>NW_004444067.1:855951-891839 GCF_000243295.1 Trichechus manatus latirostris | reverse complement strand
TTGGGACCAATTGATGCATCTTAGATGGCCACTTGCTAGCTTTTAAAGACCGCAGACACCACTCACCAAAGTGGGATGCAGAACATTTTCTTAATATACTGTGTTATGCCAACTGACCTAGATGTCCCCTGAAACCATGGTCCCTCATTGTGGTTTTGATTTGTGTCTCCCCAGTGGCTACTGACTGGAACCCTGGTGGTGTAGTGGTTAAGAGCTCAGCTGCTAACCAAAAGGTCAGCAGTTCAAATCTACTACCCGCTCCTTGGAAACTGTGGGGCAGTTCTGCCCCGTCCTGTAGGGTCACTATGAGTTGGAACTGACTCGACGGCACCTAACAACAATGGCTAATGAAAGGGCCCTGGAGGTGGAGTGGTTGAAGAGCTTGGCTGCTAACTGAAAGGTCAGCAGCTCAAACCCACCACCCACTCCTTGGGAGAAGGATGTGGAAATCGGCTTCTGTAGATTTACAGCCTTGGAAACTCAGTGGGGCAGTTCTGCTCTGTCCTATGGGGGTTGTGATGAGTCAGAATTGACTTGATGGCGGTAGGTTTGGTTGTTGGTTTTGACGGCTAATGATGTTGAGCATCTTTTCATGTGCTTGTTGGCCATTTGAATATCCTGTTTGGTGAAATACCTGTTGAAGTCCTTGTCCACTTATTGACTGGGTTGTCTTTTTGTTGTTAAGCATTTTATATATTTTGGATATTAAACCCTGTTATGGATTGAATTGTATCCCCCCAAAGTGGGCATCAACTTGGCTAGGACTTGATTCCCAGTATTGTGTGGGTGTCCACTGTGTTGTGATTGATGTGATTTTCCTATATTATGTCAATCCTACCTCTATGATGTTAATGAGGCAGGATTAGAAGAGTTATGTTAGTGAGGCAGGACTCAGTCTACAAGATTAGGTTGTGTCTTAAGTCAGTCTCTTTTGAGACATAAAAGAGAAGCGAGCGGAGAGACCAGAACCTCAATACCACCAAGCAAGAAGAGCCAGGAGAGGAGTGCACGTCCTTTGGACCTGGGGTCCCTGTGCTGAAAAGCTCCTAGACCAGGGGAAGATTGATAGGGACCTACCCCCCGAGCTGAGAGAGAGAGAGAAAGCCTTCCTCTGTAGCTGGCACCCTGAATTCAGACTTACAGCTGCCTAGACTGTGAGAGGATAAATTTCTGTGTGTTAAAGCCATCCACTTGTGGTGTTTCTTTTATAGTAGCACTAGTTAACTAAGACAGACCCTGATATGTGGTTCCCCAGCATTTTCTCCCAGTCTGTAGGCTGCCTTTTCACTTTTTGATAAAGTCCTTTGATGCCCATGTGTATTTAATTTTTACAAGATCTTATTTATCTGTATTGTCTTTTGCTGCACTTACTTTTGTTGTCATATCTGATAGCCCACCACAGCTTTGCACTTCTGTTTATTCTTTAGTCAATGTAGGAAGGAAGTTTATGTGTTGCTAGGAATTTGTCTATTTCATCTAGATTATTTGTTGGCATACAATTGTTTATTCTCTTATGATCCTTTTTATTTCTGTAGGGTTGGTTGTAATGTCCCCACTTTCATTTCTGATTTTAGATATTTGCATGTTGTTTCTTTTTTTCTTTGTCAGTCTGGCTAAGGTTTGTCCATTTCATCTTTTCAAAGAACCAACTTAAAAATACGGTAGTTTACTTTTTCTGGTTTCTCAAGTTGTAAGCTTAGGTTATTGATTTGTGATCTTTCTTCCTTTTTTTCTTAAAGTTTACGGAGCAAATTAATTTCCCATTCAACAATTCATACACAAATTGTTCCTTAACATTGGTTGCTATCCCTGCAATGTGTCAGCACTCTCCCCATTTCCACCCTGCTTTCTCTCTTTCCATCCCTCCAGTTTCCCTGTCCCTCTTTGCCTTCTCATCTTTGCTTTTGGGCAAATGTTGCCCATTTGGTGTCATGTAGTTGATTGTTCTAAGGAACACATTCCTTACGGGTGTTGTTTATTTTATAGGCCAATCTGTTATTTAGCTGAAAAGTGACCTCCAGGAGTGGCGTCAGTTCCAGGTTAAAAGGGTGTCTTAGGGGATGGTCTCGGGCGTTCCTCCAGTCTCTTATCAGTTTAGTAAGTCTGGTCTTCTATATGAATTAGAGTTTTGTTTTTCTCCCATTCTGATCGAGACCTTCTGTTGTATCCCTGATGAGTAGTGGTAGCTGGGCACCATCTAGTTCTTCTGCTGTCAGGCTAGAGGAGGCTGTGGTTTGTGTGGGCCATTAGTCCTGTGGACTAATTGCTTCCTTGATTCTTTGGTTTCCTTCACTCTCCTTTGCTCCAGACAGGAGGAAACCAATAGTTGTGTCTTAGATGGATGCTCATCAAGCTTCTAAGACCCCAAGTGCTGCTCACCAAACTAGGATGTAGAACAGTATCTTTATGAACTATGTTATGCCGATTGACATGTCCCGAGACTGGTTCTTAGTCTTCAGGCTCAGTATCTCAGTCGCATGAGGTGTTTGGATATGTCTAAGAAGTTTCCATAACTGTGCCCCCTATGTGCTTGATTGTATATATGAATATATATGCAGCATATACAAATGCCCACAACTATACCTATATGTGCACAGGCCTCTCACACCTGTATAGCATACATATCTACCTATGTAACGAATCACAAATTTTTGGTTGGCATTACTGTTGTTGCAGAATTGTATGTTATAGCATTTACTGTGGTTGTCCTTTATTCTTGTGTACCTCTCCGTGTCGTCATTTACCTTGGCCATGTTGTGCTGACTTCCCCATATTGTATATTGCCTTTCCCTTCACCAGAATTAACACGTCTACTATCTATAAGTGATTCTTCCTCCCTCCTCTTGCCATCCCTGGTAACCATCAAAGAATGTTGCTGTGTGTAAACCTATTCCTGACTTTTTATAAAAGTGGTATATCATACAATATTTGTCCTTTCGTGATTGACTTATTCCACTCAGCATATTGTCCTCCAGATTCATCCATGCTGTAAGATGTTTTACAGACTCATCATCATTCTTTATCATTGCATTGTATTCCATCGTATGTATGTACCACATTTTGTTTATTGATCCATCTGTTGATGGACATTTAGGTTTTTGCTATTGTGAATAATCCTGCAGTGAACATAGGTGTCCTGTTTGTGTCACTGCTGTTATTTCTCTAGGATATAAACCTGGGAGTGGATTTGCTGGATCATATGGTATTTCTCTGTCTAGCTTTTTGAGTAAGTGCCATACCATTTTTCCACAGTGGTTGTATCATTTTACAGTCCCACCAGCAGTGTATGAGAGTTTCAGTCTTTCCACAAGCTCGCCAGCATTTGTTGTTTTCTGTTTGTTTTTTTTTATCAGTAGCATTATTGCCACGGTGAGATGGTATCTCACTGTAGTTTTGATTTGCATCTCTCTAACAGCTAATGATCACGAGCATGTCTTTATGTCTTTGTTAGCTGCCTCAAGTGTCTGTTGATGTCCTTTGCCCATTTTTTTGATTGGATTGTTTGTCTTTTTGTTGTGGAGTTGTTGAAGTTTTCTGTATATTTTAGAGATTAGACCTTGGTCAATTATGTTGTTGCCAATTTTTTTTTCTCAGTCGGTAGGTTCTCTTTTTACTTTTTTGGTAAAGGCTTTTGATGAACATTAAGTATTTAAGTATTAGGAGGCCCCAGTGACCTAGGTTGTCCGGTTTGTGCATTTTCAGTTATGTTTAATAGTATGTTTATGCCATAAATTAGAACCCCTAGCTTTGTCCCTATATTATCTTCCAGGAACTTTATAATTTTAGGTTTAACATTTAGGTCTTTGATCTATTTTGTGTATGGTATGAGGTATGGATTCTGTTTCATTTTTGTGCAAATGGATATCCATTTTTACCAACACCATTTGTTAAAGAGACGGTGTCTTCTCCATTGAATGACTTAAGCATTTTGTCGAAGATCAGCTGTCCATAGCTGGATGGATTTACTTCTGGATTCTCAGTTCTGTTCCATCGGTCTGGGTGTCTGACGTTGTTCCAGTATCAGGCTGTGTTGACTACCGTGGCTGTATAGTAAGTTCCGAGATCAGGAAATACAAGGCCTCCTACTTTGTTCTTTTTCGATAATGCTTTAGCCATTTGGGACCTCTTGCCTTTCCATAGAAAGTTAGAGATTAGTTTTTCCATTTTGTTAAAGAATGCTGTTGGGATTTGGATTGGGATTGCATTGTATCTGTAGATCGCTTTGGGTACTATTGACATTTTCATAGTGTTAAGTCTTCCAAATCATGAGCATGGTATGTTTTTTCCATTTCTGTAGGTCTTTTTTGGTTTCTTGCAGTAATGTTCTGTAGCTTTCCTTATATAAGTCTTCTATGTCCCTGGTTAGGTTTATTCGTAGGTCTTTTATCCTTTGGGGGGGTGATTGTAAATGGTATTTTCTTGATTTCCTTTTCAGAGTCCTCCTCGTTAGTGTAGAGGAGCCCAGCTGATTTTTGTGTGTTGATCTTGTACCCTGCCACTTTGCTGAACCCTTCTGTTAGTTCCAGTAACTTTCTTGTGGGATCTCTGGGATTTTCTGTGTCCTTTCTTCCTTTTTAATGTAGGCATTTACAGCTATAAATTTCTCTCTGAGCCCGGCTTTTGCCAAGTCCTATAGCTTTTGATATGTTGTGCTTTCATTTTCATTTGATTCTTAAGTATTTTTCTGATTTCTTCCTTGACCCAATGGTTGTTTAATAGTTTGATTTCCATATATTTGTGTATTTTCCATTTTTATTTATATTTTCAGTCCATTATGGTCAGAGAAAATACCTTGTATGGTTCCAACCTTTTTAAATTTATTGAGACTTGCTTTGTGACCTAATGTGTGGTCTCTGTCCTGGAGAATGATCCACGTGCACTGGGGAAGCATTATATGGCTGTTGAGTGTTCTCTGTATGTCTGTTCAGTCTAATTGGTTTTTAGCAGGGCTTTGAACTGGTTCAGTCATGGCCAGTGAAGCGAAACTGGAACAGACCGTAGTTTTTAAAATTTGGGTGATCCAGACCCTTAACTGGAACGGGAAAAATTACAGGTTGAAGCCCTGGAATGGGAGACTTAAAAGAGGTGTAATGAGCCCTTTCAGCCTGATGTGGGAGGCTGGACTGTTGCCAGGACTGAGGAGAGAGACGCACATTGAAAGCGGCGTTGTTGGATGCCATCTTTGAGCAGGGCACCGTTTCCAATTGTGCAAAATCCGATAGGCTGGAGGTGTGGTTGCCATGCAATGTGTACGCTGCCCTTGTTTTCTGAGATGAATTTTCTAGCAGGGCTTTGACTCGTAATTTTTCCCATTCTGGTTATGGTTCCAGTTCACCCAGATTTTAAAAATTTGGGTTAGTTCTGGTGTTGCTACCTAGGGTGTGATTAAACTGGGAAGAACTATTCTGAAGCCCTGGTTTATAATATTGTTCGGGTCCTTTATGTACTTACTGTCTTTCTAGATGTGCTGTCCATTATTGAAAGTGGTGTATTGATGTCTCCACCTGTTATTTTAGAGCTGTCTATTTCTCCCTTAAATTTTATCAGTGTTTATGTACTTTGAGACTCTGATTTTAGGTGATACAATTGTATCTTTTTGATGAATCATTATATAATGTCTTTGTCTCTTATAACAGATTTTGACTTAAAGTCTATTTTGTTTGATTTTAAAATCACCACTCCAGTTCTTTTTTGGTTACTATTTGCGTGGAATATATTTTTCCATCCTTTTACTTTCAACCTATTTGTGTCCTTGGGCCTCAGATGTGTCTTTGTAGATAGCATATAGTTAGATCATGCTTCTTAATGCAGTCTCTTTTGATTGGATCATGTAGTTAATTTATACTCAGTGTAGTTACTGATAAGCACTTCTGCCATTTTGTTGTGTCTTGTACCTTTTTTGTCCCTATTTCCTCTTTGTCCCTTATAGTGCCAGCTTTTGTGTTTTGCTGCTTTTGTAGTGAACCGTTCTGATTTCCTTCTCACGTGTGTGTCTTTGTGGTTACCATGAATGGAACATTTAACACCGTAACAACCTGGATTAAATTGATGATAGCAACTTAACCTTGTTGTCGTCAGGTGCTGTCAAGTTGGTTCCGATTCACAGCGACCCTACAGGACAGAGTAGAACTCCCCACAGGGTTTCTAAGGATCGGCTCACAGGGTTTCTAAGGATCGGCTGGTGGATTTGAACTGCTGACCTTCTGGTTAGCAGCCAAGCTCTTAACCACTGTGCCACCAGGGCTCCAAACCTCAGCAACATACAAAAGCTTTCTACGTATAACTTACTGCTCCCTCTCTGTTATAACTCCATTTTAGTCCATACCTTCAGCAGTGTATGAGGCTCTCTAACTTGGTTCCATCTGTAGCTCCTCACTCTTGTCCTCTGTCAGAGTCCAGAGGACACAGATGTCTTTGTGTTTTTTGGTGTGGGACAGTTGGGATCCTAGACAATGCTCATGCTGTCGCAGTCCCAGAATTCTGGATGCTTAAGTCCTCTTAATACGTATGAGGAGTCCACGGGTGGTGCAATGGTTAACTCTAACCAAAAGGCTCCTCAGGATAAAGGCTTGGTGATGTACTTCTGCAATACCAGCCATTGAAAACCCTATAGAGCACAGTTCTACTGTGACACCCACTGGGTCACCATGAGTTGGAACTCATTTGTGGTTTAATAAATAAGAAGGCTGTGTGTGGCCGTGCAGTCAATCTTTCCTAAAGAGGCCTGGTTTCAGCTGTCCGAAAGCCAGGGGCTTTGGGAGGTGTGGTGGGGCCCCACCTGGCCATTTGGGATCCAGGTTGGGCACACAGGTGGCCTCAGAGGGAAGCTTTCAGATGGTGAGAAAAGCCTAAGTTTCTGACTACCAGCCTCCTACCTGAAAGGAAGGGGTCACTGTAAACAGGCAGACAGTCTCAGGGCTTGAAGTTACAGAAATCTTCCAGAGAAAAAGGCAGAGACACTTTTGGCAGAACCAGAAGCAGCATTAACACCTTTTTCTGTGGCCCGAGTGCTCTGTTGTTATTTGAAGAAACTTAGCTGAAGTGGTCCCGGCCAGGGCCTGACAGGGAGAAATGAAGAGCAGGGGGCAGTGGTTACAACAGTCAAGAGTTTTATTGCCAGTCTGCCACCTCAACAAAAGGAAATGCTACACACCAAGTCAAAGAGCAGGCCCTCTTGTGCATCTCCACACCTCAGCGGTGTCAGAGCCAGCACAGGGCTGAGGGCGCTGGGGGTAGCCCTTCCTCCCCTCACCTCTGACCCCCCTGCAGGAATGCAAATGGGCCCAGTCTGCCGGCTCAGATGGGGCCAGGCCACCCCTTCAGAGAGACAGAGAGACCCAGACAGCGCTTCCTGTCAGCACCAGGCACCCTGATCTGCCAGAGGGGCCAAGTTCCCCCTTTAGGAGGGCTGGAGAGAGCTCTGTAAGGTGGGAGGTATAGGAAGCTGGCTGACCAGAAGCTGCCTTCATGGGCCCCCGGGGGCAGCCTTATTTGGGCATGAACACTGGAAACCCCAGATGCAAAGGCTGTCCCTATGCCCAGAGACCTGCCCCACGCCGGCGGGAGGCTTCAGAGGCCACGCCAGTCCCCTCCCACATTAGTTCGGCCTCTTCTGTAACATACTGTCTCGTCTGTACGCTCTGTCACACTCACACTCATTCATACACGTTCTCTACTGACATACACCTGTCCCACACACACACTCATTCATACACACTCTGACACATCTCCATGTCACACACGCTCTCACATCCCCCCTGCTCCTCTGACGCCCCCCACCCCACCCAAGAGCATCTCAGCCAGCCAGGGGGCCCGTGGATTCAGTGCCCCAAGAAGGCCACAAAGAGAGGTGATGTTGGTTGGACCTTGAGTCCAGACAGGAGGTCCTCACCCCATTGTCCCCAAATGGCCCTGTTTCCCAGTGTGCAGAGTAGAAACTTATAAAGAAGAGAGCAGCTCTGAACATGAACAACGCTCATGTGTTTCCTGAAGAGTTAGTGCTCGGGCCGGTGGGCCCGCTGCTCTGAAGCTTCCTATTGCAGATAAAGAGACACAGCCCGGGGCTGACTGCGCAGTCCTGCCCGCTCCTTGGGCATGGGCTGCTGCCACCTGCGGGAGCCCGTGCCCTCAGAGGCCTGCGCCAGCTCAGGGGAGCCACGTGAGCGCAAGGCTGCCACCAGCCTCCCTGCTGTGGCCCGGGTGCCTAGTAGTTCACGAGCTGAGCTGTGTAGACGCTGTCCTTTTTGTCCAGCTGCAGAGGTTGAAGGGGGAGCTCAGTGGGGCCAGGCTAGCCTGTGCGCCCCCCTCTCATGGGCCCCTCTCCCGCCCAGCACTGCCGCCGGTACCTGGTGGTCCTGCCTGGGACCCACAGTGGGCTTGTGGGCCAGGGGCGGCTTCTCGGGGGCCCCGCTGCGGGGGACAGGGCTGGGCCGGCCGGGCTCCCCCTCTCCAGGCGTGCCCACCGCGCCGGCCAGCACATAGTGCTGCTTCCTCAGCTCCCCCAGGCGTACGCGCTCCACCTCCAGGGTCTTCTCCAGCTCCAGCACGCGCACCTGCAGCCAGCACGCCTGCTCAGCACAGCCCCGGCCCTCTGCCCAGATGCCCCTCTCAGCGCCCAGTCCCCCAGAGGGGCACCTACCTGGGACTCCATCTCCTGCTTCTTCAGCTTGATGAGGGACAGGCCTGAGAAGTCCATGGTGTCTGTGGCCACAAAGAAAAGAGGACAGGGTGAGTGTCTGGGCTGTGGCCCCGACAGGCGGCCCCCACCGGACGCCACTGGGGCCTTGGCCACTTGCCTCTGTCTTCGATTTGCTCCTGGCCTGACTTGGTGGAGGCCACCACGTTGGCAGCCATCTCGTTGACTGTGCGGGAGCACTCCTGCAGGCGACTAAGGTGGTGGCTGTGCTTGTCGGCCTTCACCTGGGGAGGGCCAGGAGGGGGCTGGTCAGGGGGCCTGCCCACTGTCCCAGGGGTCTCCGGCCTGGGACAGCCGAGTGGAGAATGCCGAGGCCCGGCGTGATGGAGCCCAGAGTCTGCTTACCTTGGAGGCAGCCACCAGCTGGGCAGTGCTGGCTGCGATCTCGTGGGAGCAGACGATGAGCTCCTCGTACTTGCCAGTGTGGAGGACCACCCTGTCAGCCGACTCCCTGCAGGGCAGCAGGGGCTGTCAGGCCGGGGCCTCCAGCCCACACATAGCAGGCAACCCGCACTCCAGACTTCGCAGCACCCACCCCCACACCCGGGGGACTTACACCAGCTGCGTGGCCCCCCAGCCCACTGCCTTGGAGGCAGAGATGAGGCCTTCAGTCCACCGGGAATTCTTGGCGTAAAATTCCTGCTGCGTGGCTGCCCCCTAGTGGTAACAGAAGGACAGGGCGGGCGGAGTGGCTCAAGGACCCCAGGTGGACATGGGTCCCCTCTCCAAGCCACAAGGGCTGGGTTCCTGAAGCCCCCTGGGCATTGTGGGAGCGGGTGGGCTGGAGGAGTTAGGCTGAGATTCTGAGGCACGTTGTGTGTATATCGGGGGAGTGGGGGTCTCATCACATACATTTCCGTGTCTCCTGCCCAAGCCCCAGGATGGGGTGTGGCCTGTGAGGCCCTTGCCTGCCCACCACTCACCCTGCCACTTTCCACGATCTCCTCCTGCAGGCTGGTGGACGTCATCACCAGGAGCCGGATGGCCTACAAAGACCAACACGCACATTCCCATCAGGCATCACCCTTAGGGCGGCCCGCCGGGCACGGGGCCCACTGCTCAGCCACTCACCTTCATCAGGCCTGTGCAGGACTTGAGGATCCTGGGAAGGAGCAGGAGGAAGTGAGAGGGGAGAGAAGGGGCCGACCCCCCAGCTGGCTCACAGAGGAAGCCACAACAGTGCCTCAGTGTGGACCCCACCCCACCTTGTGGGGAGGTATGCTCTGCTCAGCTGCACCCCCTTTTTGGAGAGTTCAGCAGCCAGTGGGAGGCCATCGGGCAGCCACCTCATGTAGAGGGTGGGGATAGTGGGTCTCACCTCTCGTTCACTTCCAGCTTCACCCCAGAGCTTGCGTGCCGGGCCTGGTTCATCATGTCCTAGACCCAACAGTGGACCCATGAGCAGGGCTGGGAGGGGGACCCCAGCGCTTAACCAGCCCCCCAGAGCGGCCACTGAGCCAAGGAGGAAAGACCACACGGCCCTAGGCCCACAACCTGTGGTCCTGGGTCAGGGTGGGGATACCAGGGGCTACCTCCCTGCCTATCATTTCTGATTTGGAGAAGGCTCTGGAAAACGCTGTCTGGCCTTTGCCCAGAGGCCAAATGCAGAAATGGGTCCAGTCCCCGCACCCAGGCCCTCACCTCGATCTTCCGCACAGCGTCTTCGATGGCCGCTGATGTGGCTGCCATTTCCTTGTCGACCATGGCCCCAAGCTCCTCCTGACGCACATCCAGGCTCTTGGGCTTCAGCTCCTGGGGGAGGGGGCAGGGTGCTCAGTCCCTGTGTCTCGCCCCTTGTCCCCTCTGCCAGTGCTCCCAGCAGTGGCTGTACTCACCTGACCCAGCTGAAGGATACCCTGCAGGGGCATCCGCACCAGGCCAGGCTGGGCCTGCAGCAGAGCCTGCCGGTCCTGCAGCTGCCTCACCAGCTCCAGGCTGCAGGCCCCGCACTCCCTACAGGTGTCCATCAGGCCTGCGGGGAGAGGGCTGTGAGCAGGAATGTCTCAGAAGAAGGCCTGCATGCACGCCCCCAGCTCACAGTCCACTGAGGAGGCCTGGTGTGAGACAGGCAGGGTGGCTGGATGCCTCTGTCTGGGACACTTACGGTCAGCGTGGTCGGTGGGTGCCAGGTGTGCGGTGGCACTGCCATTGATGATGGTGTCCGCGGCCAGGTGGGAGAACCGGGTCAGGGCTGCCACCAGGGCAGAGGCATCTGCAGGCAGACAGAGCAGAGATCAGCGAGCAGGAAGCCGCACAACCCTGCCGTGGCACCATCTACCACTTCCTGGTGGAGCTGTCCAAGTAGCTGGTCTTACTGACTCTCCCTGCAGCCCCAAGGCCTGGGCTCTGACACCCTCCATACTGAGGATGAGGAAGGGAAACCTGGGCAGAGAAGACCTGCCCCAGTCACAGAGCCCAAGGGGGACAAGCAGGACTCACACTGGGTCTGTCGGCCCCCAGGCCCTGGCTCCCCACAGACACCTGGGCAGTGACAGTCCCACGGGTACAGCTGGTTTGGGGAGCGGGGAGGTGAGGGGGTACCTGGTCAGTTTCTTGAATAGGAGGTGCCCATTATCCAGGTGTTACAGACTGAATTGTGTCCCCAAGAAAATATGTTGTAAATCGTAACCCTTACACCTGTACATGTGATCCCATTTCAGAATAGGGTTCTGTTAATGAGGTCAGGCAGTGTGTAGTGTGTGTCTTAAACCAATACCTTCTGAGATACAAAGAGAACAGATTAGGCCCAGAGAAGCAAGCACAGATGGGGGAGAGAGAGCGCTTTCCTGTAGAGCTGGCCCCATGAATTCAGACTTGTAGCCTCCTAAGCTGGGAGACCACCACGTGTCTGCCAGCTTGTTGTACTGTGGTGGCCTGCATGTTGCTGTGATGCTGGAAGCTTTGCCACCAGTATTTCAAATCCCAGCAGGGTCATCCTTGGTGGGCAGGTTTCCCCAGACTTCCGGAGTAAGACAGACAAGGAAGAAGGACCTGGCGGTCTACTTCTGAAAAAACTGGCCAGTGAAAACCTTACGAACAGCAGTGGAACACTGTCTGACATAGTGCCGGAAGATGAGCCCCCCAGGTGGGAAGGCGCTCAAAATACGACTGGGGAAGAGCTGCCTCCTCAAAGCAGAGCTGACCTTAATGATGTGGATGGAGTCAAGCTTTCAGGACCTTCGTCTGCTGATGTGGCACAAGTCAAAATGACAAGAAACAGCTGCAAACATCCATTAATAATCATAATGTAGAATGTAGAAAGTATGAAGTATGACTCTAGGAAAACTAGAAGTCATCAAAAATGAAATGGAATGTGTAAAGATCACTGTCTAGGCATTAGCTGAAATGGACTGGTGTTGGCCATTTTAAACCAGACCATCATATGGTCTACTATGCCGGGAATGACACATCCAAGAGGAATGGCATCATGTTGTCAAAAAGAACATTTCAAGATCTTTCCTGAAGAACATTGTCGTCAGTGATAGGATAATGTCCGTACACCTACAAGGAAGACCACTTAATACAACTGTTATTCGAATTTATGCAACAATCACTAAGGCCAAAGATGAATTGAAGTCTGAAATTGATCAGACATGCAGTCAAGATGCATTGATAATTACTGGTGACTGGAATGCGAAAGTTGGAAACAGAGAAAGATTGGTAGTTGGAAATACGGCCTTGGTGATAGAAACGACATTGGAGATTGCACAATAGAATTCTGCAAGACCAATGATTTCTTCACTGCAAATACCTTTTTTCAACAACATAAATGGAGACCGTCTACACGGACCTTTCCAGATGGAATAGCTTGACATCATCAGTTAGAACAAGGCCAGGGGCTGATTGCAGAACAGACCATCAACTGCTCATAGGTAAGTTAAAGCTGAAGTTGAAGAAAATCAGAACAAGTCCACGAGAGCCAAAGTACAACCTTGAATATATCCCACCTGGATTTAGAGAGCATCTCAAGAAGAGATTTGATGCACTGAACACCAGCCGAGTTGTGGAATGACATCAAGGACATCATCATATACGAAGAAAGGAAGAGGTCATTAAAAAGGTAGGAAAGAAAGAAAAGACCAGAATGGATGCCAGAAGAGACTCTGAAACTTGCTCTTGAACATAGAGTAGCTGAAGCAAAAGGAAAAAACGAAGAGAGCTGAACAGAAAATTTCAAAGGGCGGCTCGAGAAGACAAAGTATTATAATGAATTCTGTAAAGACCTGGAGATAGAAAACCAAAAGGGAAGAACACGCTGAAAGAACTTGAAAAAAAATTCAAGCCCCGAGTTGCAATACTGAAGGTTTTTATGGAGAAAATATTAAACAACACAGGAATCATCAAAAGAAGATGGAAGGAATACACAGAGTCCCTGTACCAAAAAGAATTGGTCTGTGTTTAACCATTTCAGGAGGTAGCCTATGATCAAGAACCCACGGTACCAAAGGAAGCAGTCCAAGTGACACTGACAGCATTGTCGAAAAACAAGGCTCCAGGAATTGGCTGAATACCAACTGAGATGTTTCAACAAACGGATACAGTGCTGGAAGTGTTCACTCATCTATTCCACGAAATTTGGAAGACAGCTACCTGGCCAACCAACTGAAAGACATCCATATTTGTACCCATTCCAAAGAAAGGTGATCCAACAGAATGCAGAAATTATCGAACAATATTATTAATATCATGCACAAGTAAAATCCTGCTGAAGATTATAGCTGCCAAAAATTCAAGCTGGATTCAGAAGAGGACATGGAACGAGGAATATCATTGCTGATGTCAGGTGGATGATGGCTGAAATCAGAGAATACCAGAAAGATGTTTACCTCTCTTTTATTGACTATGCAAAGGCATTCGACTGTGTGGATCATAACAAATTATGGATAACATTTCAAAGAATGGAAATTCCGGTACACTTAATTGTCCTCATGGGGAACCTGTACTTAGACCAAGAGGCAGTCATTCGAACAGAACAAGGGATACTGCATGGTTTAAAGTCAAGCAAAGTGTGTGTCAGGGCTGTATCTTTTCACCATACCTATTCAGTCTGTATGCTGAGCAAATAACCCAAGAAGCTGGACTATATGAAGAAGAATGGGGCATCAGGACTGGAGGAAGACTCATTAACAACCTGCGACATGCAGATGACACAACTTTGCTTGCCGAAAGTAAAGGGGACTTGAAGCACTTACTGATGAAGATCAAAGACCACAGCCTTCAGTGTGGATTACACCTGAACATGAAACAAAAATCCTCACACTGGACCAGTGAGCAACATCATAATAAATAACGACTGTGGATCCAAGCAAAATGAAATCCTTGACAATTTCAATCAATGCCCATAGAAGCAGCAGTTAAGAAATTAATGTATTGCATTGTGAAAATCTACTACCAAAGACCTCGTTAAAGTGTTGAAAAGCAAAGATGTCACCTGAGAACTAATGTGCACCTGACTCAAGCCATGGTGTTTTCAGTCGCCTCATATGCATGCGAAAGCTGGACAATGAATAAGGAAGACCGAAGAAGAATTGACGCTTTTGAATTATGGCGTTGGCAAAGAATACTGAATATGCCATGGACTGCCAGAACATACAAATGTGTCTTGGAAGAAGTACAGCCAGATGCTCCTTGGAAGCAAGGATGGCGAGACTTCGTCTCACATACTTTGGACATGTTATCAGGAGGGACCAGTCCCTGGAGAAGGACATCATGCTTGGTAAAGCAGAGGGTCAGCAAAAAAGAGGAAGACCCTCAATGAGATGGACTGACACAGTGGCTGCAACAATGGGCTCAAGCATAACAACAATTGTGAGGATGGCGCAGGACCGGGCGGTGTTTTCTTGTGTTCTGCATAGGGTCAGTGAGTCGGAACTGACTCGATGGCACCCAGCAACAAAGCTGTGAGAAAATAAATTTCTGTTCATGTGAAATACAAGTGGGCAGTTCTGTTACAGTAGTGCTAGAAGACTAAGACACAGGAAAACCTCCCTTACAGGCAGCAGTTGCTGGATCCGGGACACGGCCCTGCCCAGCCCGTTCCCCACTCTGAACAGGTGGGGGCCTGCTGGCCCCCCTGCACTTACCCGACATGGAGGCCAGGTACTGAGCGTGGCCGTTCTCCAGGGCGCTCACGGTGTCCAGGGCAGCCTGGGCTCGGCTCACCAGGTAGTCTGCAAACACGAGAGGGCCAGTGAGGGGCAGGAACCTGGTGCAGATGGGCTGTGGTGTGGGGGCTAAGCAGGCCCTCCCCTACGCCCCGCGGCTGGCCCTACCTGGGGAGCTAGTGCACCGCAGGTGCAGGGGGTCATCCAGCTTGCCCACGGCATCCCGCAGAATGTTTTCGGCTTCAGCCGCTGCACCCTGGAGCACCGCAAACTGCTCGTCCGTAAGCTTCTGCTGCAGCCCCTGCCTCTGAGACTCCTGGCCAGCGAGGGGGCGGGAGAGGTGATTTAGACATGCACCCACCACCCAGGACAGCCTTGGGGTTGCCAAGGAGACGACACCCCACCCCCAGTGCTTGGGCTGCTCCCGCACCATAATGGGGTGAACAGCTCAACAAGAAGGAGAAATACTTTAATTAAAAAATGGATAAGGGTCTGAATAAACATTTCTCCAAAGATACTCAAAGAGCCAGTAAGCAGGTGAGAAAGACACTCAGCATCAGTATCCACCAGAGAAACTCAAGTCTCCACCCAGTGAGACTCCAGCTGACGTTCTCGAGGAGGGCTGACATCACAAAGATAAAAGGCACGTGCTGGCGGGTGTGGAGGAATTGGAACCCTCCGAAGATGCTGGTGGGAATGTAAAATGGTGCAGCTGCTGTGGAACACAGACAGTTCCTCAGAAAGAGTCACTATCTGACCCAGCAGTTCCACTCCTGGGATCCATCCAAAAGAAATAAAAACACATGTCCACATAAAAACTTGGACTCGAGTTTTCATTGCATTGTTCACAACAGCCAAAAAGTGGCTACAAGCCAGGTGTCCATCAGCAGACAATGGATAAACAAAACACAGGACATCCGTACAACGGAATGTCACCGTGCAGTGGGTAGAGCCGCTAACCAAAAACGGCTGGCAGTTAGAACGCACCATCAGCTCTGCAGGAGAAAGATGTAGCAGTCTGCTTCTTAGAGATTTACAGCCTTGGAAACCCTGTGGGACAGTTCTACTCTGTCCCATAGGGTCACTATGACTTGGAATTGACTTGGCGGCAGTGGGTTTGGTTTTTTTTTAAAGTGAAGTGAAATCCTGATGCATGCCACAACGTGGCTGAACCCTGGAAACCTGCTGAGCTGCATGAGGCAGTTGCAGAAGGACAAATACTGAATGCTCTCACTTACACGAAATGAGCAAATATACAGAAATCCAAAGTTATTAGTGGTTACCAGGGGTGAGGGGAGTGATTGCCCAGGGGGCACCGAGTTTCTGTTGGTGGTGGAAGACTGGAAACATGTAGTGGTGCCAGTTTGTACAACATGATGAACGTAACCAATATCACTGAGCTGGACGTGTAAAAACTGTTGAGATGGTGTATGTTTTGCTTTATATATTTTCACTACAATAAAAAAAGGGGCGGTCTCGGGGGACGTCTATGTTAATTGGTGTAACATAGTTTATAAAGAAAATTTTCTACATCCTACTTTGGTGACTAGAGTCTGAGGTTTTAAAAGCTTGTGAGCGGCCATCTAAGATACATCTATTGGTCCTATCCTGTCTGAGCAAAGGAGAATGAAGAAAACCAAAGACCCAAGGAAAATATGAGTCCAAAAGACTAATGGACCACGTGAACCACAGCCTCCACCAGCCTGAGCCCAGAAGAACTAGATGGTGCCAGGCTACTGCCACCGACTGCTCTGACAGGGATCGCAACAGATGGTTCTGGACAGAGCTGGAGAAAAATGCAGAATGAAATTCAAATTCACAAAAAAAGACCAGACTTACTGGTCTGACAGAGACTGGAGGAACCCCCGAGACTATGGCCCCCGAATACCCTGCTAACTCAGAAGTGAAGCCACCCCCGAAGTCTACCTTTCAGCCAAAGATCAGACAGGCCTATATGCTGCTTAGTTCAGTCAAGTATACAGGACCAACCGGGCAACACGTGGCAGGGACAGGAAAGTTTGAAGAATGGACTCGGTGACCCCCGAGTCGAAACGGGGAGAGTGCTGACACATTGCTGGGATTGCAAGCAACGTCACAAAACAATTTGTATATAAATTTTTTAACGCGAAACTAATGTGTGCTGTAAACTTTCACCTAAAGCACAATAAAATTTAAAAGCAGCGGGAGCCTATGATGCCCAGTTCTATCCTGACACACCTGGGGCGGCAATGAGTCAGAGTTGACTACATGGCAACTGGTTGGTCTCTTGTACAGGTATCTACGTCTCCACACCTGGAGAGAAGCCACCTGGTGGAAGCTCCCTTCCTTGCCCCCCTCTCTGCTCAGGTTGTGAAGCGGCTGCCCAGAGGCCTGCTACAGCTGCAGGTGTGTGCCCTCTGGCCCACGCAGGGTTTCTTGGGTGTCTCAGGAAGGGTTAAGTACAAGCAAAGAAAGCTCAGATCCCACACAGGCCATTTAGTGATTTGACCAAGCCCCCAAACAGGGGCCAAGTGTCACGGGAGAGACAGAACTGAGCAGTCACTGCCCCCTAGTGGCCAGAATTTAGAAGGGGCTAGATTTAGTTCTAGCAAGCAACGCAGCTAGCAGTGAAGGCACTCACATTTAAATTAGCAACAAATTCAGTTACAGAATCACCATATGGATCAAAACTTATCCATTGCTGGTGGGAATATAAAATGCTGCAGCCGCTGTGGAAAACAGTATGGCAGTTCCTCAAAAAGTTAAATTACCACATGACCCAGCAATTCCACTGCTAGGTCTACACCCAAAGAATTGAAAACAGGGACTCACGTCCTTGGCCATGAATGTCCACGGCAGCACTATCCCCAACAGCTAAAAAGTGGAAGCAACCCAAATACCCGTCAAGAGATGGATTAAACGTGGTCTGTGCAGACAGTGGAGAATGACTCCGCCATAAAAAGGAGCAAAGTTCTGACACAACATCGTGGAGGAAACCAGTCACGCAAGGCCACGTTCTGTCTGTCCGCACTTAATGTGAAACGCCCGACAGACACATCCACAGAGACAGCAGCTAAGGGGTTGCCAGGGGGTGCGGTTTGGTGCAGTGATAGTTACTTTGGGGGTGACAAAAATGTTCTAGAACTGACTGGAGGTGGCTGCACAACCCTGTGAACACACCAGAGCCGACTGCAGACTTTCAGGGAGTGAACTGCCTACTGTGCGCCTCACGTCGCAATACAGCCGTTAGAGGAAAACGAGAGTCCCGCTACCTTCTCGGCCAGCCGCCCCTGCAGCTCGCCCCTCTCACAGGCGCCGCGCTGTTGCTCCTGGCTCAAGGCCGCCTCCTTCTCACGCACCAGGTCCTGCGCAGCTAGCAGGTCAGCCTCCCGCTGCCGCACGGCACTGCTCAGCGCGTCCTTCTCGGCACTCAGCGTGGTCAGCTGCACGCTCAGCTCCGACCCACTCTGTGGACACGGGGCATGAGTGGGGCCTCCAGAGCCCGCCCTCAGCCCCCTGGTTAGTTCCTAGGTCCTCACCCTCATTACCACATCCCCATTTGAGAGCTCCCTGAGGGCCAGGCTGGGCCCTGTTTCCACTCTATCCCCCCATACAGAGCTGTGCCTGAGGATCAGCTGAGGGCCAGAGGAGGGGTCCCAAGCCAAGCGGCACTGGGCAGGGGCCGGCTCCCAGGAAGAGGACGCTAACTTGTCCCACCCGCCTCCCACCTGCTCTGTGCGGCTCAGGGCCTCCTGCGCGCGGGCCAGCTCCGTGGCCTTGGCCTCCAGCTCCCTCGTCAGCTTCTCCAGCTGGTCGCTCTGCTCCTCCAGCTGGGACATGACAGAGTGTCAGTGGGGCGGAGGCACGGGGACTGGGCGGTGGGGGGGCGGGGGCACGGAGGCGGGGTTGGGGTGGGGGCCGGGGTCTGTGTCCACCACGCACCTTGATCTCCGACTCCCGTCGAGCCTGCTCCATCTGGAAGGCCAGCTGCTCCTTCACCCGCGCCACTTCCTCCTGGCTCTGCTGCGTCACCGTCAGCTGCTTGGCCGTGTCTGCATTCTGGGCACAGGTTGGGGACAGGCTCACCCGCCTGCAGCCAGCTCCAGGGCTGCCACAGCCGTGCCTCAGACCCCCCTCCCCTGCTGGTTGACCAGTCACCAGGGCGGGCCGCCCTACCTTCCGGAGCAGCTCCGCATGGATGCTGACCAGCTCACTGTGCTTCTCCTTCAGCTTGTTGTAGCGTGCCTCCGTGGCGCTCGCCTTCTCTGTGGGGAGAGCAGAGGCCTGTGACTCCCAGGGGCAGTGGGTGCATGCTGGCAGAGGGCACCCCAGGAGCCTGGGCTGCATGCCAGGGACACACACTTGCCCCGGACACCCGCCCCTCCCCGGGCTGCACGCACTCTCGGCCTCCTCCCGCAGCCCCTGGTTCCGCTCGCCCTCCAGCAGGGCGGCCCTGAGCTGGACCAGCTCCTCACGGAGCTGCTCATTGTCCACCAGGGCTTTCTGCTTCTGCTTCCGCTGCTCCTCCAGCTCTGCCTCCAGCGCATTCACCTGGCCCCTCATCTGTGCAATGTACCGCTGGGCCTGGGGAGGGGAGGACGAGGGTGTGGAGGCCTCCTGGGCACAGTCCCCTAGTCTACCCCTGGAGCCCCCGGCCCGTTCTCCACACCTCCAGCTTGATCTTCTCGGGCTCGGTGCGGAGCAGCTCCACCTCTCTCTTCAAGCTCTCGATCTGCAGGTCTCTGGGGGCCGAAGTCAGGCAGGGCTTACCGAGGTCCTCAAGACCAGCTATGCATCTTTCTCTGATCAGTGGCCACTCGGGCTTGGGCCCCTTCTGAGTCCATATCCCCATCCTGGGCCTTACCAGATGGAGGGTCCTCACCACAGCTCGGTGAAGGCCTTTCCAGCCACCCCAGCCCCACCCCACAGACCCCAGGCCCCATCTGTCCTTCACAGAGCCATTGGGGGTCCCCAACCCCATCCCGCTGACGCCCCAGGCCCCACCTGTCATCCTTCACAGAGCCATTGGGGGGTCCAAACGTCTGATCAAAGAGGTCGGCCGCCACCTGCCAAACCAAGGCACAGTGACCACCTGCCCATTCACCTGCGCGCCAGGCCAGGACAGGAGGGGCAGAGAGCGGCCCAGGGCCCCCGCCAGCCCAGGCTGGAGCTGGAGGCCCTCATGGGTGGGACTGGAGTGGGGAGACAGGGCATCTGCTCACCGCTGGCTCCCCGGCAGGGGGCCCCGTGCTGATCTCAATGAGGTTCTCGGGCTCCTCATCTTCGGGGGCCTCCTCAGGGATCACCACCACAGGCTTGATGTGCTCCGCCAGTGCCGAGGCCCGCAGGAAGTTGGGAGGTCCCTGCAGAGGCAGAAGCTGCTCAGCCACCGCCCCCGGGGTCCTCTAAGACCCCAGAGACCAGGGCAGCAAGCCAGGCTACAGCCCGGTGGGCATGTGGGGAGGGGGCAGCCCTGGGGAGAGGCTATAGGTACCTCGGGCAGCCGGGGTATCTGGATGAGCCGCTTGAAGTAGATCATGTCGGCGGCTCGACGGAAGAAGTTTCTGAGGCTGTAGGGGGAAGCGGGGGTCACCAGGGAGCAGCAGGGCCATCACAGGGTCCCCTGCACAGTGCCTGGGAGCCCAGCGCCTCTGTCCACCCCCCCTGTCCCCCGCCAGCACCTGTGGAACTGCTCGTGGAACCGGTCCCGGTGGCCCTGCAGGGTGTCAGCGGGGAGACCTGGGGACAAGCAGAGGTACGGTCATCAGCTAGAGAGACCCCGTGACCGGACCCCCACCCCACCCTGACACAGACCCCTCGGGAGGAGACACGGTGCCGCGGGAGCTCAGCTCTCAGCTAACTAAGGGAAGGAAGCACTGGCGAGAAAGGCAGCAGCGACTACATCCCCGACAGGCTGTCCCGGGCCTTGGAAGGCACCATGAAAGCACTTACATGCCACACTCCCCCTCTGGGCTAACACGTAAGAGTTTATACACCCTAAGCCGGTGGTGCTCAGTGTGGTCTGGGGGCGAGACCCTTTCCGGGGTCTGTGAGATCACACCCATCTTCAAAATACCACGGAGAGATCGTCTGCCCTTTGCTGTCCCTCCACCTGTGGCCATGACGGGGACACACTCCAGACCAGAGCGCAGGTGACCGCGGCCAGCTGTATTCCCCTAACCCAGGCGTTTATAGAGATTTGCAAACATGTAAAACAGTGCCAGTCTTCTCGCTAAACTACTTTTTGTTTGGAAAATAGTTAGTTTTCATTCAAAACCTGTCATTTAACAGGTAATGACTGTATGATTGCTATTTTTAATTAATAAAATATTTAAAATTTTTCTCAGCACTTCTCAGTATAAAATTTCTGAACAAACACAGGCGTTATTAGCCACTATCAGCCGTGAGGCCTGGGGGACTGATGAGCCCCACGCACACAGCCTGCAGCCCCCTCCCCTCAGAGAGTCCCCAGGCAGGCGGAGACGGGCAGGCCCCTCACAGGAGTGCAGCTTGAACATGAGCTTGACCGTGTAGTGGTAGAGGGGGCTGCAGTCCTGGATGACCTGGATGAGCGGGGCCAGGCGGCACTGGCCCGAGGAGATCTGGGACACCGCGATGGCCGTGTTGAGCTGCCGGAAAACTGCCAAGAGAAGGCGGGCGGGGAGGAAGGGAGCGTGAGCCTGGGCGGGTGCCCTTAGCGACGGTGGCACAGGGGTGGCCATGAGCGAAGGAGCGGCAGGCCCGTGGCGGCTCCCTCAACTCTCACCCCACCACCAGGCCTCGTGAACCCCCGTGTGCTCCCATCCGCTGGGATGGAGCCATCACCCCCACCCTCAGGCTGAGACCTGGTGCTTCTGAGATCTCGGGTCAGGGGACCGCAGGGTTGGGGCACATGAGATCAGCTCAGTCACCTCCCTGGTGCTGGATCCAGGAAGAGGGGCTGGAGTGAGGAGGGGAGTGTGCCCCGGGTCCCAGGCGGAGTGTGAGCGTTAGAGACTGCCCACCTCAGGCCTCCGCGTACGACACGGACAGGCCTAGGTGGTGGGTCAGGATGGCTCTGCAATCCCACGAGACCCAGAGCCTCATGAACCCGGGCTCAGTCTCCCCTGCCCTTGACAGTCAGGCCTTTGACTAGATGGACCGAGTGGGAGGGAAATGGACAAACACGAAGCCGCCCCTTCCCTGGGCCAAGAGATGACAAACAGCAGGCCAGAGGCCAGGGCAGGCGAGCGGCTGGGCGACCCACACTGCACCCAGGCGCCGGAACAGCTCCATGCCCTCGGGCCCCACCCCTTCACCTGGCCTGCCAGTGGGACCATTTGCAAACCTTCGGGAGACAGGAAAGGCCCAGAGGGAGGGAGTGAAAGGAAGACGCTCAACTGTCCCAACGGATAAGCACTTGACCACTAGGTGACAGGCTGCAGTTCAAACCCACCCCCAGGCACCTGGGAAGACAGACCAGCAATCTGCTCACGGAAGGTCACAGCCTTGACAACCTATGGCGCAGTTCTACTCTGCACACACGGGGCCTCCAGGAGTCAGCTAAGGGCAACACCAACAAAAGCGCTGAGGGGTTTTAAACACGCACGTATATACAGCTCTGCCATTGGCTGCACTTCTCTCAGCAGAATGTTTCCTAGATCTTTCCCTGTCAGTCCACTTGGACACATCTCCCCCACTCCCTAGTTCAGGCAGAGTGCGACACAGCCATTTCTGCATGACAACGGTTAGGACGGTTTAAGGGGAAGTCTCCAGGAGTTAGCCCAAGTCCAGGCCAGGGTGACAGGGAGGCTCCAGGGCCCACCTCCACCTTCCTCTAACTCCTGGAGCCTTTCCCTTAAACAATCACCTCTCCAGACCCAGGTAGGGGGCGGGGGGAGAGGTTTCCTGTCTAAAGAGCTGCTGGGTTCCGGCAGGAAGGCCGGCATGACTCAGAGGGTTTGTGCAGCAGAAAACGGGCGCTGAGGACAAATTGAGTGGCCGGGAACGTCCCGTGCAGATCCGCAGCTTTGCCAGGGATGCTGCCGCATGGAACCCTGGGTGTGCCCCTTCTTTGTACCTTACCAAGGTGCCAGTGTCACCAGGACTGGGGTATGCACCGGTGGGTTCTCTCCACCTTCCCTTCTGGGGGCGCTGCCCTTCACTTCCACACAGGCCAGGAGCCCCCGGGCCGGGTGGAGGGACCCGCTCCCAGCCAGGGGGCTCTCACTTCCCCACACAGCTCGAGGCTACACCCTGTCCCCCTTCCGGCTCCCAGCAACCTCCCCCTCGGCCAGTCCCAAGTCCAGACGCAGGTGGCGGCGCCAGGACCCACCTCCGCCTCTCTCTAACTCCTGGAGACCTTCCCTTAAAAAGGCCTTTGCTTCTCCCCCGCACCCATTGTTTTGAAGCTACCACCCAAAATGATCACCTCTCCAGACCCAGGTGGGGGGGGCTGGAGGTTTCCTGTCCAAAGGGCTGCGGGTTCCGGCAGGAAGGCCGGCATGACTCAGAGGGTTTGTGCAGCAGAACACGGGCGTGGAGGCCCAACAGCCTCACTCTGGACGGGCTGGGCAGAGGCCCAGGGGCCAGGCCGCCAGGATGGGGGCTCCCCAGTCACCCACACCCCACAACCCACATGTCTTGGGGCTGACAGTGAGATGTACCCTTGATGGAACAGCCAAGACGCCCCCTGTGCAAACCCATGGTGGGGCTTCGCATCCTGGGGGGGGCTCTGCTCTGTACATTCCAGGGGCAGGGGGCCTGCACCCCAAGGGGCAGAAGCATTTGAGAACGTTAAGGTGACAGTCCAGGCAGGGCCTGCAGGTCACTAACACAGCCCTGATCTGGGCACTCGGGCGCCTCACCTGACTCAGACAGCTTCAGCTCGCAGTCCATGTAGTCAAACATCTCCACGGTGAGCTGGAAGCTGGGTGAGGAGGGAGGAAGGGA
The DNA here is from genome assembly GCF_000243295.1 of Trichechus manatus latirostris. Lineage (NCBI taxonomy): Eukaryota > Metazoa > Chordata > Mammalia > Sirenia > Trichechidae > Trichechus > Trichechus manatus. The sequence goes on along the minus strand of NW_004444067.1, from coordinate 868,130 downwards.
GGCAAGGAGGGGTGAGGGCGAGGGTGGCACGCCCCATTCTCTCCCGAGAACCCCAAGGGGGAGCAGAGCCATTAGCAGACCCTGCGGGCCGGGGTGGGGACATCTCTGCGCGCAGCACCTCCTTCACCAAAAGTGCCCAATTCCAAATAAGCCCCGTCCCTCTGCCTCCTTTCAGCTGTGGGTCACTCGCTCACGGGCAGCCCTGCATGGTGTGAACGGGGTGAAACCCTGAGCGAACAGGGGACCCAGGAAGGTGGGACGCAGATGCCAGGGAACTTAGACCATCCAGTCGGCCAGGGGGAACTAGTGCCCCCGAGAAGTAGGGTCAGGGCCCAAGGCTGGGCAATGAACTCAGCTCGGGTCCCTCCTGCCCACAGAACTCACATGTTGTTGACATCGGTTCCCGCTGCCTTCTCCAACACTTCGTCTGTCACCTCCAGACCTGCAGGAAACTGGGGGTGCTGCAGAGAGAATGCCCGCCTGCTAAGCCGCCCCCCGTGAGAGCTGGCCCTGGCTCTGGGACATCCCCAGAAGCTGTCTGCTCTGGGGCAGGGGTCCTGTGCTGACAAGGACTGGAGCAGCCTCAGGGCAGGATACAGGGATGACGAACTGCCTGGGCCAGGCGGGGAGATCTGCCCCTGAGGTCTGCGGGCCACCAGCACAGGGCGTGCCTTGAGGCTCCCGCCATCCTGGGCTTTGTCACGACTGGGCAATGAGGTGAGGGGCAGGCCCTGGAGGTCCTGGTGGACAGCACTGATCCCACCCCTCTGCTATGTCCCAACATGTCCCCGAGGCCACAGGGGAAAGACCCTGGGTCTCTGGGAGCGCAGGGGGTCCCTCCTGGCCCCAGACTCTCCCAAGGAGACTACCTTGAGGTGGAAGGAGATTTTGGTCAGCAGAAGTTTGGTGTAAATATTCACCAGATGTCCGTATCGGTCGTGCAGATGCCCCTGTGGAGAACAGAGCCCAGGTGAGGCCCCAGTGCTTCAGGGCAAACAGGGAAACCAAGGCGGGAAGATGCAAGGAGAGCAGCTGAGTGTCATTCCTTCACCCGTCCATTCACTCATTCACTCTAAAAGCCGACGAAGGCTTCCAGCCCTCTTCCCTCCCTAAGGGCCCCCTCACCTTCGTGTCCAGCTCTTTAACCTTCCTCTCTAGCATTCTTACAGTGGTTCTCTTTTCTAGTACTTCCTTTCAGTTCTTCCTGAGCGATTCCGTCTCTCTGCTCACATCACTCATCTGTTCTTGTCCACTTTTTCCACTAGAGCCCTCAGCATATTCGCCATACCAAAAACAAAACCCGTTGCTGTTGACTGTGACTCACAGCGACCCTACAGAACTGTGCCATCAGGTCTCCAAGCAGTGGCTGGTGGATTCAAGCTGCCGGCCTTTTGGTTAGCAGCCAAGCTCTTAACCGCTGCACCACCTGGTCTGATAATTCCAAAATTTCTGCCATACTCCTTGTATAATTGCCCCACAAAACCAAAAAGTCAAACCTGTTGCTGTTGAGTCAATTCTGACTCATGGCGACCCTGTGTGTGCAGAGGAGAACTGCTCCATAGGGTTTTCAAGACTGTGACCTCTCGGAAGCAGATCACCAGGCCTGTCTTCCGAGGCGCCTCCGAGTGGGTTCAAACCTCCAACCTTTTGGCTAGTAGTTGAGCGTTTAACCATTTCTGCCACCCAGGGACCCCCTAATTGTCCCACAGTTCTGGGATATTCGGTCCTACGTTTTCTCTTCGCTTTTCAGTTTAGGGGTGTCTTGCTGACAGAGCTCCAGCTCACCGATTCTCTCCTCGGCTGTGTCCAGTCTACATTCTTCAGTTCTGTTGCTTGCTTTTGATTTCTACCATCTCCTTTTGATTCCTTCTCAGTGTCCCTCCTTGCCGTTCTTGCCAAAGAAGCTCTTGTGAGAAGAGAGCTCTGTCCTCGGGCAGCAGGCCAACCCGAGTCGGGACATTTTATTGCCGTGCTGGTGGGCAGATGGGAGGCGCGTTCCGACGGCATGCCACATCCTCCCAGCTGCCTTCTCTGACACCTCACCTGTCTCCTCCAAACACCACATCCTCTGCCACCGTGCAGGGACTCGCGGCTGCAAGGGGCGCTGTGAACGCTGTTCTTACTTCCAGGGCAGTTTGTCTTGGTGCTCAGCGCCCCGGCCCAGCCTCCGGCCCTCCACTGCACACAGCCTGCTGGGTCACTGTCCCACCCACAGCAGTGCTCTGCGAGAGGAAACAATGCTCCCACCCAGGGAGGTCCTTCTCCCTCCCAATAAGTCCTAAACATTCTGGAGGGATCTAGACTACAGGTTTCCCAGGACTCGCAAACTCCACTGTGTGTAGGAACCACCCAGAAGCTTGCTGAAAACACCAATGTCTAATCATGAGCGAGTCTGCAGCAGCGGCGTGGGAGGCGACGACCACGGGACCCAGGAGACTTCCGGCGCCCGAGGCCCAGTGCTGCTGCGTTTGGAAGTCCAGTGCCAGGCCTTCACGCAACACTGCGATTCACATTTGCTGAGGCTTGTCCCCCCACCCCCACTTTCGCCCCAAATCACATCACGCTAACTTCTGCCCCGAGAGGAAGAAGACCCATCCCCGGGGCTCTTCGGGAGGCTGAAAGCTCAAGCGTCCTCTGCTCTCCGAGCGTTCTCCGACAGCCGAGGCCCCAGCGCCCACTCCCAGCACTTACCCACAGATCCCCAATCTCCCGGATGTTGCTCCGGTACCGCTGGCAGTCATGCAGAACCTGCAGCATGGGTGGGGGGAGAAGGACAGGGGTCAAGAACCCTGACCCCACACCAGCTGGCAGGAGGCACGAGGGGGATGTGGGAGGGCAGCAGGCAGGGCTCTGGGACATGGATCCAGGGGGACAGAACATCTCCACTCCAGGGGTGCTGCTCTGCCCCGGGCGCCCCATCCACTCACGTTGGGGTGCCCATCTCGAAGGACCTTGTGCAGCACGTGGCAGAACTTCCAGCTGAGGATGGAGTTGCTGGAAAGTGGCAGGCCGATGGCATAGGACCAGAAGGTGAAGGCCCCCTTCTCATGGTGCGTGCCCAGGATGATGCCTGCAGGGTCAAGGTCCACAGAGCAGGAGCAGACTCGTGTGAGTGTAGGCAGGGGGGCGCTCGGCAGACCGGCTGAGGGCACGGGGCAGAGGCACACGTAGGGGAACCCTGTACTGAGCATGGCTCCTCAAGGCTCACCTCCTGGTCTGCCCCCTCCAGAGACTGCGATCTCCACCAGGGCGTGTGGGGCTCAGGACCAGAAACAGGGCAAGGTCGTGAGCTTAACTGGGCCCAAGGTCGTGAGTTTAACTGGTACTCCCTGAGAGGCGGCGAGTTCAGCAAAGTGAAGCTCACGGAAGGAGGACATCTGTCCCTGGCCCCAGCCTCAGAGAAGGGGAGGGTCTCACAAACCCACAAGGCGGCCAGCCCTGGCAGCTACCCACAGGGCCACTGTGCCCCAAGGCCTGGCTGACTCTTTGCTCTGGCCCAGCTCCTCTCCTGCCTGCGCTCCCGCCTCCCCCGGGACGGTAGGGAAGGATACGCCGGGCATGCTTCTCCTTCACAGGGGCCTCCTGGTTATTGATGGCTTTGCTGATGCTGATGGCCTGTGAGGGGATAAAGGAGGCTGAGGTCAGAGACCCACCCAGGCAGCCTCCCCCAGGAGATACCCCCAGGGGGAAAGGCCAACACGCAGACAGGACACTTCCTACCAGGAAGACAAGTGTAGAGATGAGGGGAAAGGGATTGTCTCAGCCTAAGCACTGCCAGGAGTCCCAGGGTAGTGCAAACAGCTACCGCGCTCGGCTGCTGACTGAAAGGTTGGCGGTTTGAGAGGCACCTCGGAAGAAAGGCCTGGTGATCTACTGCCAAAACATCAGCCACTGAAAACCCTATGGAGCACAGTGCTACTCTGACACACATGGGGTCGCCATGAGTTGGAGTCGACTTGATGGCAACTGTTTTTTAACCAAAGCAAGCCTCTGAAGAACTTTCTTCTCCTCAATATGTGCAGCTGGAACTACTGCTGCAGATACCCCATGCCACAAAGCCACCGAGCGCTCGTGAGGGTCTGGGAAATCAGGACAACCTGGGCGGTGGTTCCTGGTGCCCTGGTGGCGCAGTGGTTAAGACCAAAAGGTCGGCAGTTGGAATCCACCAGCCTCTCCTAGGAAACCCTGTGGGGCAGTTCTGCTCTGTCCCATAGGATCGCTGTGAGTCAGAATTGACTTAACGGCGATGGGTTTTTTGGGGGGTTGGGTGGTGGTTCTAGAATATATCCTCTGGCCTGCAACCTGCCCGGTTTGGCTCTCTGATGCGGGCCTCAGTGCCCCTCCCGGTCCCCTAAGATCAGCCTCACAGACCTAGGCCCGTGGGGGCCCCTGCCCCCTCCCACCCAGCATGGGCCAGGCTGACCTCCTGCACACAGCGCCCATTGTGGCCTTGGCTCACTGAGATGTGCAGCCTCTTGCCCACAGCCCTGTCCAGGAGCTGGCCTTCCAGACCACCCTGTCCAGGAGCTGGCCTTCCAGGCCACCAGCTCCAGCTCCAAACCCGCCCGGGATGTCGCCACCTCCCTCAAGGGCCTCTGGCTGCAGGCAGAGGGAGCAGGGGCTGGGCTCACCACCTCAAGTCCTGAGAGAAGCAAGACAATGGCTCTGGCCTCTCTTATTTCAAAGGCTCCACAAGCTGACCCCAGAGGCTCCCCTGGCCGTTCTCACATCTGCCAGGCCTCCAGCCTCTGGCCTCCACAGACCAGCATGGCCTCCCAGGCTGAATTCCTTTCTGGGTCTGGGCTCTGACCGCCCCTGCATTAGAACTCCATCCATAATCACGATGGGATGAGGACGACCAACAACTACCATTTACCAAGAGCCTATCATGTGCTGGGAACAGGCAACACGCCTCCCAGCAGCAATTCTTCCATGTGGTTACGATCCCATTTTCTTGATGAGGAAACTGAGGCACAGAGGTCAGGGATCTCACCTGTATAGCTAGTAAGTGGCAAAGCCAGGTCCGTCTAACTCCAAGACCTGTGTCCTCAGCAATAACCAGCTGCCCAGGCACGTCCTCTGCACAGGGCTGGGGAGAGGAGGGCGGGCATGGCATTGCAGGGGTGGGGGTATACAGTCACCCAGCTCTAGTCCCTACAGCGAGAGCTAAAAATGCCAGGCACACAGCTGATGCTCACAGACCAGAAATGCCCCGTCCTGGAGTCCCTGGGGGGTGCAAATGGTCACCGCACATGGCTCCTAACCAAAGGCTGGAGGTTCAAGTCCACCCAGAGGCACCTCAGAAAGCCTGGTAATCTACCTCAGAAAACTCAACCACTGAAAACCCTACGGAGCACCATGATCAAGTGGGGTTTATTCCAGAAATGCGAGGGTGGTTGAACATCAGAAACTGATCAGTGTAATACAGCACAGTAAGAGAATAAGGAAAAAGAACCGCATGATCATCTCAATGCTGAAATGGCATCTGACAAAATTCAACATCCTTTTATGAAAATAAAATAAAAAAAAAACATTCAGTAAGACAGGAATAGAAGGACGTTCCTCAATCCAACAAAGGGCATTTATGAAAAGCCCACAGCTAACGTCAGACTCAAAGGAGAAAGACTGAGAAGGCTCTCTTTCAGGTCAGAAACAAGACAGGGATGCCCGCTCTCCCCGCTGCTATTCCACATCGTCCTAGAAGTCCCAGCCAGAGCAATTAGGCCAGAAAAAAAAAAAAAGGTATCCAAATAGGGAAGGAGGAATAAATCTATCCCTTATGCAGGTGACATGATCCTATACATAGGAAGCCCCAAAGATTCCACAAGAAAGCTATTAGAACTAATAAATGAATTCAGCAAAGTGGCAGGATATGAGGTCAACACACAAAAATCAGCTGTGAGCAATCTGAAAAAGAAACTAAGGAAATAATTCCATTTACAATAGCATTTAAAAGAATAAAATACCTTGGAATAAATTTAACCAAGGAAGTGAAAGACACAAAAAGTATAAAACATTACTAAAAGAAATTAAATAAAACCTAAATAAATTAAGAGACAGTCTGGGTTCATGGACTGGAAGGCTTAATGCAGTTAAGATGTCAACACTACCTGTCTTAGTCATCTAGTGCTGCTGTAACAGAAATACCACAAGTGGATAGCTTTAACAAACAGAAATTTATTTTCTCACAGTTTAGGAGGCTAGAAGTCTAATTTCAGGGTGCCGACTCTAGGGGAAGGCTTTTCTCTCTGTCGGTTCTGGGGGAAGGTCCTTGTCTTTTTGAGCTTCTGCTCCTGGGTGATCTTCATGTGGCTTGGCATCTCTCTTCTCCCATCTCTGCTTCTCTCTCGTTTAATCTCTCTTATATCTCAAAAGAGATTGATTTAAGACATACCCTATACTAATCTTGTCTTATTAACATAACAAGACAACCCATTCCCAAATGGGATTATAACCACAGGCACAGAGGTTAGGATTTATAATACACATTTTGGGGGAACACGAAATCTATAACACTACCCAAAGCAACCTATAGATTTAATGCAATTCCCACCAAAATCCCAACAGTCTTCTTTGCAGAAATGGAAAAGCCAATCCTCAAATTTATATGGAAGAGCAAGGGACCCCAGATAGCTAAAGCAATCCTTAAGAAGAATAAAGTAGGAGGACTCACACTTCCTGATTTCAAAATATACTACAAGCTACAGTAATTTAAACAGCCTGGTTTTGGTATAATAGACATATAGAGACCAATGAAATAGAATTCAAAGTCCATAAATAAATTCATACATCGATGGTCAGCTAATTTTCAACAAGGGTGTTAAGTCCATTTAATGGGGAAGGAAGAGTCACTTCAAGTGCAAATCAAAACCACAATGAGATACCACCTCACCATTATTACAACGCAGTGATCAAAAAAATAGCAAACAAGTGTTGGCAAGGTTGTGGAGAAACTGGAACCCTCATATTGCTGGTGGAACGTAAAATGGTACAGCCACTGTTGAAAACAGTTTGGCGGTTCCTCAAAACTTTGAACACAGAACTACCGTCTGACTCAATGCTAGGTCTGTACCCAGAAGAAGTGAAGGCAGGAACACCAACAGAAACCTGGACACCAGTGTTCAGTGCGGTACTTCTCATAAGAGCCAAAAGGTGGAAACCACCGAAATGTTCATCAGCAGACAAATGGATAAGTAAAATGCAGCACACACATACAATGGAATATTACTCGGCCATAAAGAGAAATGAAGTTTTGATACATGTCAGGACATGGATGCACCTTGAAAGCACGAGGCTTAGTGACGTAAGTCAGTCTCAAAACGACAAAAGCCGTATGATCTCACTTACATGAAATAAGCAAATATACAGAAGCCAAAGATTATTAATGGTTACCAGAGGTGGAATGGAGGGGGAGGGGAGTTTTTGTTTGGGGGACACGGAATTGATGTTAACGGTGGTAGACTATTTTGCAACAGGAGAGGGATAATGGTGGCACAACACGAAAAATGCAGTCAGCGTCACTGAACTGTAAATGTGGAAGCTGTACTGGCAAATGTTTTGGTGTGTATATTTTCACCACTCCATGGAGCACAGTTCTACTCTGACACACACAGGGCTGCCATGAATTGGAGTCAATGCCACAGCAGCTGGAACACGGAAGCTGCGTTCCCCTGACACCTGAGCTGGCTCTCCCTACGACGGCCACCTGGTCAGGAAGATTCCAGGTGAGAGGAGGGCCCGCAGCTGCAGTTCCACCCAGACCAGCCTGAGGGGTGCAGACACAAAGGTGTGACCCTGGTCACACAGTGCTTCCTCGTCCCAACCCTGGAGGAGACCCCAGCAGGGCTGAGAACCAACTCCTCTCCCTCCGGAGGCCTCCTCGCCTCCTGCTCCCGCTGCCAGGAGCAGAAGCAGACAGTACCCCTGAAAAATGGGTGGGGGGCGTCTGTGAGGGGATGAGGGGCACCACACATCCATCTTCATCTTCCCTGGCCAGTCCCTTCATCGCTGACTCAGTGTGAACTGAATGTCTCCAACCGGACGCTGGGCCCCTGAAGATGCACCGCCCACGTCCCCATCCCCGAGAGGCATCCTGCCAAGGGCCTCCTCCATTCAGTTCCCCAGGGCGCCCACCGTCACAGACATGCGACATGCTGTACGTGTGTGTACGTGCAGTCTCCCCCAGCGCGGTGTCAGCGTCTGGATGACGGAGCTTTGCCCCCTGCCCACTGCTGTGCCTAAACATGCTGGCACACAGGGGTCCCAGGGAACTGGCACAGAGTGGGGCGCCTGCGTGCTGGGCCGGGAGACGGGCACCCGAGGCTGGCTCTGGGGACCGCTCTCCCCGTGCCGCCCGCCCCGGTGCACGAAGAATAGGGTTCGTTTCATCCAGGCGGTGGGAACACAGCCCTGTTGTATGCACTGCAGGCAGATGTGTGGGCCGGGGCCTCCCCAGCCCCGGGGGCATACAAGGAGGCACAGTGCTCACGAGGGGTGGGGGGAGCGGGTGGTCTGTGGCTACCACACAGGCCTCACTCTTCCTGCCAGGCGTCTCGGCCAACTCTTGTCCCTGGGGAAGGGCAGGCAGGCTCTGGGTGACAGCCGTCCCCCCACCCCCAGCCCCTAGAAACCACCAATGCATTTTGTCTGTATGGATTCACCTATTCTAGATATTTCATATAAACGTCCATGAATGTCCACAGTAGGTCAATCATACAGGCACCTTCTGTGACTGGCTTGTTCACTCAGCATCATGCTTTCAAGGCTCACCCACGTTGTAGCAAGAATCAGGACTTCATTTCTCTTTACGGCTGAGTAATATTCTGTTGCATGGATAGACCATGTTCTCTTTATCTATTCATCTGTTGGTGGACACGTAGGTTGTTTCTACTTTGTGGTTATTGTGAATAGTGCTTCCATAAACATGTGTGTACAAATATTTGTTTGAATCCCTGCTTTCAATTCGTTTGGGTACACCTACTCCTTGCTTATCGACCATTTCATTAGCTGACATTTCACATTTATGACAATAGTAAAAAAATCTATTATCTATTTTGCACATTAACAACATATGTCTCTGGCAGTAACAAATGCTGAGGTTTGAGACGAGTAACGCTGGCTTTGACGGTTAAGATTATGTGTCAACTTGCTGGGCCATAATTCTCAGTGGTTTGGCGGTTATGTGATGATGTAATCTGGCAGTTATATAATGATGTAGTCATCCTCCATTTTGTGATGTGATGTAGCCATCCTCCATTTTCACGTAACTTTGATTTCGCATAACAACCTGGTCTCTGGAACCTAACCATGTTGATAAGTGAGAAGAGAGTGTATTTACCTAGGAATGGAATTACTGGGTCCTAGTAACCCAGCAGTACTGCAGAAGAAAGACCTGGCAATGTGTTTCCATTTAGATTACAGCCAAGAAAACCCTACAGAGCAGTTCTACTCTGTAACACATGGGGTTGCCATGAATCAGAATCAACTTGAAGGCAACTAACAACAATGACAAAATGGTAACTCTATGTTTAACTGTTGGTTTCTTGTGCTGTTGTACACAGCCCTACTTCTGGGGTTTACAGCTAGAAGCAGCACTAACTGGTCTGGGCCTCAGGGCTCTCCACACCAGCCTGTCACCCTCACACCAACCCAGGGTGTTAACAGGTTCTGCCCTTTTTGAAGGAGCATCTTCTATACTGGAAACGTACTGGTACACACTCCAGCCCGGGGCCACAGCATCCCACACCCTCCACGTCTGCCCCTTATCACGACCAGTGCAGGATACAGCCAGCACGCCGAGCTGCCGAAGGGCAGCAGGTGGGGGTATAAAAGCTCAGGTACCCCCACTGGGCCGGGACGGTGGGGATGCTCCAGGGTGCCTGGGTCACAAAGCTTGTCAGGACAACAGGTTGCTCTCAACAAAGTAACAGTAAAACCACTTTGAGCTCAGCCAAATGCCAGGCACTGTGCTAGACACTTTACTGGTACATTTCATTTACTCCTCGTAAACTGCCCTGGAGGCAGACATATGAAGACATCCAGGGTTTAAGGAGCCGAATCACCTGCCTGAGATCACAGGAACAAAGAATGTGAATTGAGCACTTGCTCCATGCCAGGCTCCATTCTAAGCACTTTGCACGTATGGACAATCCTCACATTCCTCCACGGTTAATGCCAATGAGGAAACTGAGGCAAAGGGCGGCCGAACAGCTGCTCCAGGGCCCTGGGCTGTGGAGAAGCTGGCAGGAATCGAATGTCACCCTCCACAGTCTGTGGGACCAACACTGGCTCTGATCCGCAGTTCTGGCTTCTCTCTCTCCAGGGGCGGGGGCAGGGCGTCCACACAAACACCTTCTTCCTCCTGCAGCAGGAACCCAGCCCCCAAGAACAAAGGCCCTAGATCCAGGATTTGTTCAAACCTACGGGGAACACAGCATTGGCTCCAACGGCATCTGACTCAGGTCTCGGCTTCCTCCTGGGTCTTCTGTCCTGCAGCCAGGGTGAGGCCTCCAGGAAGACCCTTCGAGGCCCCATCCCCTCATCTCCCCGCGGCCCCTGTCATGATCTGCAACCATCCTCAGACACATCTGCCCCTTCGTCCAGGAACACTGCCTAATACAAACTCAATCTGGGAGCAGAGACCCCAGCCCCGGGGGTGGAGCCCCAGGGGACAACCCCGCCCCTCCCAGGGCCAGGAGGATGGAGCCCACTGGCTCTGAGGCCCAGAGCTGCCTGAGGCCTTAGTCCCAGACTGCACTCCAGGGGACACATACCGGAAAGCAGGCGGCTGGACTGCCGTGGACTGCAGACAGAAACCAAGCCTGTCCTGAAGTTAACCCTTTAGCCAAAGATTACACAGGGCTATAAAACAAACAATAACAAGTGTGTGGAATGTGCTTCTTAGCTCAATCATGTAAATGAGACCAAATGGGCAACACCCGCCCATAAGCAAAGATGAACAGGCAGGAAGGGACAGTAAAATGAGAGGAATGGAAATATGGAACCCAGGGCGGAAAAGGGGAGAGTGTTGACTCATCACGGAGATTGCAACCAATACAAAAAAAAATTGTATAAATTGTTGAATGAAAAACTAATTTGCTACGTAAACTTTCACCTAAAACACACACACACACACACAAACCTATGGGGCACAGTTCCACTCTGACACACACAGGGTTGCAAAACAAAAGAAAGAAATTGAGCCTGGGAGGTGGACACGCCAAGCCAGATGACCACACCGGAGCGACCCCTGCCCTCAGAGAATTGGGTGCTTGCAAAGACTACAGCAGCACCCTGCCACCCCAGGTGGAGGGGCCATGGAGAGTTGGGAAGAACCCGCAGCCACAGGGGTGGCAGGAAGGGGACAGGATCACGGAGGTGAGCATCTCGTCAGGGCTCAATGTTGCCAACGTTGCTCTGGAAGCCCAGAGCCCTCAGGAGGGGCCAGGGCTAAGTGATCCAAGAGGCTGCCGTCGCCAACTCTGTATGACCAGACCATGAAGTGCGTGGGGGCTCTGCATGGCAGAGGACACCAAAACCAAATCTGCTGCTGTTGGGCCAATTCCAGCTCATGGCGATGCCGTGAGTTACAGAGTTGAACTGCTTCACAGGGTTTCCTAGGCTGTAATCTTCATGGCAGCAAATCGCCAGGCCTTTCTTCTGCAGTGCCGCTGGGTAGGCTTGAACCACCAACCTTTAGGTTAGCAGCTGATCGCAAACCACTTACACCACCCAGGAACCTGTAGAGGACACGGACCTGGGGAATCACCTTCTTCCCCAGAAGGCGACACTCCCTGGAAACCCAGACGTCCGCAGGCACATGATGGCTTTCCTCACTCAGCTCTACCACTGCCCAGACCCTCGATTCCTCACCTATGAAGCAGTACCAAGAAAGCCCTCGGGTCTTCTAGAATGTAAACATGCACAAAGTCATCTAAGACGTTTTCAGAGTGTGAGCATGCACAAAGCCCGTCGAGGACATTTCCAGAATGTAAGCATGCTCAAAGCCCATCTAATGCATTTCTAGAATGTGAGCACACACAAGGGCCGTCTAAGACGTTTCCGGAGTGCGGGCACGCGCAAAGGCCGTCTAAGACGTTTCCGGAGTGCGGGCACGCGCAAAGGCCGTCTAAGACGTTTCCGGAGTGTGGGCACGCACAAAGGCCGTCTAAGACGTTTCC
>NW_004444067.1:804196-855701 GCF_000243295.1 Trichechus manatus latirostris | reverse complement strand
AAAGGCCGTCTAAGACGTTTCCGGAGTGTGGGCACGCACAAAGGCCGTCTAAGACGTTTCCGGAGTGTGGGCATGCGCAAAGCCCATCTAAGACATTCCTAGAATGTAAGCACTCACAAAGCCCGTCTAAGACGTTTCCAGAGTGTGGGCACGCACAAAGGCCGTCTAAGACGTTTCCAGAGTGTGGGCATGCACAAAGGCTGTCCAAGACGTTTCCAGAGTGTGGGCACGCACAAAGGCCGTCCAAGACGTTTCCAGAATGTGGGCACTCGCAAAGCCCATCTAAGATGTTTCCAGAATGTGGGCGCTCGCAAAGCCCGCCTAAGACGTTTCCAGAATGTGGGCACTCGCAAAGCCCGCCTAAGACGTTTCCAGAATGTGGGCACTCACAAAGCCTGTCTAAGACGTTCCTAGAATGTCAGCACTCACAAAACCCGTCTAAGACATTTCCAGAATGTAAGCACGTTTCGCTGTGTCCTAGCCACTTGCGCCATCCTTTCTCTTCCTCAAATGTGGCAGGCTGGTCCCCACCCGCAGCCCATATTGTCTCTGGTCACCCAGCTCTGTGCTAGAACATCCCCATCATCCCTCCCTCTCGGAGGACACTTGGCACGGCATCTATTTAAGTCCACACAGAGCATCCGTTATCTGAAATTATGTGGTTTGCCTACCGCTTATACTCTGTCCCCACTGCCACCCCTTCTCCCGCAGCTGTAAGTACACTATATGGGGACCTGTCTGCCCCCGCTCCTGGCTCCATCTTCAAAGAGCCGGGCATAGACATGGGCACAGTGGGGAGCTATTTGTCTTTTGCATTTCCAAAGAGTTGTTTGAAGGGTAGACAAGTCCCATTCAAATGCTTTTCTGACCACAAAGGCCACTGATGGAAGCAAATATAGGACTCTGGCTAAGCGTGGGAGCCCAGGGAAGGATCCTATCTCTCACGGGGATTCCATTCACAAAGTCACAGTTGGCCAACTGCCTCCTCTCCCTCAGGCTCTGAGGGTGACACACGAGGAATGCAAGGACTCAGCCCTCGAGGAATGCAAGGACTCAGCCCTCTTCCGGGCAGTCCTCCTGAGTCAGGAGCAGCCAGCCTGGATGGTTTCACCCCCGGGCCCTGGTGACATCACTCCCCAAACCTGTCCACCCTGCAAGCCAGGGGGCTGAGTCACTCCCAGGCAAGAGAACCTATTGCAGTTTGAGGAGTGTGCTTATTTTAGCAGAAGAAAAAGCCATCGCGTCTGAACTAAACGTTTTTCCATCACCTCAGCCTCTCTGGAGTGGGTGCCGTGGGCCCCTCAGGCCTCAACAAGCAGACTGTGTCAAAGAAGGAGGGTTGTCAGCTTCCTGTGCATTCAAGAAGCACCTACAAACATTGAAAGAGCTCACACCAGTACTACTCAAACTATTTCAGAGCATAGAAAAGGAAGGAATACTCCTGAATTCATTCTATGAAGCCAGCATCACCATGATACCAAAGCCAGGCAAAGACGCCACTAAAAAAGAAAATTACAGACCAATATCATTCATGAATATAGATGCAAAAACTCTCAACAAAATTCTAGCCAACAGAATTCAGCATCATATTAAAAAAAAAAAAAAAAAAAAAAACCCCACCACGACCAAGTGGGACTCATCCCAGGTACGTAAGGATGGTTCAACATTAGAAAATCAATCAACATAATCCACCACATAGATAGAACAAAGGAAAAGAATCACATGATCATCTCAATCAACACAGAAAAGGCATTTGATAAAGTCCAACACCCATTCCTGATAAAAACTCTCAATAAAATGTAGGAATAGAAGGGAAATCCCTCAACATAATAAAGGGCATCTACACAAAACCAGGGGCCCTGGTGGCACAGTGGTTAAAGAGCTTGGCTGCTAACCAAAAGGTCAGCAGTTTGAATCCAGCAGCCGCCCCCTGGAAACCCTATGGGGCAGTTTTGATCTGCCCTATAGGGTCGCTATGAGTCGGAATCAACTGGACAGTAATGGGTTTCTTTGTTTGTTTGTTTACACAAAACTAACAGCCAACATCATTCTCAAAGGAGAGAGGCTGAAAGCATTCCCCCTGAGAATGGGAACAAAATAAGGATGCCCTTTACCACCACTCCTATTTAACATGTGGTGGAAGTCCTAGCTAGAGCAATAAGGCAAGAAAAAGAAATAAAGGGCATCAAAATTGAAAAGGAAGAAGTAAAACTATCCCTATTTTCAGATGACATAACCCTATACATAGAGAACCCGAAAGATTCCACAAGAAAAATACTGGAACTAATAGAAAGATTCAGCAGAGTAGCAGGATACAAGATCAACATACAAAATCAGCTGGATTCCTATACTCCAACAAAGAGAACATCAAAAAGGAAATCAGGAAAAACAATACCATTTATAATAGCCTCTAAAAAGATAAAATACTTAGGAATAAACCTAACCAGGGATGTAAAAGACCTGTACAAAGAAAACTACAAAACACTATTGCAAGAAACCAAAAGAGACCTACATAAATGGAAAAACATACCATGCTCATGGATCGAAGACTCAACACTGTGAAAATGTCAATTCTACCCAAAGTGATCTGTAGATTTAACGCAGTCTCAATATAAATACCAGCAGCGTTCTTTAATGAGATGGAAAAACTAATCACCAACATTATACGGAAAGGAAAGAGGCCCCAGATAAGCAAAACGTTACTGAAGAAAAAGAACAAAGTAGGAGGCCTCCCACCACCTGATCTTAGAATCTACTATATAATATATAGCGACAGTAGTCAAAACAGCCTGGTACTGATCCAATGACAGACATACAGACCAACGGAACAGAATTGAGAACTCAGATGTAAATCCATCCACTTATGGTCAGCTGATCTTTGACAAAGGACCAAACTTCATTAAATGGGGAAAAGACAAGTCTTTTTAACAAGCAGTCCTGGCAAAACTAGATGTGCGCCTGTAAAAAAATGAAACAGGACCCATAACTCACACCATACACAAAAACTAACTCAAAATGGATCAAAGACCTAAATATAAAACCTAAAATGTTAAAGACCATAGAACAAAAAATAGGGACAATGCTAGGGCCCTAATACACGGCATAAATTCAACCAAAACCATAACTAACAAGGTATAAACACCAGAAGACAAATGAGATAACTGGGAGCTCCTAAAAATGAAACACTTATGCTCATCAAAAGACTACCAGAAGAGTAAAAAGAGAACCTACAGACTTGGAAAATTGTTTTGGCTACGACATATCCGACAAGGATCTAATCTCTAAAATCTACAGAATACTTCAACACCTCAACAACAAAAAGACAAATAATTCAATTAAAAAATGGGCAAAGGATATGAACAGACAATTCACCAAAGAAGACATTCAGGCAGCTAACAGACACAGGAGGAAATGCGATCAGTAGACACTAGAGAAATGCAAATCAAAACTACAATGAGACACCATCTTACCCTGACATTACTGACACTAATCAAAAAAACAGAAAATAACAAAAGCTGGAGAGGTTGTGGGGAGATTGGAACTCTCATGCACTGCTGGTGGGAATGTAAAATGGAAAACGATACGGTGCTTCCTTAAAAAGCTAGAAATACCACACGATCCAGTAATCCCACTCTTAGGAATATATCCTAGAGAAATAAGAACCATCACACGAATAGACATACACACACCCATGTTCACTGCAACATTATTCACAATGGCAAAAAGATGGAAACAACTTAAGTGCCCATCAACAGATGAATGAATAAACAAATTACGGTACGTATGCACAGTGGAATACTACACAACGATAAAGAACAATGATGAACCTGTGAAACATCTCACAACGTGGATGAATTTGGACAGCATTACACTGAGTGAAATAAGTCAGTCACAAAAGGACAAATACTGTATGAGATAACTATTACAAAAATCCAAGAAAAGGTTTACACACAGAAAAAAAACAATTTTTGATGGTTATCAGGGAGTGGAAGGGTGGGAGGGGAAATCACTAACTAGATAGTAGGAAAGTGTTAACTCTGGTGAAGGGAAAGAGAACACACAATATAGGGGAAGTCAGTACAACCTGACCAAGGCAAAGTCATAAAAGCTTCCTAGAAACATCCAAACACCTTGAGGGACCGAGTTACTGGTGCTGAGGGCTGGGGACCATGGTCTCAGCGGACATCTAGGTCAACTGGCATAACATACTTCATAAAGAAAATGTTCTAAATCCTACTTTGGAGAGTAGCATCTGAGGTCTTAAAAGCTTGCAAGTGGCCAGCTAAAATACATCTATTGATCCTATCACATTTGAAACAAAGGAGAATGAAGAAAACCAAAGACACAAGGAAAAGATTAGTCCAAAGGACTCATGGACCACATGAACCACAACCTCCACCAGCCAGAGCCCAGAAGAACTAGATGGTGCCCAGCTACCACCACCAACCCCTCTGACAGGGACCACATTAAAGGGTTCTGGACAGAGTGGGAGAAAAATGTAGAACATAATTCAAATTCACAAAAAAAAGATCAGATGTACTGGTTTGACAGAGACTTGAAGGAACCCCTGAGACTATGGCCCCTGGACACCCTGCTAACTCAGAACTGAAGCCACTCCCAAAGTCCACCATTCAGCCAAAGATTAGATGGGCCTATAAAACAAACAATAACATTCGTGAGGAATGTGTTTCTTAGTTCAAGCAAGAATATGAGACCAAAAGGGCAACACCTGCCCAAAAGCAAAGATGAGAAGGCAGGAAGGGACAGGAAACCTGGATAAATTGACAAGGAGAACCCAGGGTGGAAAGAGAAAAGGGGAGAGTGCTGACACATTACAGGGATTGCAACCAATGTCACAAAACAATCTGTGTATAAATTTTTGAATGAGAAACTAATTTGTGCTATAAACTTTCTCCTAAAACACGAGGTAATTAAAAATATATATATATCTGAAGACCAACGACCCTCTATTGTCAAAAGAGACTAAGAAGCAGTTTATAGGCAAATGTAAGGGACCTACAAAAAGCTCAACACTGGTAACAATAAAGAATTATAATTTTAAACTTAAAAAAAAAAAAAGAAGCACTGGCAACGTATTCATTCATTCATTCACTCATTCATTCGTTCAGCGCACATATATGGAAGGTTCCCCAGTCAGGTACTGTCCCTGCCTGGAGGGGCTCAGGGTTAAGCGGACAGCATAGATATTAACAAGGTGTTGAGCGGACTCAGCGGGGGGCGGGGAGGGAGTGCACCTGTCACCCCTTCTCCTGTGACCCTGTACCTAAAACACGCCCACCCAACATCTGTCCACTCCTCCCAGCTCTGCTGGCACGGGCTCAGCTGGTCAGGGAGTCAGGAAGCCATGTGGATAATATGTAATCAGAACTCAGGAGTGTAAGGAGGGGAGCAGTGGGCGGCTTCACAAACAAGGTGATATTTGAGTTAGCCTTGGAAATAAATAGGCATCTACCAAGAGGAACAGGGCCGGGTTGGCAGAGGCTCCCCGGTTCTGGGGCCGGCTTCTCGGGTTCCTGGCTGGGTTTCCCTGTCCCACAGCCAAGGAGGCCTCCACCGATCCCAGCGTTTCCACTTCGAGCTGCTGGAATCAAGTGGCCAGCCAGGTTCATTCACAAATGGGATGCCAGCCTGGGCAAGGTCCCCATTGAGAAGGAAGTGACACCTCTCAGGGGCTCTCCCCCGGGACATCCTTCCAGAGCACAATGTCACCAGAGGAAGGGGCGTGCGTGTGGAGAGCTTTGGGAAGTGAGCACCTGCAGGCTCTTTCTTCCAGGAATGGGCTGTCTCCTCCCTTCCTGAGTCGGCCATACCAGTCACGAGCAGCTTCCCTTCCAAACAGCCCTAGCTCCTGTCGTCCTCGCTTAGAGCTGGCCAAACTAAGGTCACAGTGGCACCCAAGAGGGACATTACTTCTATTTCTATTCGGCCCAGTCTATTTCTCTACATAATACAAGAGCTAACAGACAGAATTTGCCATGAGTCAGGCTCCGAGCTAAGCGCTTTATATACACGTCAACACTTGTGAATCTTTACACCCACCCTTGCCGATGATATTACTACCCCCACCCCCCCATTTTGCAGATGAGGAGACTGAGGAACAGAGCGGGGAAGGAGCTAAACCTGCAATCTGGCCTTGCAGCCTTGCTCTCAGCTGCTCGGCTGTGGTGTAGCTACCACCT
Source organism: Trichechus manatus latirostris (assembly GCF_000243295.1). Classification (NCBI taxonomy): domain Eukaryota; kingdom Metazoa; phylum Chordata; class Mammalia; order Sirenia; family Trichechidae; genus Trichechus; species Trichechus manatus. The sequence continues at coordinate 849,501 of NW_004444067.1, read as the reverse complement.
CCCCTCCCCCACCTCCTTCAGGGAAATGAGAACTCAGGGCGGGGACAGACTGAGGTTAACCTTTCCACAGCACACCCCAAGGTCCCAGGACAGGCCAACAGATACACAGTGAGTGGTTGGCACGAAGGTGTCATGGGGATGAACATTTGTCAAAGACAGGAGGGGGCCGTTAAAGCCTAGCAGCCCCCACCCCCAACACCAGTTGCCATCGAGTCAACTCTGACTCATGGCGACGCCATGTGTGTCAGAGTAGGGTTTTCAATGACTGATTTTTTGGAAGCAGATCAGCAAGCCTTTCTTCTGAAGCACCTCTGGGTGGACTCAAACTTCCATCCTTTGGGTTAGCAGCTGAACCCAGAAGGGTTCGGGCAGCCCAGGACTCAGTGAGTCCGCTGCCTGCTTGGACACCACCAGCACCATCCTCGAGCTGGTACAGCGGGACAAGGTGGAAGGGCGTGTCCCAGGAACATGCAGCGTGCACAGGGAAGGGCCTGGTGCCCTGCCTGCGACCCCCTCCTGCCTGGGACTCCGTGGCATGGTTGGTCAGCCATGCAGGAGAAGCAGGGAGGGCAGCTGCTGAGACCTTTGCGGGTAGCGTCCTAGACGGCTTGTGAGTCTGGTTCTCTCTCTTCTTGTCAGAAAGGAGCCTTGGCTTGCCTCTGTTCACTTGTCAATCAACCAATATTTACCGGCCCCGGCACCAAGCTTGCACGCGGGGACGCGGGAGGAGAAGACAGGGCCCGTTCCTCCCCCAGGGAGCTTACAGCGGCCCCCCAGACAGCAGCACAGTGGTCTGGTTATCCACCACATGGGTTAGATTTCTCCCTAAACTCCTGGGCCCGGGAACTTTTCAAAAATTGTCAACACTTTACCGATAAAGAAAATGAGGTTCAGAAAGGGGCAGGTGACTTGGGAGCATCACAGTACAGTTTTACAAGGGATAACGAAGAGATGAGGGTGGGAGTGAGCACGTCCCTGTGCAGGAGCCCGCAGAGGTGGTGATGGCGACACGGGGAGGGTGGTCCGCAGAGGGACCAACATGGAGTCTGAACGATACCGCACAGTCAGGAACAGCTCTCAAACCTCATCTCACCTGAAACTTAGGTTACACTCCCAAACACCTGTTTGTGTCCTGTGGGCTAAACGAGGGTCTAAAGAATCACCTAGCTGGGGAACTTCTGAAAAAATACCAGGGGAACAACACATCCAGGAAAGGTCTAATATGGAAATTATGTAAAATACTTCTACACCTTAACAAAAAAACACAAACAATCCAGTCAAAAAATGGGCATAGAACTTGAACAGACAGTTCACCAAACAACACCAAAACCCAAACCCACTGCTGTCGAGCTGATTCCAACTCATAGAGACCCTATAGGACAGAGCAGAACTGCCCCACAGGGTTTCCAAGGTTATAATCTTTATGGAAGCGGACTGCCACATTTTTCTCCCGAGGAGCAGCTGGTGGGTTCGAACCACCAACCTTTTGGTTCACAGCCCAGCACTTAACCACTGTGCCACCAGGGCCCCTAGTTCACCAAAGAGGATAATCAAATAGCCTACAAGCATTAGCCCTTAAAAACTAAAACCAAAAGGAAAAAAAAAAAACTCTGTTAAACAGTCACTGAGTCAATTCTGACTCATAGTGACCCGACATGACACAGTAGAACTGCCTATAGGGTTTCCAAGTCTCTTATCTTTATGGGAGCAGATAGCCAAGTCTTTTCTCCCTAAGAATGGCTTGTAGGTTCGAACTGCTGACCTTTTGGTTAACAGCAAGCACTTAACCATTATGCCACCAGGGCTGCTTATATTTTGGGCACATTGGGTTAAATAACATCTATTATTAAAATAAGTTTCACCTGGTTGTCTACTTTTTAAAGAGGCTACTAGAAAATTTAAAATGACACATGTGCCTCTCATTCTATTTCTACTGGATGGCACTGTCCTAGTGGCAACCAGGGTCTGAGCACTCCCTGAGCATCAATAAATGTTAATCTTTACCATGTTTTGGTTCCCCAGAGGCTGTGGGTACTGTGTTATTGGCCTGGGAGGTTGGACCTATGAAATGTCTTGTTTGGAAAGCAGCTGCACTCAGCAGTTCCTCCCCTGGAAAGCCCCTGGGCCTGGGGGGTTTACATCTGCGCTCTGGTTGATGCCCACCCACTGGATTTGGCCTGCTGAGCACACGCCCCACTGCTGATGGCCTCTCACTGTAACATAAAGGCTCTCCCTGGTCCTGATCTGAGAGGAAGCTTTTGGACTCTGGTGGCGCAATGGTTAAACGCTCAGCCGCTAGCCAAAAGGCTGGTGGTTCAAACCCACCCAGTGGCTACACAGGAGAAAAGACCTGGCTATCTGCTTCTGTAAAGATTACATCTTAGAAAACCCTATGGGGCAATTCTACTCTGTCACATGGGGTCACTGTGAGTCGGAAATCGACTTAACGGCACCTAACAACACCAACTCCATGTCCTGCAGGGGAAACAGGCCCAGAGAAACAAAGGCAAAGATAAGGAAAAAGCAGGACTCACGTTTGGAATTTCCAAGACTCCTATCTGCTAAGTCTTCATCTACGATGTGCTTCAAAATGGGTCTCCTCTCCAGTGGAAGGTCTGGACTATTTCTCCAATTTTAGAACTACTTCAGCGGGAAGGGGAGGGAGAAAGAAGGCTGACTACTGGCTGAGCACCTACTATGTACCAGGTACTGTGCTACGTGCTTTACATAGATTAGCCTTCTATGACTGCTGTAACCAATCACCACAAACTTAGTGGCTTAAAATGGCACATATTTATCATCTAACAGTTCTGGAGGTCCAAAGTCTGAAATGGGTCTCACTGGGCTAAAATGAAGAAGTCAGCGCTGTGTTCCTTTCTGGAGGCTCTAGGGCAGAATCCACTTCCTTGCCTTCTCAAGCTTCTAGCGGCTGCCCACATTCCTTGGTTCTTGGCTCCTTCCTCCACCTTCAAAGCCAGTAATGGCTGGTCAAGTCTTTCTTGCATCACATTATCCTGACGTTTAAAGACTCCTGTGATTACACTGGGCCCACCACTATAATCCAGGATAATTTCCCTATCTTAAATTCAGCTGATTAGCCACCTTAATTCCACCTACAACCTTAATTCTCCATACCAAACTAAACCAAACCCATTGCTGTCCAGTTGATTCCAACTCATAGCGACCCTACAGGATAGAGCAGAACTGCCCCATAGGGCTTCCAAGGCTGTGATCTTTAGGGAAGTAGACTGCTACATCTTTCTCCCAGCAGAGCAACTGGTGGGATCAAACCGCCAACTTTTCGGTTAGCAGCTGAGTACTTAACCACTGCTCCGCCAGGGCTCCTCCACCTACCACCTTAATTCTCCTTACCAGGTCATGTAATACATTCACAGGTTCCGGGGATTAGGACCAGGACACCTCTGGGGGGGCTATTATTCAGTTAACCACACAGCATCTCTGTTATACTTTAAAACATCCCTGTAAGGTAAATGGAATTATCCCTATTTTCACAGAGATGAGGAAACAGATTTAGGGGTTAAGCAACTTGCCCAGCGACATGTAGGTGAAACAAAGGTCTACTTGTCTGCAAAGGGCTTTCCATGGTATCGTGTTATCTTTTAAGTGATACAGCAATTTTCACATTCCGCATACAGAAAAAGAAGGAAAAAAAAAACAAAAAAAAAAACTTTGTCCTCCACTTTTAAAAGGGATTATCACCACAGGGATTAAAGTCATGGGGAAGAAACAAATAGATCAGCTTTCTGGATACCTCCCCAAGTATTATATCCTCTCTCTCTCTCACACACACACACACACACACACACTCACTCTTTTACATACAGACTCCCTCCCACCATGAAATAATCACAAGTACCAGGTTCCAAAAAGAAGCCTGACTGCCCTGCCTTAACACGTCTATCTGAGTGCTAACCTCAGAGACCTTTCCAAAACAGGGTGTGTCCCATCAAGAAAGCTAACATGAAAGCACTTCTCTTCCTCTGAACCCAGGGGCCCAGGAGAGGAAAGGCAGGCTATGGGGACTTCAGTGCTGGAAACCGTGGTGCTCCCCCACAACACACAGCACTGTGTCAGTGTTGAGAAGAGGCAGTCACCCGGGCAGGCAGGCCTGTGGCCTGGCTGCGCAGTTTCCAGCTTGTAAGCAGCAATCTCAACTCTCCTGGTCCTTTCCAGTCGTGGGACCTGGACAGCAGCTCACTAGGTATTTCTCATATTAAATATTAACCTGTTAAAAATCTAATTGTTAAATATGAACCATGCACAAAAACTCATTCTTATATCCCTCAATAAGTCGAGCACAGTAACAATGTGAAGATGGCACAGGACCGGGAGGGTTTCATTCTGTTGTGCATGGGGTCGCTATGAGTCAGAACCAACTCGACAGCACCTCACAACAACAAGTCACTATGAAGACAAGTAAACCCAGGCCCTGACACCAAACTCCATCTTTCCAGAAAAAAAGAGTCCTGGGATGGGTAAATCCTATGAGACTCACCCATTAGAAAGTTCTTCATTGTAAGTAACCTTCTCAGCCTCTGAGAGAAATCCAACCAGCAAAGACAAAACAAGAAAGCCACCTTCCTGTTTACCAATCACCCGATAGGGTCCTTGTTCAGAGATTCTTTCTCTTTGACATTCACAAAGGTTGCCCTTGATTTACCGTAATTTGAGAGCAAGAGCAATGAACCTGACCCTTTAAATTGCATCTCCTTTATGTAGCAATCAGGCCTCTTTATACCGCCTCAAAAGCAAGGAAATCTAAAAACCAATGAACAAATAAAGCTTCTGACAACACCCAGCCCCTCTGTGCCAATTAAGTTTTCCTCACCGCCTTCCACAAGTTCCTATTACAATACCAATTATGTTAATGTTACCACATTATTAACTATTTTCATCACCTTACATTAAATGCCACCTTTGGAGACCAGATGACTACAATGATGATCACAAAGAGAAATTAGTTATTTGGGGCCAGGTTGATTCCAGCACTTGTCAGCTTTCATAAACCCTGGGTGTCTCCAGATTTTATCGCTTGTCACTGCCAATCACAAGCGCAAGGGGTAGATGGTCTCCCTGTGTTTTTTTTTTAATTTTGAAACTAAAGCTATTGAAGACTGCATGGGCGAACTTGATTTGAAAGCAACCGCAGAAGTTGGAGCTTTGTGCACAGAGAAGTGGGAAAAATGTCACCATACGGCCGGTGGGTGGGGGGTGTCCCTTGGCTTCCTTTAGCCACGGGGGTAGAATTTTTCTGCCATTTCAGTCTTGGCTGAATTATTTTGGCATAGAAACAAATCTGTCCTCCTCCCAAGGTATAAGAGCACATCCGAGTTTGTAAAATAAAAAGGAACAGAAAACCCGAAGCGCCGCCCCGCCCTCACCGCGCGTCCTCGGCACAGCCGCACACACGTACCTAATTACTTCACGTTTAAAATCACCTCCCCGGGACGGGCTATCATTTGGGGGAAACGGAGGCAGCGTGGGAAGGGGAAGGAGGGGGCCCCAGGAAGTTTCTGTCGGTCAGGTTTAATAAGGGGGTGGGAGCCTGTCTACTTGTGGGCCAGCGCTCGGACGAACGAGTCTGGCCGCTTACGAGAAACTTGTCAGCTGGCGGATAATGGGACACGGCGCCAGGGAAAAGGAAACAGGGAGCTTCCTTTAAGGAAACACACCGCTTCCCCGAGGTGGGCACCTTATTTCTCAGGGACGGGGAGAACGTGGCAGGGGCCCGCCCGCAGGGTCCGGGGAGGGGCGCGGCCGCTCCGGAGAGATCCGTCCGCTCCGCACCTGGGGCCCGACCCACCTGGGCCCCGGCGCCCAGCGGAGCGCGGCGCGCGGCTTCCGGTTCCCCAGCGCGCGGGGCCGGGAGGTCGGCAGGGGTGGAGGGTGGCCGTCGGGCCCCGGCGCCCGGAGGAGGTCGCAGGCCGGCCCCGGCCAGAGCCGCCCCCCGCCCCGCCCAGAGCTCGGCGGCCGCCCGGGCCTGAGGAACCGGGTGAGGAGAGGGCAGGGTGAGGGGAGGGGGCCGCTCGCCTGCGTCTTGTCGAACTGCTCGCGCTCCGCCTCCAGGCTGTGGCCTGGCCTGCGGCTCAGCACCCGCGCCGGCACGTTCTTGATGCTGTTCATCCTGCCGCCGCCGCGTTGTCTCCACTCCCGCCCGGAGCCGCGCGACTGAGCGTCACGGCGCGGCTGCCCGAGCCTAGGCACCCAGGCCGCAGCCGCAGCGGCACAGCGCCCCCCGCGGCCGCCCGCCCATCTGGGGGAGGGGCCACCGGCGTTCCGCCCCTCTGTACACACCTCCCACCGCGCACACACACCTCCGGCCCCGCCCCTCCCCGCCAGGTGGGGCCGACGGCCCCAGCCCTCCTACCTGCACAGCCCCTCCACGCCTCACAGCTGCCCTCACAGCCCCTCTCACAGCCCTCCTCCACCCCGCACGCCCCTTTACCCCTCACAGCCCCTCCACCCCTCACAGTCCCCCTCACAGCCCCTCCAACCGGCAAGCCCCTTGCACCCCTCACAGCTCCTCCAGCTCTCACAGCCCGCCTCACAGCCCCTCCACCCCGCACGTTTCCCGCCTCCCGCAACCGGGCCGAGTAGAAAGATCCCCTCCCTCCTTCTGCCTCACGGGCCTGGGCGGGGGCAGTTCTCCCCTCCACCCCGAGCTCACTGAGTCTGGTTGAGAAAATATGGCCTCCGTGAGTCTGGCCAATGGAAGCACAACAAGCTCTCCCCCTTTTGGTCTTGTATTGTGTGTCAGAATTCCTACAATTAAGCAGTTTCCTTTTTGTGCATCTCTAACGCGACTGCAGCTGCTCCCAGCGCGGGGCTGGGGAGTGAATTCTCAGAGACAGAGCTCCGCATGCAGCCACCTGGCCAGGGCAGAGGGACAGTCTGCTTGGGGATGATGGTATTAGGCAGACAGAACCGGACCAAGAACGCCAAAAAGATGCCACAGGAGATGGCATGAGACTTTTTAAAAATTAGTTATTGGCTTGCTTTTAAAGTCGTTGGTTGCAAGATTGATTTTTTACAAGGCCAAATTCTTCCCAGTGTATGCTCCCAGATGGCTGGTATTTTGTTTCTGCTGGCCTAAGCCTTCCTATCAGAATATAGGTGTGAAATTCCCTGATAGAGGTAATAACAACCTCCCTTAAAAAACCACTAACCATGCTTTATCTAATCCCAATTCCTGAAAAGCTGCTTTAGCGGAATAACAATAGAAAAATAACAATAGCTAATATTTATTGAGTCTTATTATTTGCCAGTCACTGGGCTGAGCCCTTTGATGTGTCATCTCATTGGTAATCCTCAGCAACCTAGTCAATAGCTAGGCCACAGTAAAGGGGTTTGTTTGCTCCATACCAGCTGTTTCTCAGGCTCCTTTTTCCACATCCAACAAAAGCAGTTCTCGAGTGCATTTCACACTTAGCCAGCATCTTCTTTTAAACCATGCAACAATCCCTCTGTGACTAAAACATCTGCCACAGGGACAACACTGGCAACCAACGACTTCTCTTTTTATTAATAACAGAGCAGATTCCTATGTGCCAGGCACCATGCCCAGCACTTGGTAAGCAGTAGATCCCATTTAATCTTACTTAAAGTTGGTGGTGGTATTGCTACAGACAAGGAAATGGGCTCAGAGAGGTTGAGGGCACCCAAGTTCACACAGCTGGTGGGTGGTGCCTTCAGGATCCAGATGCAGACCTGCCTGATTTCAAAGTCTGTACTCTCAACAGCCTTCGCCTGTACTATATGTTGTGGACAATAACTTTGGTGACTGTACTGCCATAGGCTTGCTCTTTAGAGTCCCTGAATGTTTTGCTAATACATCTCTAACTATAAAGTATCACTTGTAGGTAAGATTTTGAGCTACCAGAAAGCAAGGACCCCCTTGTGTTACTCGTTTTTAAATCCTCAGTACCTAGCAGGGTGCCGGGCGTATAGCAATGTTCAGCAAAATGCATGTAAAATGAAGGGCTGACTGAAGAGATGGAAAAGTGAGTAAATAACTCCTACAGTTTGGTACAGTTAGACACAGAGCTTAGCTTCATGAAGAAGCATGCCTGGTGTACTCAGGGATGTAGGCATCCTCACTCTTCATCTCTCAGGACACTTCCGGGAGGGATACCTGGTTCTAGTGCTGGCTCTGTGACTGGCTGCCTGAGAGTCCCCATGTCATCACAACCAGGGTGCCATTTTGGGGTGCCGTGAGGGTTTACCATTAGACTGTTTTAATACTTCTACAGTTTTAGAAAGGCCCAACATTTGGGATATGAATTAGACCTCATTTTAAGGAAAATCGAAGACGACAAACAGTAGGGTTTACATCACAGGCTTATTACATAATTTGTAATACAGTACCCACTGCCTCATTGACATGTGTGCATGGTCTGGCCCCGGCCTCTCCCCAGCTTCATCTTGAGCCAACCTGGCCTATCAAGTCCACAAATATGCCATGCTCCTTTCCACCTCAGGGCCTTTGCATATGCTGGAACTTTGTCTGGAATGCTCTTGCTCCTCCTGTTTGCCTCGTTAGCATCTACTCATCTTTCAGCTATGAGTTCAGATGTTACTTCCTCCAGGAAGCCTTCCCTGAACCCTCCACCCTTGGGTTAGGTCCCTACTCTATGCCCTCATGGTATCTCAAACCTTTATCTCATAACATTTACCAGCTTTAAATGATCTATTTGTGTGATTATTTGATTAAGGTCTGTCTCCCACCCTAGACTGTAAGCAAGGATCACTCGTTCTGCTCCCTCTTGTGTCTCCAGTGGCCTGTGTACAGTCAGTGCTCAAATTATCTTGTTCTTTTTATGCCGGCTCTCCTGAGCAGGCAACTGGCTGAGAACCCAGCTACCCTCCCTTACAGGAGTGATGAATGTACACTCTTCATTTGACAAACGCCTCTCAAAGACCATCCTGGTTTTCCACCTACCTTGCCAGCTGCTGTCCTGGTTAATGTGTTCGGTTTCTTAATCTAATCTTCAGTCCGTTCTCTGTCACAAGAAAGAGGCTGCTAAGCACCATCTAGTTAAAACCTGGAATGAGGATCTTCCTGCAATGACCCCAACAAAATCGACATCAAATGGCTGAAGAGAAACAAAGGTGGCTGCTGCAGGATAATCACAGAGCTCCAGGTGTCTATCACAGGGGGGAAATCTTGAGTCAAGGCCCTGACTCTTCAGAAGCAAGTGGCCACTGCAAACCCAAGGTCCCCATCCCCAGCCACGGGCCTGAAACATACAGAACTGGCCTCTCAAGCCTATGCTTTCTACCGGGGCTTTGTAGGTACAACTGCTTTTAGTGTTTCTAACTTGATTCAGATTTTCTCCCTTTTGGGGTATTTCTATTTCTGTTTAAAAGGTCTCTTCATAAATTCTAAAAATGCCCTTATAACAGAGTTTCTTTCAGTGGCTGAGGTCTTTTCTGATAGTGTAATTCAGCTGCCTCCTTTTAATGCTGGTGATGAAATATAAACTTGAAAATCTAGCTTCACCTTGCAACTATTTCAAAAATGCTAGGAGAATGCCTCTCTTTAAACAGAAATAACTTAGGCTGAGACAGATAAACTGGTAATATTAAAATTTCCCATTTTTATAGGTGGTGTAGATACTATAATCCTATGAGCTAAAATATATTTAATCATAAAATACTGTTTTGACTTCTTTTCAAATCCTTTAGTTCTCTGAAATTCTCCTACTTTGCACCTAATCAGCGTTCTAGTTTTACTAGGCAAGCTGATATGTAGCCACGAACGTATCATAAGGAGACAGAGAAAATTTAATATTTTGATTCAGGCTGGCAGTCGGACTCTCCAGGGACATGTTAGGTTTCCTCCTTGGCTGACTGCAGTTCAGAATTAACTACCTTCCTCAGTCTTGCTCTTACAAACCAGCCTGAAGGAGAAAGCCAGCCTTTATAAGAACATAACCAAACCTCACCCAATTTCTCTTTTCAGCACCCTAAATAGAAAGGCTACATGGGGTGTGTCCACCACAGTCACGAAAACCATCTGAAGTAACACAGAAACCATTTACAAAGGGGCATTTATACAGCACAATACAACTTTGATATCTGCAGTGTAAGAAACAAAAATCCCATTCCTGAGAAAATTAACTTGCCAGGTTCTGTTTAAAGCTACTAACCGCCCTTATTTTACTTCTGTATAATAAAAAGAAAACAAAGAAAATGAGTTTTCTTTACTATTAAAAATATTTTTTATTGACTGAAGCTGATCAATTCTCAAAGAAGAGATAGAGAGACACACAGTATAGTCCTTAAAAAATTAAATTACAAGTAAAAATTAAAGTGTTTTAGTGTTTAAAGATAAAAAAAAAAAATGCACATAAAACTTGATCTTCTAACAAGCTTTCGTTTGGATAAGTAGATGGGACTACTACAGACCCAGGTAAGATGGGGCTCTGCTTGGACAGAAAGACCTCAATTGCCAGTCACTGGGGAGATATTTTCCAGTTAAAACCATTTGTACCACATCTTTTTATGTCTGTTAGCGTGGCAAAGTCCAGAGCTAAAACCACAAAAGACGAGACTACTTCTCATATGTGTTGCTAACTCTGATAGGCAGCTACTGGTTATAATTCAAATGTACGCACAAGTTTAAAAAATTCAGAGAGTTAAAATAGCATCTCATATCATTAATTACCAAATATAGGGTTCTCTAGTTGATTTTCCTCTAGTATTTAACAGTAGTTCATCTTTACAGAAGGGTCTTTTTTTTTTTTCTTTGCATAATTCCTGGTTTGTATATATACAACATACAGTATGGTCTAATTTGCAAGTATATTTCTTACACATGAAAATGGTTAACTTGAAAACAAAAAAAAAAAAATGGATGTTTAAAAACAGTATCTTTGAGCTTCTGCTCCCCTTTGGCATTAAATGCTGCTGACGAAAGATGAAAATCTTGTTTTCAAGGTTAAATATCCGGAATTGATGTCTGCTTCGTTCCTCCCTGTAGATGAGAAATCGGCTTCTGGAGGAAGGACACTCAGAGGTAATAAGATCAAAATCAATAAACACTGGCTGTGTGCTATAGGCTGCCAGTGTCTAAAATATTAACTATGTATGCTGATTCTCACCAACATAAGGTTATGTAAATTATTATAAATACGAAAATTTCTCAGCAGAGAGAGAGGAGGAGAGAAGGAGGTTGGGGGGCTACTTAGGCTTACTGCTTTCACAGAGGTTTTTAAATACTCTTATATTTGCATTAAAAACATCTGAAATGACTATATACCTTTTAATTCATCAAACTGGATTCTGCAGAAACTGCCTATGCAATGAAGGTTTGATAGAAGAAATCACAAATCCAGAAAGTGCTTACTGGGTCAATACACTCTTTTATGAAACTTGAAAACACACGCCAAGACTTCTTTCCAGACAGACATTCAGGCGAGATGCTGCAACCCTAATTGTGATTCTGATTTTTAAAGCTACATCCATGTATTCCCTTCCTTAGACTGAAAATTCTATGTCTCGAGAATGCGAACTCTGGGGTCTGCATTTCTCTTACAAGTAACTGACATTTTACTCAGATTAAATTTAGAAGGTATGTATAAATAGGGCAAGCAAAAGAGAAAACTACAGCTCAAACAAGAGCATGGCCTTGACCTACATTATCAATGTTCACAAGTTACTTATTAAATACCAATTGAGATATAAGGTGAGATAAACAAAGGTGACTTACCCATGACCACAATGAATACTGAAGTTGACTTTTGTTTTCTTCAATTACCAACTAAGATATTTTTTTCAGCTGACTCTTCTGAGACTTGTAAGTTCTACAAAACAATCCCTAAATTAGAACCTGGTATAGAGGAACTAGGAAACACTTAAGAAGACTCGACATCAATATAGCAGAAATGCCTTTCAAAGAGCTTAGGGAATTAATGAGATATAATGAAGTAACTCCATACAACTACCAAGTTCCATCCATCCATCCAACAAAGATTTATTGATTTCCTGTTTGTAGGGGGTCCTCTTTAAATCTGTTAATAGGACTGCTCTGTTTGCTTGACCATGTGCATAATAGCTAAACTCTGGCTATCAGCTAATGCCCAAATGTCACTGACCCTTTGTCAGCCTTAACACAGACTCTGGGGAAAACCCGTAGTGAAGAAAACGGTCATTGATACGAATCAACAAACGGTAAGTGCTGTGATTACCTAGTGCTTAGTTCACTTGTTAGGCATTTTGGGAGATATTAAAAAAATTTTTTTCTTTTAAAAAAAGGAAGGGAGAAAGAAAAAGGAAAGAGGAGGAGGAGGAGGAGGGTACCTGGATACAGGTACATTCAGGTGATGGACTTCATTGTGGAGGTGAAGCCCACCTCCTCTGCCTCTTCCTCCCTCCCCTTGCATCCTACACCTCGGCCAGGCTACGGTTGTTCGGTTATTTGCACTTCCTCAAATGTACAGCGGAGTACTCAGACTGCTGGGTTGTTTCCTGCATTGTCTCCTCTCTGCTCAAATGCCCTCCCCATGTATCTGACAATCCTACGTATTTATTTTACTTTACTCGTTTAAAAACTTTATTCTGAAAAGGGATCCATAGGCTTTTACCGTCCTGCAAACCCGTGTATGCCACAGAAAGGGTCGAGAGCCTCTGTATATAACGCAAACATCTATCATCAGAACATCCAGTCCCATGGGCTTGCATCCTCTCCCCAACCCCACGCCCCAGCCGGAAGGGAGCCCGCCACGGGGAAGGTGGTATGGTCAGCTGTGGTGCATTATTCTTTCTTCCCTTTTTTCTTGTCTATTTTTAAATTATTGGGATTTTCAAAAAAATAGTTAATACATTTACACGGTTCAAAAACTGAAATATAAAAAGGTATGATTAGAAGCCCTGCTTGCCCACACAGGTCACCATTTTGTTATCCTCCCATTGTGTCCTTGTACAAACATAGGTATTCTTATTCCCTTGTTCTTTCTTACGTATATAGTAGGATACCATATGGACATTTCAGCACCTTGTGATTTTTTTCACTTAACAGATCCCAGAAATATTTCCATGCCCAAGCTCTTCCTCGTTCTGTTTCCTGGCTAAGTAATATTCCATTGTGTGGACGTACCACAGCATACTTACTCAGTTCCCCTAGGCTGGACATTTAATGGTTGTTTCCTGTCTTTTGATGTTACAAGCAATGCTGCAATGAAATACTCGCATGTGCCGTTTTATACGTGTGCAGACGTATGTGGAGAAGAGTCCCCAAAGAGACCCTCTGGTCACAGGGTGCCGGCTTCCCTGCCAGAAGGACTGACTCATTCTGCCCCTCTCTCCCCTCCCCAGCCATGCAGGAGCCTGTTCCCCAGAAAGGCTCTGAATTAGGACCCTCGTCTGTAGAAACAGATGGCAAAACCCTGTGGAACAGACAGGCTGCTCCGAACTTCACCCTGCGCCACTATTGCAGACACTAAGAATGTTCTACGAAACTGTTGGCTGCTTCTATATCTAGCTGTACCCAGTTCAAAGGAATAGGGAGGTTTTTGCAAAGCTTGTTGCCAAGTAGATTTCTGGTAATTAAATTCTGTTTTCCCAACATGTCTAGGATCTGTAATCAATCCATTGGGAAATACATTACATATGGAGCCAGTATTTCTTCCAACAAAATGATTATCTCATTCTAGCTGTGGGATGCTGAGCAAGAGATTTATTTCGTTTTCATCACCTGCTATATGAAAGGTTGAAATTAGAGATCTCTTAGGGGTCTTTCTAGCTCAAAAACTCTCTTAACCACGTTTCCACCAGCCTCAAATAGCTTTAGCATGTTTTCAGTGTGTACCCAGGTCACTGCTGTGCCTTTTTATGCACTCTTCCTATCAGTTCAATTCAAGGTACTGACTGAGCATGCTCTGTGTCGCGTCCTCAAAGTGCTTACTATGGCGTGGGGACATGTGTGTCATCAACCATCGTGTACTATGATAGGTACGCTTGCCGTGGAGCAGGGACATGTGTGTCATCGATCATCATGTACAGTGTGACGGGTATGTTGATGGTAACAAATACGCACACACTCATACACAGACAAGCTATGAGGACAGAATGAGGGAGCTATTGCTTACAGCTGTGATAGGAATTTTACGTCAACCCTAAAGATGTTAAGAGAAGAGTTGGAAGCCATGAGGGTACCAAGTCCATCAGATCCTTTATACTGAAACACGGTCAGTCCTGCTATAACATTTATTTTGAAAACACAGATTTGTTCCAATACGATTGATATATTAGGGAACAATCCGAGCATAACGTGAATTCTGTGTTTGCTTATGTGTGATTTCATCCATGAGAAACACTAGGTGAACTGTGCCCAGCTGAAACGAGCCCCCGGGAGGGATACACAGCCCCCTGCCCCCTCGAACAGCTACTAGCTACCTCGGCTCTGCCATCTGTTGGGCCATACCCATCCACACTTGGGTTTAAAACTTTCCATCTGATTTCAGACAACCCTCCTCACATCCCAATAACTCGCGGGCTACAACCCACAGGCAAACTTCTGGTCTTTTCCAAGGTGAAATGCCGTATTTACTATTGTATTTATGTGTTTCTTAACCATGTAACATGTGTAAACTGTCCTTCCATTTTTATTACGTTCCTATCTTTTTTTAATGTGGCCCGGATGCAGTTTTTTGTTATGGTCCTAACCCCATTTTCCCATAAGCCCTGTGGTTTCTGCTGCGTGATTTTGCATAGCATGGTCACTTTCAGAAACCCATTTGTCTACGTTAGCAGAACTAACAGCGGTTATCAAAATATCACACAAAGTTGTGATATAATAACATATGCTCTTCTTTATTAACGCATTAAATAATAAGATCTAGCAGCACTTCTAAGATCTTGTAATTCTGAGGTAGTGATTAGTATAAATGATATTTCAAGATATCTGTAATAACTGCAACGTGATATGAAGCCATCTGTGATTTCTGCCGGTAACAAACCACAGACATTACAGACTACTAGGGTTTGTTTCTAACACTCATAATGGAAGGAAGTGCTAAATTTCAATTAGAGGTTAATGAAAATAAACTTACATGTGATTTTTTTTCCCCATCAAAGTTCATGGATCCCTTGAATTCTATTCAACAATCTATTAAAATCTCTGTCTGACAAATCCAGAGACAGAAAGTAGATAAGTGATTACTGGGGTCAGGGAATAAAGAAATGAGGGGTGACTGCTGATGAGTACGGGGTTTCTTTTTGGGGTGATGAAAATGTTCTGGAATTAGATAAGGGTAGTGGTTACACAATTTTGGTAATATGCTAAAAGCCACTGAATTGTACAATTTAAAAGGGTAAATTTTATGGTATGTAAATTGTATTTCAATTAAAAAATATATTAAAAAAATCTCTGCCCGGGAATGACAGAAAAGTTATGACTGTCTGCTTGAGTTTTTTTCCCAGAGGTAGGGGAAGTAGCAGCCTCCCTGAAATAAATTTACAGGGACAGCAAAGCAACAAAAGAGTTCTGTCATTAAACAGGTTCCTCTGCCCTCAGGTAAACAAATCATTTCCTTAATGCCTCAGAGACAGTCTGTCAAGAGGAAGTCTTCAAAGACAACATCACCCATCCATTATGGTTTCAGCTTTGGAGAGCTTCTATATGGCACACATGGCATACTTTAAAAAAATAAAATAAAAAAACCCACAATTTTGGGAGCCTATTATTAAGGTAACCTTTGCAACTACGTGCTTGAGCACGTGGCAGTGAGCATGTTGTAGAATGGTGAGTGCTCTAGTTTTGGGTCACCTGTGCTATCTGAAAACTGCTCTCTGGAACTCTGAATCCACCAAAATACCAGTATGAAGAACAGTGAAGCAAACAGTGCCACCAATACCTACAGAACAAGCAAGGATGTCCGCTCTCACTATTTCTATTCTACATCATTCAGGAGGTCTTAGTCAGAGCAATTAAAACAAAAAGATATAAATAAAAGGCATAAAGATTGGAAAAGGAAACAACACTGTTGCTATTCACAGATGACATGATCGTCTATGTAGACAATCCTAAGGAATCTATGGAACATCTACTAGAATAGGTGAATTTAATTTAGCAAAGGTGCCACTTACAAAAACCAACGGTAGTCCTCTATATCATCCATAAATAACTGAAAAATGAAATCTAAAACAGCATGTATGGTGGCATCAATAAACAAAATATTGGGAATAAACTTAATAAAAGATGTGTAAGACCTCTATAATAAAACTGTAAAATACAGCTACAAGAAATCAAAGATCTAACTAAATGGAGATATACTCTGTTCATGGATGTCCATTCTCCCAATACTGATCTACAGGCTCAAGGAGATCAGTCATAATACCAGAGGATATTTTCGTAAAAACTCACAAGCTGATATTATAAGTGATAAAACCAAAAACCAAACCCGCTGCTGTTGAGTCGATTCTGACTCATAGTGACCCCACAGGACAGAGCAGAACTGCTCCATAGGGTTTCCAAGGAATGGCTGGTGGATTTGAACTGCCAACCTTCTGGTCAGCAGCTGAGCTCTTAACCACTGCGCCACCAGGGCTCCCTATAAGGGATACCAAAGCCAAACCACATCCATTGCCATGGAGTCAATTCAGACTCATAGCAACCCTGCATGTCATAAGGACCTGCAAAGGACCTAGAATAGTTAAAACAATTTTGAAAATGAAGAACAAAGAGGAGTTATACTACCTGATCTCAAGACTTTCAACAGAGCTGCAGTAATCAATACAGCATGGTATTGCTGTAAAGGACAGACACACAGGTCAATGGAACTGACCAGAGCCCAGAAACAGACCCTTGCATACATGCTCAATGGATTTTCAACAAAGGTGCCAAGAATAATTCAATGGTGAAAGGACAGTCTTTTCAACAAATGGGGCTGGCACAATTGTATATCTGTAAAGGAAAAAAAAATAACCTTGATCCCTACTTCACACCATACACAAAAATTAATTCAAAATGAAATCATATGCCAAAACCTAACCATAAAACTTCTAGAAGGAAAACATATATATTTACAATCTTGGGGTTGGTAAAGATTTCTCAGGATACAAAAACGACCATTAACAAAAAGAAAAAAAAAACAACTGATATACTGGACTTCAACAAAATAAAAAATTTCTGCTTTTCAAAGACACTGTAAACAAAATAAAAAGGGAAGCCACATACTGGGAGAAAGCATTCACAAAGGACTTGTATCCAGACCATATGAAGACCTCTTACAACTCAATAATAATAAAGCAAAGAATTCAATTTAAAAATGGCCCAAAGCAAATGCACCGAGATGAAAGTTTATCAGTGATGACCAGGGGCTGGGGGGAGGGCAGAGTGCGGGGTCACTGCTGAAGAGGTACTGAGTTTCGGTTTGGGGTGATGGAAAACTTTCGGAAACAGTGGTGATGGTAGCAAAACATGGTGAATATAATTAATGTCAATGAATTGTACACTTAAGAATGATTAAAAGGCATTTTTTTTTGTTATATTTATTTTATCACAATTGAAAAAAGTGATTGAGTAGGGATACCCTTTTGCCAGTAGCATCCTGGGGTTGAAAAGGACTGTATGGCAGAAACTGGTTGGTTTTCACCACGCTGTTTCACTGAACATCTTTGTTCACATAGCTTTGTACACATGTGTTTCATTAGGGTAGTTTCCTAAAAGGAGCATCAGTATGTCAAAGGATATATATACATATAAACTTTTGAAAGTCTTGGGGGGTGGGGGAGAGGCAAAGGACTTGAACAGACATTTCACAAAACAAGATATACAAATAGCTAATAAGCACATGAAACGATGCACAACATCATCAATCACTGGGGAAATGCAAATGAAATTATGAAATACCACTTCATTCATTAGAGTGGCTAAAACTAAATACTGACAAAACCAAGTGTTAGTCAGGATATGGAGCACCTGGAACTCTCATACACTCCTGGTGGGAATTAAAATGGTACAACTACTTTGGAAAACAATTTGGAAGTACCTTAAAGAGTTAAACATACGCCTACCCTATAACCAGCAATTCCACTTCTAGGTATTTACCTAAAAGAAATGAAAAGAAATATGTCCTTAAAAAGACTTGTATAAAAATGTTCACAGCAGCTTTATTCACAATAGCCAAGAATTGGAAACAACTCAAATGTCCCATTAAGGGATGAATAAACAAACTGTGGAATATTCATACAATGGAATACTACTCAACAATAAAAAAAATGAACTGCTGAGAAACATAATATAAATGAACCTCAAAATAATTACATTGAAAGAAGCTACATAAAGAGTAAACTGGATGATTGCATTTATTTTAAGTTCTAGAACAGACAAAATTAGTCTCCAGTGATAAAAATCAGATCAGTGGTTGCCTGCAGTGAGGGTAAGGAGGGATGCACTTCAAATAGCACGAGGGGAACTTCTGGGGCGCTGGAAATGCTCCACATCTCGATCTTGGTTACACAGGTGTTTACTTTGTCTGAACTTATTGAATCAGGCACCTAAAATGTTTTAATTTTATTGTATATAAATTATACTTCAATAAAGATGCTTTTAAAAGAAAAGAATTTCAGTGTTCTTACAGACCTTTGTGTTTATTTTGGCTTTTAGTTAGGGCTACAGGAAAATTTAACTCAATGGCTTTCAAATATCTTTATGCACTGAGCATCCCCAAGTAATGGACCTGGACTCATAAACTCAAAGTACCAAATCCAAGCTCTCATTTTACAGATTAGGAAACTGGCACCCAAGTATCCTGATTCCAAGTCCATTGTTGTTTTCACTATTTATGTTGATGTTACAAAATCTATAAAGCAAGTTAATATCATTGCTATTAAAATGTTACTGTGCTCAGAAAAAGCTGTTAAAATTAACAGGTGAAACACTGCCTGAATTAGAAAATCACAATCTGCAATTCCTAAGGAAATGGCTATGAGTTGGAATCAACTCAATGACAACAGGTTTTTTTTTTTTTTTGTTAAATGACATAATAAGGATCCCTGGTGGTGCAAAGGTTAAGTGTTTGGCTGCTAACCAAAAGGTTGGTGGCTTGAACCCACCAGCAGATCCCTGGGAGAAAAGACTCTATCCTTTTCCAAATCATTCCATCACCATTAACATAAACTCAAAGTCCCCTAAGCATAAACTCCCCTTTTGATAAGGACTTTTTGAAAACAGCCATTATCATATCCAACAAAATTAACAGTAACTCCTTAATGTCACTGAATGACTGATCCATGTTGTTTTCCTCAATTATCTCAAAACGTCTTTTTTCAGTTTGTTCAAATCAGGATCCAACCAAGGTCCATACTATGCATTTGGATATGTTTCTTAAAGTCTCTTTTAATCAATAGTTCCCCTTCTTTTTTTTTTAAATTCCATTTCTTTGTGGAAGGCACCCTGGGTCATTTGTCCCATAGAATTTCCCACGTTATGGACTTTGCTGACTCTGCCCTGTGTCACTAACACATTCCTCTATCGCCCATGATTCCCATCAGCTGGTGCTCGGAGCTGGGGACTCACTGAGGCTCAGGATCAGTCTGGGGTTTCTGGCACGCCTACTTCACTGGTGATGCTGACTGCTTCCTAGTGTGTCACATCAGGAAGGTCACAGTGTCTGGCTGTCCCACTTGCAGATGTTAACCTTGATCGGTGAGTTCAGGGGAGTGTCAACCTGACCTTTTTATAAGGTAAGTTCCCCTAACGATTTCAGCATTCCTTGATGAGTACTGTTTAAATCCGTTATTTCACTGTTGCTGTTGTACGGTGCTGTGGAGTCCGTTCTTGACCCACAGCAACCCCATGTGACACAGCGGAACTGCCCCATAGGGCTTTCTAGGGTGCAATTTTTACGGGAGCAGATCACCATTACACAACTTGAGAATGGTTACACAACTTGGAGAATGTAATGTCACTGAATTGTACATGTAGAAATTGTTGAAATGGTATACGTTTTGTTGTGTATATTTTCACCACACACACACACACACACACACACACACACGAAGTCCTTATCTGTTAGAGATACATACTGAAGTATTTTTGAGTGAAAAGATTTACTGTCTGGAATTAGCTTTAAATGCTTCAGGAAAAAATGCATGGTGGGAGGGATAAAACAAAAATGGCAGAAAGTTGACAGTTATAGATGGCAGGTGACTGTAGTATTCTTTTTACTTTTGTATAATAAATCTATTTCTATATAAATATATTTGCCTATAAAATGTTTTTTAAAATTCCCCAAGAATTTATAGTCACATGCCCCAGGTAAAGTAACTAGAAAGAAATTGGTGTGAAGTAACATTTGAGTATGACTTTGTCTTCCTCCTTAAAATAGGCGTGACACCCACCTCTTATGTCCACAAAGAACGAGTTGCCCGGCCACTGCTATTTCCACACTAGTACTCAGTACTAGCAGAGGGTCAGCAAAAAAGAGGAAGACGGTCAACGAGATGGACTGACACAGTGACTGCAACAGTGAGTTCAAGCACAATTGTGAGGATGGCACAGGACCGGGCAGTGTTTCCTTCTGTTGTACACTGAGTCAGAACTGACTCGACAGCACCTAACGACACTCAGTGGGGTATTCGGATTTGACAAACTTAGTCCAAAGAACCATAAGCACATACATTTTGGTCACCACTGTTGAGGTTCTCAGAGCTGAGGGGGAGCAGAGTGCTCAGCTCCAGATCAGACACCATCTGACGGGATTCTGCCAGCAAACGCTGCAGCTTACTTGTGGGAGAAAAATCGTCCTGGGAAAAGAACACAATGTAAGTATTCATGAAGTCAGAAGCTTTTAAAAACGTTTACACACACAGTGTTACAGACAACACTACCTGGTAGCATTTCTTTGCCTTCAGGTTTACAAGGCAAAGCAGCACATCAAATACTATGATAACCAAGTTACTTTTATTTCTTCGCACTTACTCAGCTAAATAATTTGACTTAAATGGAACTTAGCACTTACAGGCAATTAAATAACTTTCATGTAATTTAAAAAAATCCTAGGTATTGATTAGTTGTCCTAAATCAGCGTTTCAAGGCCATAATTAGCATGTCAAAATACTTGCAAAAGTAAACTTTTCTGCTTAACACTGAAGACTCGTAAGCTGTATAAAATACGAGATTACGCAACCTGGAGAATGTAATCAATATCACTGAAATGTACATGTAGAAATTGTTGAGATGGCGTAAATTGTGTTATGATATTTTTACCGCAATAAAATTTACAAAAAAAATGTAGAGGTGTGCTTTAGTTTGTTGTTTTTTTTTAATTCTGGGATCCGAATTTTTAGCATGAGAATGAGTCACTGCTAACTGTTCTCAAAACGGCTTAAATTTGTCTTAACTTTCTGATGCTCCATAAACAATGATCACGACTGACCTGTCACCTACAAGGTATCCGATACGTACCTGCGGAATGAATGAAAACATCTGTGATTGAGAACAACACAGGCATGTGATGTCAAGCATTGCCTCAGAAAACCAGGTGCCAACACTGAAAAAGGATCACCAAGAGCTAAAAAAGGTAATAGCTAATATTTTCCCTCAGATTTACAGAAAAGAGACTTTTCTGTAAATGCAAAGTATGGACCTTTAAAAAAATTTGCTGCTTTACTGAGGTATAATTGACGTACAATGCACTGTACAATTGATGGGTTCTGACATACATACACACCCTTGACACCACCACCACAATCCAGAGTGAACATATCCATCACCCCCAGAAGTTCCCTCCTGTTCCTTCCCGCCCCTCCTTTCATTGCCAGACAACCACGAATCTGCTTTCTGTCACTAGAGATTAGTTTGCATTTTCTGGAACTTCACATAAAAGGACTCCATAAAGTATGTAGGTCTCTCTGTCTGGCTTCTTTCACTCTGTGTAATTATTCTGAGATTCATCCATGCTGTTCTGTGTATAAATAGTTCCTTTTTTATTGATGAGATGTATTCCACTGTACGAATATACCACTGTTTATCCACTCTCCTGTTAAGGCACAACTGAGTTGTTTATAGATTTTTAATGAACACAGTTGCTATGAACAAGCACGTATAGGTCTTTGTGTGGACATATGACTTCATTTCTCTTGGGTAAATACCTAGGGGTGGAATGATAGGTATATACAGTATTTAACTTTTTAAAAAGCTACCAAAGAGTTTTCCAAGTGGCTGCACCATTTTACCTTCCCACCACCCTTTTGGTTAGCGGCTGAGTGCTTAACCACTGCACCACCAAGGCTCCTTTTCCCACCATCAGTGGGTGAAAGTTCCAGTTGCTCCAGATACTCATCAACACTTGGTATTCTGACTTTTTAAATTTTAGACATTTTAATAGGTATGAAGTAGTATTTCACTGTGGTCTTAATTTGCATTCCCCGGATGAGTAACGAAGGTCCCTGGGTGGTGCAAATGGTCTGTACTTGACTACTAACCCAAAGGTTGTAGGTTCAAACACACCCAGCAGTATCACAGAAGAAAGGCCTGGCGATCTGCTTCTGTAAAGATTACAGCCAAGAAAACCCTATGGAGCAGTTCCACTTTGTAACACATGGAGTCGCCATGAATCGGAATTGACTCAATGGCAATGGGTTGGATGCTTGGTTTTTAAATGACTAATGATGTTGAGTATCTTTCCACGTGCTAGTATGCCATATATTTATAGCTTTGTTTTCAATTGACAGAGCAGTTTTAGCTGATTATTCAATCCTATGAGATAACGTTCTCTAGGTATGGCTGGCCTATACCTCTTTTTATCACTGTGCCAGTTTCATCTCTGTGCAATGCTAACAAAGAGAAATAATGCTTATCAAACACCTATCGTGGGGCAGACCCTACATTACCTACGTTACCTCACTTAGACCAAGCAACTGTGACGTCATGGCATATTTGCAGATGAAGAAACTGAGACGCAATGAAATTAACTAATTTTATGAAGGTCACAGAGCTAAGAGCAAGCAGAAAAGGCATTTGAACCCAAATAAGTCTGATTTCAAACGCCATGATCTTCCCAAAATAACATCAAAAGTGAGTAAGTTTACTCGAATTTGTTTTATTTGTGAATGAGCTGCAGTGAAGACACTGTTTATGATGAAGACACTGGCTGAAGGTAACGTCCTCAGGGAAATCCTTGTTATGTAAGAACATGGACGTTCTCTGCAGCACCGTCTCTAACAGGAAGAGCAGCAGACATACCCTCACTGCCTGTGGTGGGGGCTCGGACAAACAGTGCTGTATCCACTCAATCTAAACCATCAAAACACGGGGAAAAAACAACTAATCAGCCAGCAATTAAAGTGAACAAACTAGGTCTACGTGTGTCAGCATGGATAAATGTCACAAAATGTTGATAAAGTTGGAAAAATCATATTGCAAAAGGATACACACAGTATTATACCATTTACATATTTTAAAAATTCATAAAACAACATTATAGCATGTGTGTGTATGTTGTTGTTAGGTGCGGTTGAGTCGGGCCCCCGTCACGGCCAACCTATGCACAGTGGGATTGGACCGCTGTGATCCACAGGGTTCTCACTGGCTGACTTTTCTGAAGTAGATTTCCAGGCCTTTATTCCTAGTCCATCCTAGTCTGGAAGTTCTGCTGAAATCTGTTCAGCATCGCAGCAACGTGCAGGCCAGCAGTGACAGACGGGTGGTGGCTGTGCTTGAGGTACACTGGCCAGGAATCAACCCGGGTCTTCCACGTGGGAAGGAGGTGAGAATTCTACCAGTGAAGCACCACGGCCTCCCTGTCTGTCTGTCCCTCTGTATATCTGGTAGGCGTTCATAAGCATGGAAGACTTTAGCTGTAACATTTCATTTCTTTAAAAATAAAAACAGAGCAAACGTAGCAAAATGTAAACATTTGTTCAATTTGACTGTAGGTGCACAGGTGTTGTTATATTCTTCATTTTTTGTATGTTTAAAAATATTTATTTAAAAACAATCGATCAATCAACTGGAGGGCCTGAGGGAAGCCTTGCCTAAAGCTAACGTTTAAAGAAAACATAAAGGAAGCCACTCTGAGTATGGTGAAATAAAATAATCCAGCGAAGAAACCCTGACCAGGGGCCTGCCCTCTAGGCAGCTAGTATTATAAAAACAGTACAGCTGTGAAGCCTCGGCCACAAGGCTGAAAACCACAAGATGGGATGCTGTTAGTTGAGGCCAGTCTGTCTTTCCCTAAATCTGAGGTCCTCAAACTAGGCGAGCTTCAGAATCACCTGGAAGGCTTGGGAAAGCACAACAGCTGGGCCCCACCCGGGTGTCTAACCCAGGAGGCCATGGGTGGGCCTGAGAAGGTGCATTTCCAACAAGTTCCTGGGGGATGCTGACGCTGCTGGTAGAGACAACACGCCCTGAGAACCGCTGTCCCGATGACTCCGCCTTCCTTCAGGCTCTTGATGGAAAAAACATACTGCAGAAATGAAACTTCGTAAAAATTAAATTTGCTGAACTGAAGCGTATTACTCCTGTTCCTCATTTAATATCAGATGGTAAGCCCCTGTTGATCTACCTTGTGAAAAAAGGAGAAGAAAAGATTTTTATGCAAAAAGCCTTTAACTGAGGAAAACATGCTCTACCCTGCTTAGTTCTGGAATCTTTTCACCATAAAAATGCTGGAAACTTATCCTCAAGAGGCAGTGTTGCCTCGTGGTTATGCACGCAGATTGTGAGCCAGCGGACTTGGGTTCAAACTCTGCCTCTGTTACTTCACTCTATGACTTTGGGCCAGTCACCTAGCTGCTCTGTACCTCAGTGTTTTGAACTGTAAAAATGCTGGAAGCCCAACACAGACACTGTACTACGGCAGCAGTTAGAAAAGCCTACTTCTTATTCTCTAATGTATTCCAGAACCTTGCACTGGCTTTCTCATTGTAGGAATGAGATTTGAATTTGCCATCTTGGTAAATCACGAATGTTACAAGGCTTCTTATGTAATATGTTCCCATATATATCACATATTACACATTCATCGACATGTCTATCTTTGTAGAGAGAGATGTCTGTAAGTAGGCTCGCCAACATGTCAACGGTGGCTGCCTGGAGACAGACTGTGTGTGTTTGAAGGAAGGGGTGGCTGGGCACAGTTTGCTGGGTGATATTTTCTTGATGTACATTTCTGTATAGGTTAATTTTTTTTTTTTTATTACAATGAGAGTGTACCAAGTTGCCATAAAGGCAATACAATTATTCTTGAAAGAAAGAAAAAAAAAAAGAAGACGACTGCATAAAAGGAACCTTAAAGCCCTATAATTTAAAAACTAAGGACTGGCCAAAATTGAACAGGCTAACAAGGGTGCAACAAAAGAATTAAAAGGACCTTGGACAGAGGCTGTGCTTGAGGAAGCCAGGCATTTCTAAGCTAAATACAGACCTTCTCACTGGGCAAGGCTGCATCCTGGTCGATTAACAAAGTCTTGGAAGAGCTCTTTCTATCCGCAGAGGAGTCTGTCTCTATGATCTTCTCCTCCCCTCTTAGGGTAGAACTGGAAGAACCCAGACATGCAGGATGATGGATGCTGACAACTGGCTCACTATCAACAACAAAGCCAAACAACACCAGACATCTTAAAGCAGCTCAAACAAAGTCACAATGTTCTTAGACTTAAATGCATCTCAACAGGACCAAAAAAAAAGCAAAAAAAAACCAAAAAGTTTTTGCGTTAAATTTGAGAACATTACAAGTTAGCACATCTCTTTGCAAGTAAGAATAAAACAAAAATCCTAGTGAAGTGTAACTACAGAATATAGGGAATTTCCTCTTTCCCTCCCTACCAAAAAAACAACAATGAAATAAAGTTTCAAGGGACAGGATTACCCAGAAGGGCAGAAAAGAATTAACATTGTATAGGGTTAACCTCATCCGTGAACATTTTAGGTTTTTGGTTTGTGGGACTGATTACTGTTAATGGTTTTAAAGAGTCCTTTTACAAAATCAGAATGGCACTGGGGTAGCTCTTTAACCAGGGGCAGATTATCCAATAAGCAAGGAAAGCGCAGGTTTAGACCTGGTGAAAAACAGGTGAAACTGTTCACTACAGATTAGGAAGTTAAGTACAAGCAAGCCTCGCTCAAAGGGTGATCCGTCCCTGTCAGGGATTGTAAATTTGAAAAGAGGTTTTGATTCTGTAGAGAGCTGCTGTGGAGTTGGGAGAGAGTCAGATGCCACCTATACCTAGAAGCAGAATCTCCGATATGCTGAAAAAAATGTGAAATTGTTCACTACAGATGATCTGGTAAGCAAAGCAAGCACTGTGCTTACCTCGCCTATTGGATAATCCGTCCCTAATTCTTCTCTAGGTACTCGGTATTAGGGAATAAACACACTTAGCTCACGTTGTTAAAGTGTGGGGCTCAAGGCACAAAAGCTGTTCTGGAGCACACCAGTCGCACCGTACCTGTTCTTCCACGTAACTAGAACAAGGGAGAGCAGGCCACCCACGGTTTCTCCCTCCCCTGGGAAACCTCTACTGGGCAAACAGAACGGTGGCACAAACGTGGACATTCTAGTCAGATAATAAAGTAGGTACACAGGTTCTTATAATCTAAGGGAAAATAGGAAAACATAATTATCTCTCCTCCTTAGTCACATACTCGTCATGCGATGTCTTGGCGAGCGGCCCCACTGGCAGAACAGGCAGCCACCTCAGGGACTCCCAGTCAGGGAAGGCAAAAGGGCCTTGAAAGAAAACTCTGGATTTCAATGTGAACTTCCTTTTTATGTCAACTTTTACATTCACGATGCTCTTAAAGCTATCTGCCAGCAGCGCTCTCCTTAACGTATGTCTGTTCTGGGTGAGCCATGAGAAATATGTAGTGGTGCCCTGCTGATCCTTGCAATTATCTACAGAAGATCTTTAAATCCAAGTATGAATAAATGACATTTAGTGTGACCACCAACTGTTTTTTTAATTTTGCAGCTGGCAGGATAAATACCTGTATGATTTTTAAATAACTTAAGGTTTTAAAAGGGCCAAAGAATAACTCAAATAACATAAATACCAGTAAGAAGTTTCAATCATAAAGTCCTGTGCAAGTCAATGCAAGGATTAAAACAAGGCTCTCGGTATAGAAATGTCACCCTTTCTCTAACTGAAGATGAACAGCGATGCTTTGTTTAAAACCAGCAGCCATTATTAGAGTACCTCTTAGCCACAAGACTCAGCAATTCTAACAAGGGGAGCTGGATAACGCAGGGTATGCTAATAACGAATCTTATTTTCTTCTCTGAAAAAAAAATAACTTCTACCATCTTGTTAAATATAAATATTCTTTCTCTTGCGTGATTTAAAAAAAAAAGAACAAGAAGAGAGTCTGGGAGATGTAAAGGAGAAAACAAACACGAACTGAACCCAAGGGCAGCCGCAGACGGGCATGTAAACGCACCAAGCTCCCCGGGGTGAGGGCAGAGAAATCTTTATCTGGGGGCTAGGGAATGTGACCTGGGCAGGAAAGAGTCAGCCTGTCCATTCAACACGGATGCCAGGGTGAGGAATGTTCCAGAGCAGCATTCCACTCTGAACAGTGACCCACCCATTTGTTTTTTAATAAAATGTATTTGCCAAACTCATCTAACAAATGCTTCTGTTTTTAAGACAGACCTTTGCCTCAGAAGCCGCCTAGGCACAAACTTCCCCTGGAGTCTAATAAAAGTCTCTTTGTACAAAAAGACTTAAGAGTCTATGCTGTGATGCAAGAAGTAAATTGCTTCTTTTAACTAAGAACATGTTTCTGGTTTCAAAGACTGCTTTCAGTTAACGACAGGCAGGAGGGGCTCCTGCAGCCCTTCATATAGCTGCATACCGTATGTACCCTCCCCTGGGTGTGTGCAAACGTGAACCATGACTCACCTTGCCGAGGAGTTATATTTTGCTCCACTGACACTTTCTGAACAAGTGCACGTGGGTTTGTGGCGAACAATTCTTCCTACTTTACAAGGCTTGAAAATGCTCATCCACTGGACATCAGACATGTGGCCTGGGGCTTCAATTACGAGGTTACTAGGGTGGCAGCACCTAGATTCATCACAAATGTCACTTTCACTCAGACAGGCCTCATTGTTCTGGCAATATGAGATCTCAGGCCTGTCCTTCTGATCTTGACATTCAACGTTCAGCTTTTCGGGTGGTTTGGAGCCAGAAGAGTTGGCCAGGCCCAAGTAAACATTGAAGTTGTGCCACTGCTTTTCATCAGCTAAAGATGATTCAGACAGCTGTTTCTCCCTGTTCAGAATCCCAATTTCAGTATCTTTTGCTGATTTTGCATGGATCTTGCACAGTGTACTTTTGTTTTCAGGTTCAATCTGGATTTTTCCTCCCAGAGACCAAGACTTTTGTTTCTCCACTGAGTCTTTCGTAAACAGAGATGAGACAGCTGTTACACTTTTTTCCCCAAATGAGGTGTTAACCTGTAGTCTCTTCTCTTTGCATACATCGTAACAGCTCTTGTCTGACCTATTTTGCTGAACCAACATGGTCTCAAATTTTTGGTCCTTAACCAGTAACTTCTGATCTTTCTCCCTCTTAACATCGTCTTTTGAGTGGCTATTTTCAAGGTCTGATAAACACATGTCTCTGCTATGACGGCATTACAAAAAATGGAAGTTACAAGATGTATTTGACTCTATCACCATTCTAAACATTTCACCCAAACCTCAATAGTACAGCTAAATCCCACTAAGATTCAGTTGTCTGAAGTGAAATGTAAGGAACTTCTTCCAGAAGCCTCTCCAGCCACTAAGCCAACATTTATGCCTCCTCGTCATCCTTAACTAACTCCTACTGAGCCAAGTCCTCATCTAATTAATTGTACAGCAAGTTTCCTATTATAACTACTGCTCACTGTCTCACACATATATCCTGTCTTCTCAATAGACTCTTAAGTTTCTTATGGGTAGAGGCCACTTTTTCAATTCCCTTGGCACCTAGGATAGCCTTTGATCCATATTACGTGTTCCATAAATACTTGACGGTTGGTTGATCTGATATTTTCTTTCCTAATTCCATTACTTTCACAGTGACCAAGAACTGAAACCAGGATTAGAAGGTGATGCTGATTCAGAGGACAGTGACAAGCTGAAAAGTGCTGTGTTTACTGTCCAGCACTCATTACTGTCCCAGCTACCAAATATACTGGGTAACTTATGTAGCTATTATTGAAAGCTGATCTAAAATAAAAACAACACGTGTGCAGAAAATAAAAATTAAGAGCATGACGTACACATGATAAAGTTTTTAATAAATCACCCTTTAAAGATTCATGTCAGTGTATTTGGGTACTCTGATCTGCAGAATTCTGATCCCTAGGAAAACTCAACCCTGTCCTTCAAAACGGCAGAAGACATTTTATGCTCTTAAAGGATAACTCATCTAGCCCAGGTACAGCCCAGTGGTGATGAAGTACAAAAAGGAAAGGGAGCTGACTGGTGAAGGGCAACTGCCTGCAAGAGATCCCTGAGCTGGCCTGGTGTGTACTGGAGGACCAGCAGCTGGAAGCAGAGCCCAGTGTGACAGCCCCCAGCACGCTGCTCAGAGGAAAAGTGTGGCCAGTGCAGCAGCCTTCCCATTCACCTGCCTGTTGGCAGCCGCTACTTCTTACACTCCCCTGCCGACAACTGCTGGCGTCCACGACTCTGAACACCATCCTCCCAAGGAAAGGAGCCACCTCCAGTACCGCCCGGCCTTTGCAGCCACGTGTCATTATGGGGGAACTTCCCTAGTCCCTCCTCGTAACACTTCTGCTTGGAAAAGCAGACTAAGTTTATGTCACTGTGGGACAGTAACATGCCTGTTAAATTAAACCACACTTCATATATTTATATTTTAATTTTATGGAAGCCAATTTAATTGACACACTGCTTGCTACAGGAAAGAGACGATGTCTCATTCTATTGATGAGGAAAACAGGAAAATCAGGTAAGAGCAGAGATCACCCCCAGCTAGAAATGACAGCCCCCATCCTGTGAACTCGAACTGCAGTTATTTACATATCCTTTGGCACTTTCTCAGGGGTACGTACCAGTCCTATAAATCTTTATAATCCCTCCTTCCCAGCCCAACGCCCAAAAGCCTTTAAGTACTCAATAAACATTTGCAGAATGAATGAATGAATCATTCATCTCTGTAGTTTCTACTCCAATTTAGAGCCTTCTACCCAATACACAAATAACGTTTAATGAATTTACTTTTATCAAGTGACTGCATGAGGAGAAAGCCTCAAATTCTAAGATCAGCTCTCGCTCTAACCTAGGATTATAATGATACTCATTAGCTGACATATACTCATTCCCTACTATATAGGGAATAGTAAGAGGTACTGGCCCACGGTAAGTACTTACTAAATATGACTGAATGATGAAATAAAACACAAGATGTTATTAGCAGCATCTTACCCAGATTCCAGGGCCTTTGGTTCCTCCGCCTTTGAGTCATACAGCTGTATTAATTCCTGAGAATTTTCCACATTAACGTGAAGAAACTGCAGATCACGCTGTTGTTTTACGTAAATCTGCCCATAGATATTGACAGTCAACATAAAATGAAACAACAAAACTAAACTGAGCCAACACTCTGGCACTTTCAGACCCTAGCACAGATCACACGGTGACTAGAGAAGGAGGCTGAGCACATCGGCTTTTATTTTTCCTGTGGACACTAGATGCGTCAGTATAACCAGTTCCCTAACCTTGGTTACCAGAAGCAAGACCTGATCTGTAGATGCTAAACGTGACAGATGTCCAATGTACTCAGAATTCCAAAGCACAAAAAAAAAACCAAACAAACAAACGAACAAACCCACACAGGCGTAGGTTTTTCCCAGTTTAGCGTGTTTGTAAATATCTCTCGCCTAGTTGTTAGAGCGGTACAATCGGGACATACCTGTCTCAGATTATGCAGTTCAGTGTTTGTCCGCTCTTGCTTTGATTTTGCAATATCAAGTAAGTCGTCTTTCCTCTTCTCTCTTTCTACTATTTAAAAAAAGTATCATTAAAACATTTTTTTATATCAGCACAAATCTCTCCATTCCCAACAACTTCATGCTCAGCTAACATTTTTTTCCCTCATTCCTGAATTTAAAAACTGCAGAACGGCTGGCTGGGAAGGGCTCTAATCTGTTCTTCTGGCTAAAGTCTTCATCAAACGGGAAAATTTTCATGATATAATTAATGCTAAGTCAAAAAAAAAGGGATCTCTGGTGTCACAGTGGTTAAGAACTCAGCTGCTAACCAAAACGTTGGCAGTTTGGATCCGCCAGCCGCTCCCTAGAAATCCTACAGGGCAGTTCTACTCCATCTGATTGGGTCGCTGTGAGTCGGAATCGACTCAATGGTGATGGGTTTGGTTTTTAACTCAAGAAAGACTTGAAATTGTATCAACTCTGTGATTCTACTTACACGTGTGTATTTGCATGTACATATGCACAGAAGAGCTTCTAAGAGTAAGTATGCCACAGTGCGGAGAGAAGTTAGTGATTTTTGAACAGGAGGATTAAAGGTAATTCTTTTTCCTCTTTTTTTTTGGGGGGGGGCAGCGATTTCCAAATCTCTATAATTAACGTACATTACTTTAATTTTTAATTATTTCCACAATACACAGGTAACTTTTGAATGCATTTTCATTGAAAAAATCCAAACACTATATTACCTTTGTCAACAGAAAAATAATTACATTACATGGGGGAGGCACTTTTTTGCCATCATGTAATCAATCTGATATATTCTCACAAGCAGGTTCTCCCTGTATATTCTCACTAACCAAAGGTATCTGTACCCATGGGGTGCCCCAATAGGCAGACAAACTATACTTCCATTTTCATAAAGGCCCAGCACTCCCTTAAAGACTTTGTATTTCTTTTTTTTTTTAATCTCATAAAATTTAATAATTTCTCAAAAATTGTTGTTGTTGAGAATATATACAGCAGAAAACACACCAATTCAATAGCCTCTACGTGTACAGTTTGGTGACATTCTTCGAGCTGTGCAAACATTCTCCTTTTCTGAGCTGTTCCTCCCCCACTAACATAAACCCACTGCCCCCTAAGTCTCCCATCTAACCTTTTGAGTTGCTATTGTTATTTTGATCCCATATACCATATTTTCACACAAATAACGTGCACGATATATGTTTTTTTGCCAACCTCACCCTCCCACCACGAGGTATTTTTGTAAGTACACGATACTAATTTTTTTAAAGGTTGCTGTAAAAAAAATTAGCACAGTGCACTTATGAAAATACTTTGCAGGGGAAGTGCACAGTTGACAAAAAAATGTGTAACGTGCTTGTTATTTCTGTAAAAATATGGTAGACAGATCTTAAAAGAGCACAATGCTCAAGGCAGACATTCTTTACTAGGTAAGCTAAACTGCTGTTTGGTTTTAAGAAGGCTTCAGGGGACATCTTTTATTTAAAGTTTAAAGGTTATCTCCGGGCAATAGTTTCAGGTGTTCATCTAGTCAGCCTCCATGGCTCCAGGAAGTCTAGATTCCGGGAGAATTTAAAATTCTGTTCTGCAATTCCCCCCAAACTTGGTATTTCTTAAAAACTCTTTTTCATCTGATAAGTACGTAAGATTCAGAACTCTCTTGAATATACCCTGTAGTAATATACTCAATTTCTTAGTACAAAAAGACAGAACAGAGAGATATCGACTGCAAACACCTTGCTGAAAACCGAACACTACAGTGGGGACATGGCAAATCCATACTGTAAAAAGAGTTTCAGAACTTGGTAGATGAGAACCCACAAGAAGGAAAGGACTTGCATCCGAAAAAAAAAAAATACATTAATATACTTAAAAAGAAATCATTTGGTTCATGTAGAGCTGAGAAATCAACCCGGCACTGTGGCTTCCACTGTGCTCTCCTTCAGGCTGTATAGTTTGTGGATAAGGATTATCTTTAAAGTAAGATGGTGCTCCCGACCCACAGTGGAAGGACCAATTTGTTTAAAAACAAATCAATACCTTTCTAAGAAGTCAAACTAAATGTGTAAGACGACCCCTGAACTATACAGAACCAGTTTTAAGTACTTCTGATGTAATCGAAAGAAAAGTTTATAACTTGTATCTGTGGTTCTTTCATAAAATACCTTTTTCAAATGTCATTTTTTCGCATGGAGGAAACAGAATAAAAGTATTTATTTCTGTTGTACATTTGGAATACCACAAAAACATTCAAGGGCAAAGGCGTGTGCTTTGCTATATGTAGACTGTAAGTGCCTGGACAGCTTTCTGTGGTCACAGGTGACCCAGTACAGTCAAAGAGCGAGGACAAATCTAAGCAAAGCCATCCCCAACACCAGAAACACACTTAAAGTGCAGGCCCTTCCACTGTGCGTCTGGAGCACCATCTTACTTTTCAAGACAATCCTCATCCACGAACTATACAGCCTGAAAGAAAGCACAGTGAAAGCCACAGTGCCAGGTTTAAACTGTATCTTCTCTGCACTTATTAACTATCTTGTTGTTATGGATTGAAACGTGTCTCCCAAAAATGTGTGTCAACTTGGCTAGGCCATGATTCCCAGTATTGTGCAGCTGTCCTCCATTTTGTGATCTGATAATGCGATGTGTGGTAAATCCTAACCTCTGTGATGTTAATGAGGCAGGATGAGAGGCAGTTATGTTAATGAGGTAGGACACACTCAACAGGATTAGGTTGTATTTTGAGTCAATCTCTTCTGAGATATAAAAGAGAAAATCGAGCAGAGAGAGAGGGACCTCATATCACCCAGAAAGAAAAGCCAGGAGTGGAGTATGTCTTCGGACCTGGGATCCCTGTGCTGAAAAGCTCTTAGGCCAGAGGAAAATTGATCACAAGGACCTTCCCCCAGAATCAGCAGAGAGAGAAAGCCTTCCCCGGGAGTTGGAGCCCCAAATTTAGACTTGTAGCCTCCAAGACTATGAGAGAATAAATTTGTTGGTTAAAGCCATCCACTTGTGGTATTTCTGTTATAGCAGCGCTAGATAACTAAGACACTCGTTATCCAACATTTCACATTTATGACAATAGTGAAAAATCTACTCTCCAACTATTTTGCGCGTTAAAAATGTACGCCTGGCAGTTAACAAATACCAACATGGGAAGCAAGAGTAACGCTGGCTTTGATGGTTAAGGTTATGTGTCATCTTGGCTGGGCTATGATTCTCAGTAGTTTGGCAGTTATATAATGATATAATTTGTCAGTTATGTAATGATGTAGTCATCCTCCATTTTCGCATAATACCAATTTCACATAACAACCTGGTCTTTGGAACCTAACCATGTCCATAAGTGAGGAGAGTGTGTACTACTTTTTTTCTAGTCAATTCTAAATTGATTTCTTTGCATTAAACAAGTCAGCACCATACCAAAAACGTATATAGTAGACGTGCATCATTTATGTAGAGTTGCATTTAGTTTATGTGCATTCAATTACAGGCACAAAA
Source organism: Trichechus manatus latirostris (assembly GCF_000243295.1). Taxonomy (NCBI): domain Eukaryota; kingdom Metazoa; phylum Chordata; class Mammalia; order Sirenia; family Trichechidae; genus Trichechus; species Trichechus manatus. Next base: position 815,057 of record NW_004444067.1, on the reverse strand, counting down.
AATAAGAAAGGAAACCCAGCTGCTTCAACAGAGGGGTGAAACCTCCACCTGCTGTTCCCACAGTGCACATGCCCCGCAGTGAGATGAGGAGCACCTGTGGCTCCCTCAGTGGATCTCCACTCCACCCACTTCTCATATTAACAAAAGAGCTCTGGTGGCACAGGGGTTAAGCACTCTGCTGCTAACCGAAAGGTCAGCGGTTCGAACCCACAGCTGCTCTGTGGAAGAAAGACCTGGTGATCTGCTTCTGTAAAGATTACAGCCTAGGAAACCCTATCTGGCCATTCAATTCTGTCCTCTAGGGTCACTATAAGTAAGAATCGACTCAATGGCACCGGGTTCTCATAACAACACCACTGTGACATGCTGAGTGGACTCCTAGTGTTACAGATACTTGCTTTGGATATAACATGGCCCCTGAACAACCGCCACCTACTTCATTGGTGCTCAATTTTAAATATATTTGAATTTTGTTTTCATCTCTGAATTTAGAATAATCTACTGTTATTTAAGAGACAACTGTACTGTAAATACAAATGTTTCCCTAGTTCAGATAGTTTTCTACACGGCTGGGTTTAGCTGAGAGATCAGAGTGCCCATTTTCCTAAGAGGTAAAGGACGGTTCTGGAAAACAAAGAGGTAGGGAGCTCTCTGCTGCATCTGCCTGGGCACCAGCCTAAGAGGATGGCACAAAACACGCTGCCCAACACTGGCCAAGAGACACCACCTCTCATTAACTGGGGACCTCAGGCAGGGCGCCCAGTCCGTGGAGGCCACATTTACAGGACTATAAGAACCCACGTGGGGTCACCATGAGTTGGAATTGACTCAGGGGCAACTGGTTTGGTTTTTCTTTTTAAGTACTCACAGAATGTGAAACAGTGTCACCATCTCGTTTGCAAACTCCTTATAAACAAGGTGGACAAACAAATGAAATGTGTCTCTAAGCCTATGTAAGGAACTTCATTTTCAACAAAAGGAAAAATAAGTTTAAACTTAAAAGAAAGGTAAAACTTTAAGACATCTTCCAATTTCAAATGAAATGTGTTAACTTTTAGCCATAACACTTGACATCATATTATCATGTTAAGCCTTTTAAAATTCTTTTTAGGCTTAATTCACTTTTATAATTTAAACATATAAACACTGTTTTGAGACAATGCAGTAGACAAGATGTTCAAAAAATAAGCTGAGGAAAGTTAAAAAAAAAAAAAAAAGCTATATCACAAAACGGATTTAATATAGTGTTACTAAACAAATTCCATATAATTCACCTAGCGATATCTAGTAGGAAGTGTGAGTATACAATGATGGATCAAGAAGGAAGCAGACTGCTAAAATAATGCTGTAAACTTTCATTATTCCTCCCTCTGGCCTCCCAGAGCATTTTATTCAAGCATTTGTACAGTACTAAATTCTCCCTAAGTAGCCCTGGTGGCGCAACGGTTAAGCACTTGGCTGCTAAGCAAAAGGTCAGCAGTTCAAACCCACTCAACAGCTCCTTGGGAGAAAGACCTGGTGATCCGCTCCTGTAAAGATTACAGCCAAGAAAACACTATGGGGCAGTTCTACTCTGGCAAACGGGGTCCCCTTGAGTCAGAATCAACGTTACGGCACACAACAAATTCTCTGTGGGCCTACTAAATGCTGACCCAAAGAATGGCTGAATCCAACTATAAAGCTACAAATACGCTAGATTTTTAGTACTTTGAGAAGTAGGCTCATTACTTTGAGACCCAGTAATCCAAGACATGGTAGAAACAGTGACCTCTAGTGGTAGAAAACCATACTTTCTCCTAATCCTTTGTTTCTTTTAGATTAAAATTAGGAAATCAATTTTATTTGAAAATTTCTTAATGTAATACTGTATTTTTTTTTCTTTAATTTACTGGAATATATTCTCTTCCTGGAAGGAGGAGAGTTGAGGGTAGGGATAAAGAGACCAAGAAAAAAAAATGTAATTTAATTTTCTATTTGGAACTTTACCTCTAAATCTATGATTTTCACAATACAAACGATAGAAATTAAAGCTCAGTAAAGTCTTCTTGGCTGGCAGGGATACAGAGAAGATCTGTAGATCCATGACTCGCAATTGGAGGTGGGGACAAAGGAGAGGCACTCCCTAGGGGAGAGTGAGATATGGGGGTGGGACGGCATAGGGTTTGGGGGAATAAGCCTGAGGGGATGGAACGAGATTTTTATGCTACCAGATGCGAGCAAAAATTAAACATGATTGAGAAACTTGCTTTAAATCAAGAAAAATTCATCCCCAACATTCTTATTTTATGATCATGCTGATATAACAAAACACATGTATTTTTCCAACTGCAGTAATTATAGGTAAGCTATTTACAAGACTGGAAAAATACTGGAAGTCCTAATTTTTATCTAATATATATATCAAGGAGCCCTGGTGGCACGGTGGTTAAGCGCTCAGCTCTAACCAAAAGGTCAATGGTTTGAACCTGTCAGATGTTCCGCAGGAAAAAGATGTAGTAGTCGGCTTCCATAACCATCACAGACTTGGAAACCCTATGGGGCAACTCTATTCTGTCCTCTAGGGTCGCTTATGAGTCAGAATCAACTCAGTGGCAACCAGTTTGATTTGGTTTACCTGCAAAATTATAAACATCCTCCCTTCATCAATTTTGAAGACTCTCTTAATGAATTTCTAAGCATCAGTATTATGTTTTTAGAGAAGCACAGTCACACACTCAAGCTGCAAGGACCACAGCTCTTCATTTTACAGACGAGGAAACAGTTAACTGGGAGGCCTGATCGAAAACCAAAACCACTGCTATCAAGGTGATTCCGACTTTGTGGAAGCAGACTGCCACATCTTTCTCCCATGAAGCCACTGGTGGGTTCAAACCGAATTCTCCACCTTTCAATTAGCAGCTGAGTGCTTAACCCCTGCGCCACCAGGGCTCCTTTTTTAGGGAGGCATGATAACAATTTACAATTCCCTGCCTTGTCCCTCCCCATCCTTTAAAAGGTGTGTAAGAAAAACAACAAACATCTCAAAAACTATTTTGAGAGAAGTACAATTCCTTCAGTCTGTTATAGCAGTACCTTACAAAGCTCAGGTTAGAAACATATAGCTATTTTATCACTTAAACTAATTTTTTATTATTTACCAGTAAAAACCAATTCATCATGCAGGTAACTTCTCTCTTGCTTGAGGCGAATGATCTCTTCTCGCTGGTCGTTATTTTCTGTTGTCTTTTCATTCAGCTCCTCTACACAAACAGAAGGGGAAAAAAGTTCTCAAAAAAATACTAGTTCCTTGGAGACTATGCACAACGGATTAACAGTCTTGTCTTCAGCACCCCCTTCCAATTAACTGGAAGTCCTGTTAGACCTACAGTTAAAACATGTCCCATGGCCAACATCTGTGTCCACGGCAACCACCCCGGTCCAAGCCCTCGCTCTGTGACCTGGCTTGTCTCCCTGCTTGAGCCCTTGCCTTACCTACAGCCCATGGTCTACAGAACAATCAGAGCTATCATTTAAAAATAAAAATCTGCTCATGGCATGTATCTGCCAAAAGCCTGCCAATGGCTTCCCACTGCATTTAGGACAAAATCCAAACTTACTAGCATAGACTACAAAGCCCTAAATGACCTGGGCCCGCCTACTTTCCTACCCCTCTCCCCCTTCTCTCCATCTGTTCCTTGAACACATCTCAACTTCAAAACTCACTCTAGGGCTTTTGCATTTGCTGCTCTTTCCGCCTGGGGGTTCTTGGCCCAGTCTTCACATGGCTGGTTCTTCCCATCAGTCAAGTCTCAGCTCAAACGTTAGGTCCTTCCAAGAGTCTTCCCAGTCCACCCAACTAAACGAGTCTGTCTCCCTCAGTCTCTACTCTCATTTTTAATTTTTTTATGTTTATTATATGTTGACTTTATAAAATACTTAGCAGGCATAAATACTGATACAACGGACTTCTTTTGACTGGAGTAAGTATACATAAACGTTCAATAAACATTTATGAGTGCCTACAATGTAACCCCATGTACTGTGGATTGAAAAGAGAGGACAGAGTCCCTCCTTGCTGTCAAGGGGCTCAGAACAGGATTATGGTTTTAGCTGAGGCTATAAATGGAGGCAAGCTCTATGCTTTGCCACAGGTCAGGACATCAGAAGGACAAGATTTTAGAATGCTGACTCTTAAATTAAATCGGCAAAGATACAATTTCACAATGCCAGAATCTTTTAGTTGAAACAAACGTAGAAGGTCATTTAGTTCAGGCAAACCCAGGAGTCCTCTCCGCGTTGTTCCCCTGCTTGAATACATCCGGTAACAGAGAACTCACTGCCTCGCAGGCATGCGCTATGGGCAGTAGTGAGAGTACCTTCCACCGCATTGTGCCTCTTGTCACTGCCTGCAGGGTGGTCTCCTCCTGGTGAGCCCATCTTCCTGTCTACCGTGATGACCAACCACCCAACGTGATGCTGTGGGTGCAGACTTAAGACTTACACAACAGCTCCTCAGCCCCCCAGTGGGGAAAGGCCAGAGGAAGGCAGGCCTAGCTCCATGCCCTTAGTGGCTGAACGTAAATTTTTACACAATCACCTCTACCACGGTCACAGTGTATAGCACTAACCCACTTGGTACACCCAGTCTTGTCTTCACTGTAAAACTTCAAGAGTTACATTACTCAGAAAGCAGGGAATCATGGAGTTACTGCAAGAATAAAAGTAGAAAAGGAGAACAGAAAAGGGAATTTTAAAAACACAAAACATGCCATTCTGGGAAACTGTGTTATGAGTGCCAAGTCCTCATCCCTCCCTGGTGGCACACTGGTTAAGCAACTGACTGCTGACTGAAAGGTTGCCGGTTTGAAGTCACCCAGCTGCTCTGCAGGAGAAAGGCCTGGTGATCTGCTCCCATAAAGGTTACAGATAAGAAAGCCCTATGGGGCAGTTCTACTCTGTCACGTGGGGTGACTAGAGTAGGAACTAACTCAACGGCACCGAACAACAGAGACAATCCTGCACGTGATTTTGCCGTGTGATTTTGCATTCCTCCCACAAAGGGGAGAGGACACGCCCCCACTGCCTGGCTTTGGCTGCAGCCACATGACTTGCTCTGACTGACAGAATGAGGCAGAAGTGATGGCGTGGCAGGTCCAACCCTAGGTAGATCTTAAAAGTCCTCACGGGCTCCTGCGTACTCTTAAACTTCTGCCATCTCCGTGGGAAGAACTGCCCAGGCTAGCCCACCGGTGAGGAGGAAGATGAGCAGCCCTAGCTAGGCCCAGCCAGAGCAGCTGACTCCCACGTGACCTCCAGATGCGTGATCTTAATAGATGCTCCTGGCTGTATGCCACTGAGATACACTTACTGTTTGTTACAAAGGAACTACTAGAAATAGCTAACCGATCTTGTTGTTGTTAAGCACTGTGGAGGGAGTTCCAACTCATGACAACCCCATGCACAACCGAACGAAAACACTGCCTGGTCCTGCGCCATCCTCACAATCCCTGCTATGTCTGAGCCCACTCTTGTAGCCACTATGTCAACCCATCTCATTGACCGTCTTCCTCTTTTTTGCTGACCCTCTAAATTAAGATAGGACTTTAAAAAATATAATGTGTTATACAGCTTCCCCTACTCTGTTACTTATCTGATTATAACACAAAAGTTGCAACATAATTCTATATAAATGAAATGAACATTTCATGTTAGGACCCGTTATGGACTGAATTGTGTCCCCCAAAAATAGGTAAATCCTAGCCTTTATGCCTGTGGTTATAATGTCATTTGGGAATGGGTTGTCTTTGTTATGTTAATGAAGTGGGATTCAAGTGTAGGGTGTGTTTTAAGTCAGTCTCTTTAGAGATACAAAAGCAAGCAGAGATGGGGGAAGACAGATGTCAAGTCACATGAAGACTGCCATGAAACAGAAGCTGAAAGAGACAAGGAGCTTCCCCCAGAGCCGCAGAGAAAGCCTTCCCCTAGAGCCAACACCCTGAATTCGGACTTCTTGACTCCTAACTGTGAGACAATAAATTTCTGTTTGTTATAGCCACCCACTTGTGGTATTTGTGTTATAGCAGCATAGTTAACTAAGACAGGACCTGAGGCTAGCAACAGACCTACATTCAATCATAAGATTAGGTGACCTAAAAGAAGAAATATATTCCCAAGATCAAATGCTTAAGTGTATGTCTCTTCCTTACCTTTTAGTTTACTAACTTCAACCTTAAGTGCTTTTAATTTCTGCTTATAATCTTGTTTTTCTTTCACAATACTAGTCTCCACCATCTTGGCGTCACGCAATGCATGTTCCAACACTTTAAATTTACCCGAACAGTCTGCAATGTGATTGACTGCCTCGATGATATCTTTGTCCTAAAGGAACAAAAAAAAAATCAAATTTAAAAGCTGCTATTAGATTTTTAAATTCCAAGTAACCAATAATAAACAATTACACTCATTAAAATCTCATTGTGTGCCAGTTTTAGTTTTAAGCACTTTTCATCTATTAACCTATCTAATCTTCATAGTAACTTTATAAGGCAGGTACTATTATCATCACCATAAGGCAGGCAAGAAAACAAGCATAAAAAGAATATGTAACTTGGCCAAGGTTACAGAAGTAGTAAGTAATCGAGCCAAGATTTGAACCTAGCCAGTTGGCCCCAGACACCATGCATTTAACCACTATACCTTACTATCTCTCAGAAAATTTAAAATAAGACGATGACCTATGAAACTGTGACAGCAATAGGAGGGACGGCAGACCTTGGGGGTGGGGTGGAATTAGTCTCTGGATTACAGACATAAAGTCCCATGGTCCAGCACTTCAGCACTTCTGCCTCCCTTTCAGCTTGTTAAAATGACAGATTCCAAGACCTCATCCCATAGCTACCCAAATTAGAATCTTATTGTTGAGGCGGTTGTTTTAATTACAAAAAAGGTATATGCGTGTTGAAAAATGATTCATACAATAACTAGATGTATAAAAGTAGTAAGTAAAAGGTCTCTCCCTCACTCACTCTCCTGGAATAACTATGACTAACAGGTTCTACCCCTGCCTAAGTACAACCATTTCCATATATACATCCCTGAAAAAAAGTCACTTCTGTAAATTTCACACTAGGAGGACTTCCGGGTTGGAACACACCATTAAAACACCAAAGGAGCTTTGTGACCAGACCAGTAAGTAGCAAAGACTCACAGTCCTAATAAGCACGCTACAACAGTTAAGCCTCTAGCGGCATTTATTATCTACCATCACTGTCAATCCTTTCCAGCCTTAAGCTTGGGGTTCACACTGCCTCCTTCAGTAAGTATGCCCTGGAAGGCATCTGCTTAGAGGCCATTTTCATCAAAATAAAAAATTGAACTCTGGGCGAACAGTCTGTTTTTAATTCAGGGGAAGCATCTTCGCAGTATCTTCATTAGTATTGCCAGCTTTGCCAGATGGTTTGCTCTGATGGAAACCACAGGGGTCGTTGAAGCCACTAAACTGGCCACTACTTGACCTACGACAAGTCAGCCAATTTTAACATCTTCTCTTTAATTTTGAGGTAGCTTGCCACTGATCACTTCAAAAATACTAACAACGTGCTGGGAAAAATCACACAAGACCTTCCCGTGAGACCAGTATCAATCCCCTAAGTGGTGGCAGCCAACCGAAAGGTCGGCACAGTTCAAACGTACCAGCTGCTCCGCAGAAGGAAGATGTGGCAGTCTTTTCTGTGAAGAACACAGCCCTGGAAACCCTATGAGGCAGTTCTACCCTGTCCTATAGGGTCACTGTGAGTGGGAATCAACTTGACAGCAATGGGTTTGGCTTTTTGTTTTGGGTGGCACAATGGTTAAGCACTCAGCTGCTATCCAAAAGACTGGGGGTTCAAGCCCATCCAGCAGCTCCATGGGAGAAAGATGTAGCAGACTGCTTCCATAAGGATTACAGCCTTGGAAAGCCTTTGGGGCACTTCTACTCTGTCCTACAGGGTCGCTACGAGTCGGAATCGACTCGACGGCAACCGGTTTGGTTTTTGGTTTACTGACCAACTACACATGAGATAATCTGTATCAAAGACATGTACTATAGCAGAAGAAATGTGACCATTTATTGACTACATCAACTGCTGAATTGCTAACAGTTTTTTGCTCCATTTTAAAGAGGATTAAGAAGCAATCTCACTGCTAATAACTTCACGAGCCCTCATAAGGCATCCATTGAAAGAGATCAAGTTGAACTTGTTTCTCTCATTTCCAAAACAAGAATTTAAAAACTGAGAACAACTTACACAATGAAAATTATAAAACACTGCTGAAAGAGATTAAAGATGACTTAAATAGCTGGAAAGATGTTCCATGTTCATGGACTGGAAGACTTAATGTTGTTAAGATGTTAGTACTACCCAAAGTGATCTATAGATTCAATGCAATCCCAATCAAAATTCCAACAGCCTTGTTTACAGAAATGGAAAAACCAATCCTGAACTTTATATGGAATGGCAAGAGGCCCAGAAACGCTAAAGCCACGTTGAAAGAGAAGAACAAAGTAGGAGGACTCGCACTTTAATTTCAAAACATATTATATAGCCACAGTAATCAAAGCAGCCTGGTACTGGTATAACAGTAGACACACACAAATGAGAACACTGATAGCTCTACTTTTCTGGGTTGCTAAAGAAATTAAATAAGATAATGTATATGAATATACTTTAAAAGTACCAAGTGGTCTGGCAAATGGAGGTGCTGTTATTTTTAATTACCTTTAGCTTTATCATTGTAGTGAGTGCCTGTTCCCGAGCTTGCAATTGTCCTACCTGGGCAGAAAGGTCCACTAACGTGTTGCTGAGATTTTGGTTTCTAGCCTACAAGGAAAGACACAAAATAAATACTAACTGAGTCATTTTAAAGCTTTCATTGCCATCACCAACCATAATCTGTGCTCATTTCCCTACTTTTTTTTGTTGTTTAACTTCTTTTAGTAACAAAGTAGGCTAAGCAAGCAATTATTAAAAAGGAATAAAAATATCCATTTCTCCATTAACTCTAGTATCCTCTCAATACTTGTGCTGCCCTACTGAATTATATTGGTCATGTTTGCATACGTGTCTATTTCCTGAAGTCTATTTTACATGTAATTTTAGGCTGGGAAGAAAAGAGAGAATGAATGAATGAGAACTGCATTAGTAAGAATTTCCCTCTCTGAAATAAAGTAGTATTAGTTAGCTCCTATGTTTTTTTTTTTAACTCTATGTTGAAACAACTTCATGTTGAGGTATTCCCACTTATAAGTCTTTTTAAATGACAGAACTGTGTCTGATATAATTACTTTGTATATAATATGCTTAATGATTGGGAAAAAAAGAACAGATTTAAAATTATATCTTCGGTTTTTTAATTTAATACAGATTCTATAATACTTTTTACTTATTTTATATCTAGAAACTGTCTGAAATAGTATTCTAAGAAAAGAAGAAAGCATTAAAAATCTATATTATGAATTATTAAGACTCATTATATTACCATGATCTATAATGAATATCATTATGAAACAAGAATATGAAAGATGTAACAAAAAATAAGGTGGCATTCTCTCTGTGCTTCTGATCAAGCATGAACTCAAAACTATCTGATAACTGACGAGTCAGAACAAGAAAACTAGTCCGTCTTACAGATTCTATTCCCAATCAGCTACTAACAAACAGATATTTGTTTATCATATCTGATAAGACACAATAGTTTAGAATGCATCATTTGAAGCTACTGAAAGCTGATGATATTGATCTCTAGGTTTTACTGAAGCTTAGTCTCCAAGACAGAATAGCACTGTGCAGCTAACCAAAACAGTACAATCAACACAAGACTATGATGCAGGCATGTGTACACCTCCATACACAGACATGCATTTTAAATGGAAACATTTAATTTAAATCTAATTTTTCAGTGACTGAAACAAACAGAATTTAGAGGAGGGAAGCTTATCAAAAAAAATACCAACCTTGGGGCAGATGACCAGATCCCAGCCAATGAATGAGAGAAGAACCATGTATGAACCATTCAAGCCTAGCCCCTAAAACAAGATCTTCTATCCTACCTCTGCTTACTGTTTGTTCATGACTGACTGACAGAGTGAGTCCAAACAAGGGCTCCACAAAGTCCCTAGAACAGTGGAGCCTTGAGATGAGAAGAACCCAGATCTCCAAGTCAGCCCTTAGAAGAAAACTTCCCAGAGGACCCACAGCACACTGTCATCAGTAAGAAATAAATTTGTATTATGCCAAGTAAAAAAAAAAAAAAAAAATACCAACCTCAAGGTCTTCAGAGAGGAGAGAGGCATGGGCTGCCTTCTGAGCCATCTCCTGGAGTTGTTGTTGAGTTTTTTGAAGAGCCATTTGGCATTCATTTTGATTGGATTCAAGGGTTTTTATTTTCTTTATGAGTGACCTGATTATTTCACTTCTTTTATGTAGCTCACCTGAGGGAAATTTCATCGATAATTTATTTGTGGTCCAATCTGAAGTTTAAAATGAGGTATTTTCAAAACGAGTGATTACAAAGTAAAAATGTGTTAAAGAACTTTTTAAAGGACAATTCTTCTTAAAAACATTTTTTAAACTGTGAAATGCACATAAAAACAGAAAAGTCACAAAATTCATTTGTGTGTAGTTTAACAAATAGTTACAAAGGGAACAAGCGTGTACTCTGTACCACTGTCAGCAGCCCGGAGGCCCCTCTGTCTCTTCCTGAACACAACTGCTCCAATTTCTACTTCTCAACCACCATCCTGATCTTAAATAATTTACTGGTTTTTTTTATTTTTTATTTTATTGTATTTCAGGTGAAGGCTTACAGAACAAATAGTTTCTCATGAAACAGTAGTACACAT
>NW_004444067.1:779696-804096 GCF_000243295.1 Trichechus manatus latirostris | reverse complement strand
AGGCTTACAGAACAAAAGAGTTTCTCATTTAACAGTTACTACAAATGTTGCCCTATGACAATGGTTAACAATCTCACAACACATCAACAATATCCCTACTCAACCTTGGGTTCCCTATCACCAGCTTCCTTGTCCCCTTTAAATAATTGACTTTTTATTAGCCTTTAACCACATCCCTAAAAAATACAGCTTTTTGAACCGTATATAAATGGAATTATACTCTATGAATTCTTCTCTCCGCTTTTTTGCTTAAGATTAGAATCCTAAGATTTGTCTGTTGCTGCATGTAACCCAGTTCGAGTACACATAATATATTGTCATATATAATCATATTTTATTATATGATTATACTAAAATTTACCTATCCATTCTACTATTGATGGTTATCTGGGTTGTTTCCACTTTGTGGCTATTATGGACTGTGCTGCTCTGAATATTTCTCTATTTGTATCTTGGTGCATATACGCAAGCTTCTCTAGAACCTTGTTATTCAAAATGTGGTCCAGGCCAGCTGCACTGGCATCGTCCAGGAACCTGTAAGAAAGGCAGAATCATGGGCCCCAGACCTACTGAATCAGAATCTTTGCTTAACAAGATCCTTCGCTGATTCACACGTACATGGAAGTGTAAGTACATTTCTGGAAGTGGACTTGACAGGCCAGAGGATATTCAAAGAAGTCTGATGCCAAACGATACTCCCATCGGCAGGGTATGAGTACCTTCGCTCCACATCTTCACCAACACCTAATAATTTCTGCCAGTCTGGTAGATGTGAAACAGTAGCTCATTATGGTTTTAATTTGGATTTCCTTAATTACTAATGAGAACCGATGCACCCTCTTTACATCTAAGTTCTTTGTTTGCCCTACTTTAATTCACATTTGTTTGCCTGTTTGATTGAAGTGTTCGTAAGTCTTCTATCCTAATTTAGACTAAACTCCTGGACAGCAGGGGTTGTGTCCTCTATTTCTTCTCTATCTTCCCTGGGAGCCCTAAAAATGTGTTCGCATATAGACGTGTATGAGAGATGCTGCTGAACGTATTTCTGACCTTCTAATTTGCTGCAACGTTCTTCCAAAGTCAACACTTTCTGCCGATCCTCTTCCCACGAAAGAAGTTGTCTTTGATGTACTGCAACCATATCATTGAGCTCTTTATCTCGATCTTTTAATTCTCCAATTAGCAGCTGCAGTTCTTTCCGTTGTTTCTCAATAGTGGAAATCTCAACTTCTGACCCAAGGTTCTAAAGACAGAAAATGGTTTTACATCAAAAGAAAACTAATCAATAACATAAATCAGCCAAAGCATATTTTCTAAATACTTGTATCTTCTTTTGCTGCCAAGTCTAAGTAGTTAGAAAAATTAAAGAAGTTTTACTCACTGTTAATAACATGGCATTGAAATTACGTATATTTAAACAAGTTCAAACCTCCCATGTACCCTGCCTATCAGTCTCTGTCCTATCACGCACACTACTCTTAAAAAGTGGGACTTTGTTTCTAAAACCTCCACTGGCCAACCACAAATAAACCCGTTTCTGCATTTTAGTTTCTTTGCTGTGAACTCTCTCCTTGTACCAGTCAACAATATTACCCTCTACCTTACCCCAGCAATTCTGCAGTAAGTGAAGGGAAACATGAAATAATTACTGTTTAAGTAATTCTATTAAAGAATGGGAATTTTAGTCTATAAAAAAGAAATCTTAGTGTCATATATTTATTACAACTACAACATCTATACACACTCAATCTAACAAGAACAATGTAAAATTGTGACTGGTCCAAACTCAACATACCTAATTAAAAATAAGTTTTGTAAGGAAAAAATTCAAACACACACAAAAAACAAGAGAATTGTAAACTCCGATACATTCCTCATTGCCTGGATTTACTATTCTCAATATTTTGCCACAACTGCTTGTTTTCCATTTTCTTTGTTGATAAAATACATTTCACCCTTAAAAAACTTCAGTATGCATCTCTAAAATGAACAGTTCTTACATAACCATGATGCCATTTTCGTACCTAACACAATTATCTACAATAATTCCTTATAAAGCATATACTTTATAATTTTAAAAGGAGGCTTGGTGGTGCAGTGGTTAAGCACTCGGCTGCTAACCAAAAGACTGGCAGTCTGAATCCACCAACCACTCTGACGGAGAAAGATGAGGCAGTTTGCTTCCTGAAAGATTACAGCCTTGGAAACTCTGTGGGACAGTTCTATTCCATCCTATAGGGTTACTGTGAGGAGGAATTGACTCCATGGCAATGGGTTTGGTTTTGGTTTTAGTGTAGGGAAATTAGTCTAACCTGAGAGTGAATCCAGAATCAGCCAGTTAGTGGCTATATGACCTTGGGTACGTTACTTAATTTCTCTGTTTCCTCATTGGTAAAATGGTAATAACAGCACTCCTATCTCTTTAGGGTTGTTGTGTGGAGTAAGCAAGATCATCTCTGTAAAGCACTTAGCACAGGGCCTGGCACATAACAAGCACTCAACAAACACTATTATTAAGATGTAAATCACATTTCAAATGATGATACTGTTCCCTTCTATGAAATAAAGAACTGAAAGTGTTACTGTAAGAGTTTGACCTTAAAGGCAACAGTTAAAAGTTCACCAGAGGCCTAGGTACAATCATTTCTGCTTTTTGAAAAATAAGACTTCTAGTAAATACTAATGATGAATGAATTACAGTTACTTACTAGTCACTGAGGACCCCTGGTGACGCAGTGGTTAAGAGCTCAGCTACTAACTAATAGGTTGGCAGTTCAAATCCACCAGCCGCTCCCTGGAAACCCTATGGGGCAGTTCTACTCTGTCCTATAGGGTCGCTATCAGTCGGAACTGACTTGACAGCAACCAGTTTGGTTTTGGTTTGGTGCTAGTCACTGAGTATACTTTAGTTAGTGAAAAGAAAATGGAACTTGAAGTCAGCTCACTCCCAGTCACAAAACCTGAATTCCAGTCTTAGGTAAGCCATTCATTCGTTCATTCACTCACAGGAGCAGATTACACGATAAGCAAGGTAAGGGCGGCCTTACTTGTGCTTACTTACTAATCTGTAGTGAACAATTTCACATGGTTTTCACTGTGGTGAAATTGTTCACTACAGATTAGTAAGTAAACATAAATAAGCTCATGCTTACCTTGCTTATTGGGTAACCTGCCCCTGCTCATTCAGCAAACACTGAGTGCCAGTGACAGGGGATACAGCAATGATCATGGAAGGCAAGCTTGTATTATGTACACGCAAACAGCAAATATACGAAAAACGTTCATTTTATCATATATTGACAAACGCAATAATGAAAATAAAACAAGCTGGAAAACCCTGGGTAAGTCCATTTCAGGACTTTTTAGTATAACGGAGTTTACTGTGAGATAAATTAGGAAAACAAGCGAGGTGGTGTACAGAAAAGCAACTTCACGAAAGCCAACTGCTATCATTAAAATGTGAGCCCCTAGACCGAGTAACAACTTTTGGTTTATTAGATTAGGAAGACAGGTGTGATGCTCAGTTTTTACGCCATGTACTTGTGCACTGTTTTAAATTTAAGCAGAACGCGTTTTTTTAATAAGAACAACACCAGAATTTAGCCAAAATGCACTGTTCTTTCAAGCGACCTGCGCTTTACTCGCGTCCAGACGCGCTTGAGGAGCCGGCGAGCGCCCACTCACCTGGCAGCCGGCGAGGAAGGTCGCTGAAAGGTTCATAGGCGTTTCCCCCGCCCCGGGAAAAGTCGGTGTGGGCAGCGTCACCTTAAAAACGCCATAGGCGCGCCCGCCCGAAGCGGCGGGGGCGAGCCCGGCGCCCCGCGCCGTCGACCGGACCAAGGGAGCCCACAAACCGCCTTCCCAAATCAAATGCGCCCGGCCCGCCCGGCCTACGGCGTCGCGGAGGGGCCAACCCAGTTATCGCGCGATCCCCGGGGATACGGGGCGGGGCTGTCACTCGGGGCTCGTGGGGAAGCCGCTCCGCACAGCTCCATTCTTCCGGCTTCTCGCGCCTGCATATCGGCGTCTCAGAGTCCCAAATAGTTAATCTGAAATTTTAATGTTTTAGAGCCCCAGCGCTGCCGGGTCCTCAAAGAACCGGTTCTATGCCAATACCCAGTGAATGATTAAACAAATTAAAGCTATTTCTACGTCCTAAATTGAGTTGCTTGCTCATTTTCCGTCTTCCTGTAAACTGTGAGCTCGGTTCCCGACTAACGAATGAATGAGTGAATGAATAAACGGAGAGAGAGTCCCGGCCCTGGTAGTGAATAGCTACTGGGCACCCTAAAGTCAGCGCAGAACCACAAATCACGGATGAAAAGAGAAATTCATTAAAATTTTTTTTGTTCTCTTGACGTAGCTCTTGGATAGCAGTAAGAACCATGGCACTCTATCATGACAAAATTTACCACGTCCCGGGTTAAATCTAGGCCTTTTCAAGTGTAGTTTCATAGTTTTTACCTCTTCAAGATGCTATATAGGAACTGGACTATGAAAAAGGCAGTTATTTATCACATTTAACCCCTGGTTGCCCATCCCTCATACTTACCCCATTAGACAGCATTACCAGCAAGAAAAATTACCAAATGTTTTTAAGAGTCGTATTTCCAAATTGAAGACCTGAGTGGACTCATTCCAGTCTCCTTATTTCCTAGGTAAAGGAATTTAGTAAAAGGCAGAATTCATCTTTAAAATAGTAATTTGTCGACTTTTTGACACAGAGAAAACTGCTACAGATTATATCTTAACAGCTACTGAGACTCTTATGTAATAACTAAAAAAAGTTTAAAATTATTTGTCAGCATCTTTTTTTTTAAATGAATAAAGTACTACATATCAAAATTATTTGAATTTGACACTGCCAGCTCCATCATGGCAAATCTCATTTTTATGAGATAAAGCTGTTTAAATGTTGGTATTCTTTTTGCTTTAAGTACTAGACTGTAAAACATTTACATAATACATACCTAAAGAGAATGTGTGAATTAAAGTCAATCCTTGAGCTATTATTACATTTTAACCAGAGATTAAACTATGTTGCGTTTTAAATTCCAGATCAAAGTAAAAGATTCACATATACGTTACATTCAAGGATAATTTTAATCCTGTATTTTCCTGCAGTAACATCCACTGCTGGCTGTATATGGATTGCAACCGCATTTGCCAAGAACTGTGAACATTAAATCTTTACATGGAGTCATGTGTTAATATGGCCACACACATATGTTCCAGTACCAACAGAATATGTAACACATACCAAATGGTCTTGATGGATAAATTTGCTTAATCAGATATTCTATTTAGTAAAACTCAATTAATGCAGAACTTCATTTTCTTAACTTGTATCTTTATTACACTTTTTCTAAGACTATACTTTTAAAACTTCTCATTCATTCTTCAATTTGCATGACAATACACAATGGTCTTATGGGCTCTAAATTTCTCAAACATCTATAAACCAAAGCCCAAACGCCTTGCGGAAGTCAATTAGCAACTTAAAATACCACCATTCTTCTTTTCAATTTATAGCACCTGACTTAAGACCTTTATAAAAACAAAGTCTAAATTCATTTGACGGACTGACTAGAATTGTCACTTTTCCTTATGAGAAAAATATGCTTCAATTGCCAGATTACAGATTGAGCATGGATGTAAATTATTTATAACTGGCTAGCAGAATTTTACTTGTATAATTTTAGAGCTAGAACAAGAGCTATCAGTCTCTCTCAAAGTCCTTGCATTCAAACAATGATGAAAATGAATGTAGAGATAAACATAACTAATGTCACTGAACTGTATATGTAAAAAATGTTGACATGGCAGGTGTTTTGTTATATATATTTTTACAATTAAAAAAATGTATAAAATGGATTTGGGGGTCTGTCCCCCATTTAATATTATCAAACATGTTTCCAAGTACTCTTGGAAAATATGATTTTTAAATATATGCACAATATACCATGAAACAGCCAGAACAACAAACAAATCTGTCTTGGAAGAAGTACAGCCAGAATGCTCCTTAGAAGCTGGGTGGTGGGGCTTCGTCTCACATACTTTGGACGTGTTATCAGGAGGGACCAATCCCTGGAGAAGGACATCATACTTGGTAGAGGGTCATAGAAAAAGAGGAAGCCACTCGACAGATGCATTGACACAGTGGCTGCAACAATGGGCTCAAACACAGCAATGATTGTGAGGATGGTGCAGGATTGGACAGTGTTTCGTTCTGCTGTACACAGGGTCGCTATGAGTCGGAACCGACTTGACAGCACCTAACACCACCACCACGATACTCTATCATATGGTGTACCACAATTTCTTCAACCATTCCTCAATTGTTCATTTATATCATTTGCAATTTTCTGACATTAGAAATAACATTGTGATGAACACACTCCCTCTTAAGCTTTATGCAAGACTGATTATTTCTTTATGACAATGTCAAAGAAGTAGCCTACTGGGTTAAACAGTGTATATGGCTTTAAGGCTTATAATACACTTTACCAAACAATCTCCAGAATAGTTTTAACAACTCTTGTCAACAGTATACCAATGTGCCTACAAAGTAGATTTTGTTGATAACAATGAAGCAAATTCAACCACAAATCTATTAGATCCTTGTCCCACATCAAAGGAGCGAGGAGATAGATATTACTGGTGAGGAAGTCAAAATAAAATTTCTTTTAAAAAAATTATTCAACTTTAAATCAGTAAAAATAATCAACAGAAATGCTTCCCACAAAAGGTCCACGTTTCTCCAAAAATAAAAAGCTAACAAAGATAGAAAAGTCAATACCAAATGATCAAAAATTTTTATTTGACTAAGTTCTATTTGATGCATAAGCATGACAGTATCCCGTTTATTAGACTTTGGCAATTGGGAAAAAAAAAAAAAAAACAACAAGCGGCCTTGTACAGAACAGTGAAAATGCCAAGGACAAGGGTAGTCTACAGTTTTTACTGTAGGATAAATACACATATTTGTTAAAAGGCCTCCCTCTCTTTGGCCATATCAACTCAGTTCAGATCATTAAATACAGACACATTTTCCAAATCACTTCTTTACTTCTCCAAGATCTTCGATGCTGTCATCATCCACCTATGAAACACAAATAATTACATTTCATGAATTATGGTAACGAATGGGAAAATATGGAAGCTACCTGCTTTAAATATGCATTTCTATGGATGCATGTGGTTCACAGACCTCTGGCCACTTCTCCTGAATGACATCGATTATGTCATCTGTAAAGTCTCCCTGAATGATGATCTCGTCCTCCCCTGTTACTGAGGCACCACAGGAGAATTTTTGAGCAAAAAACCTTTGTGCTTCTTTCAGATCAATTTCTGTGTTTTAGAAAAAAGAAAGAGCAAGACTATAATTGGAATTATGCATCAAAGATATTTTTCCATTAAAAAATTTAACCTGCATTTTAGACTTTAAAACAAAATCCACCATAAAAGACAAAGAAGGGCACTATACAATGATTAAAGAGATGATCTATCAAGAAGACATTACCATAATAAACATATACACACCGAACGCCAGGGCTCCAAAATACATAAAACAAACTCTAAACAGCACTGAAAAGAGAAATTGACAGTTCCACAATAGTAGACTTCGACGCATCATTCTCAGTAAAGGAC
The DNA here is from genome assembly GCF_000243295.1 of Trichechus manatus latirostris. Lineage (NCBI taxonomy): Eukaryota > Metazoa > Chordata > Mammalia > Sirenia > Trichechidae > Trichechus > Trichechus manatus. Next base: position 796,446 of record NW_004444067.1, on the reverse strand, counting down.
AGAACATCTAGAAATAAACTCACGAAGATACCGAAGAGCTAAAGGGCACAATTAGCCAACATGACTTCATAGACATCTATAGAACACTCCACCTAACAGCTGCAAAGTACACATTCTTTTCCAACGCACATGGAACGTTCTCCAGAATAGACCACATCTTAGGCCATAGAGCAATCCTCAACAAGATCCAAAATGATGAGACAATACAAAGTATCTTCTCTGACCACAATGCCATCAAAGTAGAAACAAGAAGAGCAAAGGAAAAAAATCGATTACATGGAAACTGGATAACACCCTGCTTAAAAACCACTGGGTAATAGAAGACATCAGAGATGGAATCGAAAAATTCCTAGAATCCAATGAGAATAAAAACACATCATACCAAAACCTTTGGGACACAGCAAAGGCAGTCCCCAGAGGTCAATTTATAGCGATAGATGCACATATCAAAAAAGAAGAAAGGGACAAAATCAAAACATTAACTACAGAACTCAAACAAATAGAAAGAGAACAGCAAAAAAAGCCCACAACCACCGGAGAAAGGAAATAGTAAAGATCAGAGCAGAAATAAATGCAATAGAGAACAGAAAAACAATAGAAAGGAACGACAAAACCAAAAACTGGTTCTTTGAAAGGATCAACAAAATCGACAAACCAGTGGCCAGCCTGACAAAAGAAAAACAGGAGAGGACACAAATAACACAAATAAGAAATGAAATGGGGGACACTACAACAGACCCAACTGAAATAAAAAGGGTCATGACAGAATATTATGAAAAACTATACTCCAACAAATTTGAAAACCTAAAAGAAACGGAAAAATTTCTAGAAACACACTACCTACCCAAACTAACACAAAACGATGCTGAACATCTGAACACACCCACAACAAGAGAAAAGACTGAAAAGGTAATTAAAAAAAACTCCCAACCAAAAAAAGCCCTGGCCCAGATGGCTTCACTGCAGAATTCTATCAAACATTCAGAGAAGAGCTTACTCTAGTACTACTGAAACTATTTCAGAACATAGAAAACGAAGCAATACTTCTGAATTCATTCTAAGAAGCCAGCATAACCCTGACCAAAACCAGGCAAAGACATCACAAAAAAAGAAAATTACAGACCAATATCTCTCATGAATACAGATGCAAACACTCTCAACAAAATTCTAGCCAATAGAACTCAGCATCGTATCAAAAAAATAATATACCATGACCAAGTAGGATTCATACCAGATATGCAAGGATGGTTCAACATTAGAAAATCAATCAACATAATCTATCCCATAAATAAAAGGAAAAAAAGAATCACATGATCATCTCAATTGACACAGAAAAGGCATCTGACAAAGTCTAACACTCACTCCTGATACAAACTCTCAGTAAAATAGGTATAGAAGGGAAATTTCTCAACATAATGAAGGGGCATCTACATAAAAAATTTAAACTGCATTTTAAATTCATAAAACAGATTGCTTTAATGGGCTTCATATTTCCTTCAGAACAGTAATTACAAACTACCATAGCAAGTGGTCTTAACAAATCAACTTATATTTTGCAAGGTCAAATAAAGCCTCAGTACATAAAAACAGCATCATCCATACTGTCCATAATTTATTATCATATAGCAAGACCAAAAGAAATTCAGGAACGTATCAATTCCTAGCATTGCATTCAAGTAAGAGTGAGGTGCTTCTGTTTACTGCTTTTTACAAAAATAAAAAGAAACAGAGAAACAAACCTTCATATTTATAATGTGGTCCAGTGACTGTTTTCAATCTGTGCTGACACACGAAAGGGCCCTGGTTTACCTTTTCACCCCAGTTTCACTATTTACTTAAGGCCTCTGGGGACCAAAGGGACTCTGGAGCAGGACACTCTGCTGCCACATGCCTGCCCTCACCCTCTACTGTCATTCCCAGAAGGGACGAGCCATTGTCAACCCTCTGCCACCAGGCCTGCAGAGGACAGACGAGCAGCTTTGGTAGGCTTCACAGGGAATCCTACCCAGCCCTCCTCATCCTACATAAAATGTGTCCCACAAGAGTTCCAGAAAGGAAAAGGTTATACCAGTCCTCTCTACAAAAGACTTTTTACTTTCTCCAAAAATTAATTTTGAAGCTATAGTTAGAAAAGCAAACCCTCATTTTGTATTTTCTGAGTAAAAAAAAGACCTGTAAAGTTTTCGTGATGCCAGATTAACAAAGAGAGAAAACACAGTTCGCACTTTGTTATTTTAAATGTCCTCAAGCCCGAACTCACCAAAAGTTGCAAGGCCACACACTCTTGTTACATATTTCTTCTTCGCTCTCGGAATTTTGGCTATCGTCACCTTCTGTGGTACAGTCTTCTTTTTCTGTTTTATTTGACCCCTTCCACCTTTATTAAGAAAGAGCTCAGCATTAATTGTTTCGTTTTTAACATGAACGATTATAGAATACTAAGTCTTTACATTTGTTATTTTCCAAAAGGTACCAAAAATTAATTTTTAAAGTTTCCTTTCTCTAATATGAAATTAATAAATACATGCATGAGCATTCATTCAACAAACATTTATTAAGTACCTACTATGTGCCAAGCACTGCGCTAAGGGCTGAGCGCACAAAGATGAACAGAACATAGCCCCTGCCCTCCAGGGACTCACAGTCTAGTGAAGGAAGACCAAACAGTTAAGTAATGACAGCAACCTGACTCCTGTAACAGGGTCCATCACTAAGGCACTACCACAGCTTTGCTCAGAACGGCTTACTCTGCTTCCAGAGGGCAGAAAAGGTTCCCTTGAGTAAGTGCCCTCTAAGTCGGGTCTTGAAGGATAAGAAGGGATTGTCCAGGTGCAGGAAGACGGGCTGAGAGGTGTAAGAAAGGGAAAGGGAACAGGTACAGAGATAAGAAAAGGCATTGTATTTGGGAACTACACTTGTTATGACTGAAGGATATTTATGGATATGTGGCAGAAGATACCAGAAGAGCAAAGATTACAGACTAGTCACTAACAGGCTGGTACATCAAGCTCTGATATTTGGACTTTGTACTGTGGACGAGGAGAAGCCATCAAAAGACTTTGCAGGAGTGAAATGACCAGATTTATGTTTTAGCAGAATCACTCTGACTACAGCATGGGGGTGGGTTTGTGAAGGAGAAGGCTGAAAGAAAAGCCAGCGAGGAGGCGCTGGCATTAGTTCAGGCAGAAGTTAATCAAAAGCTGAACCACAGCAGTGGCAAAAGTAATGGACGCAAAGCACAGGACAGAGAGAGTAAGGAGGAAAAACAACAGAATTTAGAACTGTATTAAAGGGGGTGAAGAGAGAGAAGCTAAGATGGCTTGTGGGTTTCTGACTTGGATAGCTGGATATAAACTACGCTTTCACGAACCAAAAAGTAGTAGACTTGGGATGTAATTATTTAATTTTGGAAGTGCTGAGTCTGAGGTGCCTGGGAGACACAGGCCAGGTCTCCAGATAAAGATTTGGAAATCCTAAGTGGTGAAAGAAGGCAGGGATGTGGTAGCAGCATTCAGGGAAAATATGCAGGATGAAAGGTGTCATAGGTTGAACTGTGTCCCCAAAAAATATGTCTATCAATTTGGCTAGGCCATGATTCCAAGTATTGTGTGACTGCCCATCATTTTGTCACCTGATGTGATTTTCCTATGCGTTGTAAATCTTATCTCTCTGATGTTAATGAGACGGGACTACAGGCAGTTATGTTGATGAGGCAGGACTCAATCTACAAGATTAGACTGTGTCTTGGGCCAATCACTTTTGGGATATAAAAGAGAGAAGCTGTCGGAGAGACATGGGGGACCTCATACCACCAAGAAAGCAGTGCTGGGAGCAGAGCGCATCCTTTGGACCTGAGGTTCCTGCACGGAGAAGCTCCTAGACCATGGAAAATTGATGACAAGGACCTTCCTCCAGAGCAGAAAGAGAAAGAAAGCCTTCCCCTGGAGCCGACACCCTGAATTCAGGTTTCTAGCCTCCCAGACTGTGAGAGAATAAACCTCTGCTTGTTGAAGCCATCCACTTGTGGCACTTGTTACAGCAGCACTAGATAACTAAGACAAAGGGGCAAAAGGACAAGGACAAGGGCAAAATCCCGGAAAACACCAACTTTCAAGGAACAGGAGAAAGTCTACACAGGAGACTGAGAAGTGACAGAAAATTAGGAAATGGTGCCACAGTAGCCAAGGAAGTACAACGCTTCAAGAAGAGAGTGGTCAAATGCTCTTACTATTTAGCAATTACCGAGTGACTAATGACTTTTATCAGAGGGGTTTCGGTGGCGTTAAAGTCAGGTTCGGATGAAATAAGGAGCGAACCGTGGACAACAGAATAAAAGTGGGATGGTGAGTCTACTCTTTGTAAAGCAGACTGGCTAGAATGGAAGGAAGGAAGGAAGGGAGAACAAGGCAAAAACAACATGGGTTCTGGGAAGAATATTTTTTAAAAATGGAAAGCCCTCCAAAATATTTATAATCTGATGTTATTCATAGAGGAGAAAAATTAATGAAGAAGAAACACAGGGGGACAAGATCCAGAGTACACATTCAGGAGTTAGTTTTAAAGGAAGAGAGAACAGAAAAGACAGGTATACGCAACAGCTGTAAAAGTATTCTACTGAGCTATCAGAATAAGGAGAATAAATCTTATGTAAACGCACACTCACTCTAAACAGGATATACAGGTATTCTAATAACAAGGTAACAGAGTTTTAAGGTCATAAATAAGCTGTCTGGTCACTTTTTATGTATGTATACAGGGCAAATATGCAAGCTTTCTCAGGTCCAATTTACTGACAGAACCCAAATCACACCACATTTAAGCATCCTCCTAAGACTATGATTTTATCCCTCTATATACATATCCCTCTGTATGATATACATGTGGGATTAAAATAACATTAGATATTCATTTTGGGAACCCTTTTAATACTTATATCTTCTACCAAAACGAAAGATGCATTTAAACAACTCAAAACATAGACTTAAGTCTTACCTCTTTTTTGCTTTTTCTTCTCCTCCTCTTCTCCTACCGTTCCTTGACCCTCGCTAATTCCAGCTTCTTGTTTAGGTGAATTTTCTAGGCATACAAATGAAACCCAAAAGCATTAACATAACTTCATACCTTTAATAAAAGAAATCACCCTTTAAGCAACCTTATACACAAATAAGGCAGTCACCAACACCAGAACATGACATTTATGAAGCCAATGACTTTATTGCTAGATCTCTATTCAGTGACTTCTGAAACGCCATCACGGTGTCTAAATTCTACGGAAGGGAAAGCAATAAAGCCTTTGATATATGAGGAACAGGATTTTTTAACCATGTGAAAGCAGCATAAACCACTCAGGTTCCATAGCAGTGTTGAGCAGATACTAATTTGTTAACAGGAAGTCTGTCCTGGATGAGAAGGGCGTCTTCCCCCTAAAGTCTCAGTCATGTCCTGGGCAGGTTATATTCAGGGCAGACCACATCGACTGACTGCACACGAGACGAGGGTTCTTAACCAACTGCTGACAGTGACTGCCCCAAAGGCCGAGCTTCGGGGTTTGTGCCTCACAGAAAAACCTGGAAATTAAAGCAGCAAATAACCACTGCCGCCAAGTCGATTTCGATTCATAGTGACCCCGTGGGGTTTCCACGCCTGTACATCTCTACAGAAGCAGACTGCCACAATCTTTCTGTAGCAGAGCCACTGGTGGTTTCGAACTGCTGACCTTTTGGTTAGCAGTCGATCACTTTAACCACTGCAAGTAGGGCAATATTAGGTGTATTTAAGGAGGCCTATTCCCAGCCCTAGTTTGTTTGTTTTTTTTTTGGTATTCCCAGCCTGGAGCCCTGGTGGTGCAGTGGTTAAGAGCTTGGCTGCTAACCAAGAGTTTGACAGTTCAAATCTACCAGCAGCTCCTTGGAAACCCTATGGGGCAGTTCTCCTCTGTCCCATAGGGTTGCTATGAGTCAGAATCAACTCGATGGTAATGGGTTTGGGTATATTCCCAGCCCAGGCATCCCCTTCTTCCCACTACCACCTTCATTTTTACTAATCTGGTAAAAGAAGCCACCGATTTGAGCCAACTGAGCAAATCTGCTCCCTCTCCAGTCTTCTCCACTTCAGGCACCGGCAACTCTATTCTTCTAATTGCTTGGACCAAAACCTCAGATGCCTCTTTTGTTCATGCCCCACATCCAGCACATCAGAAAATCCTGTTAGTGCTACCTCCAGAACATATCCAGAATCTGACCATTGTTCACCCCCTCCATTGCCATTGTTCTGGTCTAAGTCATCATCATCTCTTGATCAGATTATTACCAACAGCCTCCGACCATGTCTCCTTGCTCTTCTGCCTATACCCCTTTCTGTGTATTTTTAACACAGCAGCGAAAGTGATGCTGCTGAACAACACTGAGACCTTATCATTCTTCTGTTCAAAACCTTCCAAAAGCTCCTTATCTCACTCACAGTAAAAGCCAAGACTCTGCAATGGTCTACAAGGTCATACAAGATCTAATCCCCCATTACTTCTCTGATTTCATCTCCTCCACCTCCTTCAATCAGTTCCAGATACAATGGTCTCCCCGCTGTATGCTTCTGTCTCAGGGCCTCTGCACTGGCTGTGCCCTCTGCCTGAAATGCTCTTTCTCCGGATATCCACATGGCTCCCCCCTCACCTCCTTTAGGTTTTTATTCAAACATCTTCTTCCCTGCTCCTTCTATCTAAAATTTCAAGTTTCCCCCCAACACTTCCTATCCCCCCGCTTCCCTGCTCATCACTAACATACTGACGTTTTACTTATTCTGTTTACCTTCCTAGAATTTAATTTCCACAACAGCAGGGCATCTTTTATTTCTGCTTTATCCTCAGCAACCTAGAACTGTGTAGCGCTAGTAGGTTCACAATAAATACTTTGTTACATAAATGAGTAAAGATGTATTTGCCCTAAATCATTTACTCTCCTTTGTAAGTTGATACTCAGACTTATCCTGTCGCAAAAGACGACACATGAAACAGTCTGTGACTCCATATAAGGGATTTTAACCCAAGAACTTAAATAGCTTTAAAGTTAATAGATACAGGCAGAACTAATTCTGTAATATCCTACTAGAAGAGGACTTTCATATTTTTTAAAAATAATGTAATATGTCCATTTGTTTCAGCTACAAAAGCTTTCATGATACGAAAAAAAAAAGTTCTTACCTACGGTAAGTTTTGCGAATTCCTTGGGAAAATTTTTCTCTAACCATTGTCTACATTTAGCAACGTCAGGCATATATTCACAATACTAAGAAGAAAAAAGAAATAATAAATTTAACTGTTTGAAAAGTCACAACAAAACATTTTCAAGCAACCAATACATTTTAATTAAAAATCACTCCCTAGACCTGCTATACAAAGAATAATGAAATAACTACGCGACTTCCTAACCACTGGAAAGCTGTATTTGGCTAGGGACCAGGAAATGAACTGTAAAAAATTAGGAATTAAAAAAAGGATCAGGTACCTCTTCAACTGTATCAATTTATTTCCTCTCCATCAAACACAAGGGCCATTAGAAAAAGGAACAAACAAACAAACACAAGCATGTTTGCCTGTGTCTTGCTTTGGGTACACACACCAAACAAAAACCAAACAGCTGCTGTAGAACTGACTCCGACTCACAGTGACCCTAGAGGACGGAACAGAACTGCCCCACAGGGTTTCCAAAGAGTGGCTGGTAGATTAGGAGCTGCTGACCTTTTGGTTAGCAGCCACGTTCTCAACCACTGTGCCACCAGGTCTCCACGGGGCACACAGGTGCCTCATTATTTTCATGGCTTGCCCATTGAGCCTGACTTAGAAGCTTATTAACAGAAAGTCTTAAACACAATTTCTGCTCGTTCTTTCCTCTGCCTGGACACGTAAATTTTGGCTTTAAGGTTACTATTATGAAGGAGATCAAAAATGCGAAGAAGAAACTAGTCCACAGGATGCACAGGCCACACAAACCAGGCCTCTTCTAACCTGAAACCAGAAGAACTAGATGGTACCCGGCTAGCACTATCAGCTATGACCAGGGACACAATAGAAGGTCCCAGATACAATCGCAGGAAAAAACAGAACAAAATTCATATTTATAAAAAAGGCCAGACCTACTGAACCAACAGACTAGAGGAATCCTCTAAGATACCTTTTGAACTTCGCACTGAAGCTACTCCTGGAGGTCACCTTTCAGCCAAACAATAGATTGGCTTATAAAATAAGCAATACCACCCATGAGTAGTCTCCCTTAAACAATCAACTATATGAGATCAAATGTTCAACCTTTACCCAAAAGCAAAGATGAGAAAACAAGGAGGGGCAGGGAAATCGGACGAATGGAAACAGGGAACCCAGGGTGGAAATGGGGAGAGTGCTGACACATTGTGGGGATTAGGAACAAATGTCAAAGCAGAATTTGTATATGAATTATTGAATAGGAAACTAATTCGGAGTGTAAACTTTCACCTAAAACACAACAAATGTTTTTTCTTTTTTTAAAAAAAAAAAAGCTTGCGAACGTCCACCCAACATGTAATAGTAGTTCTCTATTCGCCTAAAGCAGCAGAGGAAGGAGGGGATCCAGGAATTGGAGAAGGAACTGGACTGCAGGTCTGTCTCCATGAGCTACTTACTGACTCCTTTGCCATGAGACCAGAAGAACTGGATGCTGCTGGGCTACCGTTACTGAACAATTTGATCAAGGAATTAATAGATTAAATCCCGATCAAAAACGGGGAAAATACGAAACGGAATTTCAAATTGTTACAGAATCCAGACTTACAGGATCTACTGAGACTGGAGGAACCCCCAAATCTATTGCTGTGAACCAAAATTATCCCCTGAAGTCATCTTTAAACTAAATAACAGTTTAGCTAAATTAAAAAAAAAAAAAACAAACCACTGCCAGGTCGATTCCGACTCATAGCGACCCTATAAGACCAAGTAGAACTGCCCCATAGGGTTGCCAAGAAGCGCCTGGTGGATTCGAACTGTCAGTCTTTTGGTTAGCAGCCAGACTCTTAACCACGATGTCACCAGGATTTCCTCAGCTAAATTAGTAAAGAGTATTTGCAATGAGCATTGTGCTCTTTTAAAGAATTATGTATATATGAGATCAAATTGACAACAGTAACTCTAAAGCATAGATGAGATGTTTAGCGGGTAGTGAGTCTAAGTCAACGGAGCTGAAACAATATGGGTAGATAGTGGGAACAGTGATACAACATGAAGGATGTAACCAGTGTTACTGAACTGTACCCGCAGAAACTGCCAAATGGGTTTAAGTTCTGTTGTGTAGATTTTCACCAAAATTAAAAAAAAAAAGAATTTACAAGACTATAAAATTATTTCAAATCAAAGTTCTCTATATCCACTGCCACTGAGTCCATTCCGACTCACAGTAACCCTACAGGACAGAGGAGAACTGTCCCATGGAGTTTCCAAGGCTGTAAATCTTTACGGAAGTAGACTGTCACATCTTTCTCCCATGGAGCAGCTGGTGGGTTTGAACCACTGACCTTCCGGTTCGCAGCTGAGCGCTTTAACCACTGTGTCACCAGGGCTCCTTAAAGGTCTCTATAAAAGGTTGAAACTCTACTATGGAATGATAGAAAATGAAAAATAGGAGGAAAAAAAGTTTGCAAGTTAGCTCTAAAATGACAACAACTATAATAAAAAAGAAATAATAAAACACTGGGAAACACTCCGTTTTTATGACTTGCAACAATCTGAATCACAATAATATAAACTGGTCTTTAAATATGAACTAAATTCAGATTGGACCTATCTGTTCATGTACTTTATTTTTTTTACACTATCATTTAAAGTATACCAGGAAAAAAAAGACCTCAACTGCCTAAGTTAAAAAAGAGAATTTTAAAAGGACTTACCTCTGTTGGTAATGAACAGACTATAGAAATGGAGAGAAAAAAAAAAAGATTTAAAAATTAAAAAAAAATAAAACAGGGCTCATCGTTACTTTTAAATTTGAAAAAATGTTTCATTTCTACTTTCTTCCTTTAGCTTTTGTGTATCATACTTTTTCAAATGCTACCCTTCACAGCTTTTTTAATGTAAACCACACGTAACTATTTGAGGTAGTATCTTGATTTTTTGATCTAAAGAATGTCTCCTTCTGTCTGATGTGGTATTACTGCTATAAACCCATAAACTGAAAGTTATCATAAGAAAACATCAGACAACCCTAAAGTGAAGGACATTCTACAAAATAATTGACCCGTCTTCTTTAAAAATATCAATATCCTGAAATACAAACAGAAACTGTTCCAGATTAAAGGAGACTACGGAGCAGTCCTACTCTGCACACATTAAGTCTCCGTGAGTTGAAATCAACTAGATGGTAACTAATAATGACAACAAAGAGACACATCACTTGAATGCAACACATGATCTTGGATTCTTTTTTTTTTTCTCACAAAGGATATTTTTGGGAGAATTGAGAAGAATTTCAATCAGATCTTTAGATAAAATAATTGTATCAATGTTGAGAGAGAGAGAGCACATGCACAAATGTAGAAAGTCTGGATGGAAGCTCTCCAAAAATTTTTTGTGTATTCTTGTAACTTTTCTGTAAACCTGAAATTACATGCAAAATATTAATTGTTGAATTTTGATAGAGGTAAAGAGGCTTTCCTTGTATTACTCTTTAAAATTTTCTCTATATTTAAATATTTTCATAATTAAAAATTGGGGGAAATTAATGTAAAATTAAATATGACTTTTTAGGTTTTATACCAAGAAAACTGTCTGAAATATTCCAAAGTGCTAAGAAAACAAGGCATTTCCAATTCACAAATTTGTGTATTGAAAATCAGGAAGAACACTGAAAAAGGAAAAAAAAAATCCTGAAATTCAAACAGCTTAGCCTGGTATTCAGGTCCCCCACAATCCGGCCCAAACCATATTTTCATCCTATTCATGCTATTCCTCTTCATAAATCCCACATAACCAGAAAGTAACACTTGAAATTCCCTCTCCATTCCCCAGACTTTCCTACCTCTCTTCCTTTGCTCCTTTGCCTGGCACATCTTTCCTTCTGCCTTTTTGTGCCTACCTGACAGCTACCTTTTCTTCAAAGCCTGGTTCAACCGCTGTCACCTCTATGAAGTCTTCCCTGATTCCCTACAAGTGAATGAAATCTCTCCTTCCCTTGTACTGCCACTAAACTTTACCTGTATCTTTCTTTCAGCCATCAGTAATATCCACCCTGTGTAAGATATGAATAGACTAACAGCAGGGCCATGCCAATTTATCATTCCTGCACAGAGCTTAGCCCAGGACCTGATACATCATAAGCACTCGATAAATAAATATCCATTCGATTAGTACTTTTCTTATATTTTTTGTAAATTATTAATTCACTATGACGACATCCCTATTAACAATGTCATCATACTTTCCACTATTTTTATAAAGCAGTAGAGTTAGAAGCCACCTAAAAGGCACAGTCTAAACCGGTATCTACCATTGGTTTATTCAACTAGAAACGTAACAACTGCACTCCACAGGGTTTTCAAGGCTGTGACTTTACAGAAGCAGATCGCCATGCCTTTCTTCTGAGGTGCTGAGTAGGTTTCAACTGACAATCTTTTGGTTGGTAGTCGAGCACTTAACCATTGCACCACCCCAGGACTTCAAGAATGTTTTTACGAAGAATAGAAGCCAGTGTTGTTCTGGATATTGAAAAATCACCCTTAGACAGAAATGAAACTTGCAGTAGCTTCCACCTAGCAGTGCTACTTCACTGAACCCTTGAGACCATAAAAAGCACATCTTATCCTTTACTCACACGTTGTTATCGTTGTGTGCCACTGAGTCGATTCTGACTCACAGCGACCCTACAGGACAGAACAGGACTGTACGGGAGCAGGTCACCAGGTATTTTTTCCTGCGGAGCGGCTGGTAAGTTCGAACTGCAGACCTTTTGGTTAGCAGCTGAGCACATAACAACTGCGCCATTGGGGCTCCTGTTTACTCACATAGGCTTTCAAATTGAAAACGTCATTCCACAAGGAACCGTCATAAAATTACAACAGGAACCTATATTCTGGGCATTTTATTAGTATAAAGGTACCAGTTTCTCAAGCAGCCTTAGTTGTACTCCTTAATTACAGAAAAATAATAAAACAGGATTTCTAGAGGCTAACATTCTTACTAGTCTTTCCAACTTCCCACCAATGAAACAATTTCTTCATGTGGTGAAATCCACCCAGCTCACCTCACTCCAAGTGCATCCTCGAGGATCTGTTTGGTGTTTCCCCCTTCCTTAGAGAAACTCACATACTTTCCACTTTCAGACCATTATCTCTAAGGCTGATAGTCCCAAATCTTTATTTCCCTGCTGCCAATTTCAAAGTACTTGAATTCTTCCATTTCGATAAACTAAAAAACTCATTGTATTAGAAAATGAACCTATCATCCATTTCTAAATCTAATTCTTCTCAACCTCATCACTTTTAGTAGCATCCCCATTTTTCAACTATTCCAGTTTAGAAATCATGGACTTCATCTCTGAATCTTTTTCCTTTAGTAGCTGGCATTTACTGACTAGTTACTAAGTTTTTGTGCTAGATGCTGTACCAGGAACTTTACACAAATCATCGGACTTAAGATGTAACATAACCTTCATTTCGAAAACCTCAGAAACAGACCTCTCAACTTTGGAGAACTTAAGTAACTTACCCACGGTCACACAGCAGGTAAGCGCTGGAGTCAGCAGGCAAACCCTGGTCTGTGAGGCCAAGTAAACCCAATGACCAATATCATAACAAAACTCAATCAACTCTACAAAAAGTTCCCCTGCCTACTCTTCTGTCCAGATATTGTACACTAATTTTATTTTACTATCAAAGATACTCAGGTGATGAGTTGCTAGTTTCAAACTCAATGACATCACTTCTTCTTCTACAAGACTTAAACTCTAGGTGAGGTCTCAATAGAACTCACAAGAAGGTTGAGGTCCACAAGACGAGGGACCTTGTCTGACTTCTTCATGACTCAGTCCCCAGCCTCTGAAACATTCCCAGTCACAAGTACACAAAAAGATTCTGAGTGAATAAATAAATCTAGCCCTCTTACTGTCCTCAGTCTTCAAATTTTTCTGAAACAGTCCAAGGTGCTAATAAAATAGGGTGCCTCCAATCCACAAATTTCTGTATTGAAAATGAGAAAAAACACTCAAAGAAAAAAAAAACCTGAATAAATTTAATATATTAATAATCAAACCGAGATGATTTTCTTGAGATCACCCTACTATATCCATCACTCCAATCTCATCTTCTCCCACTCCTTATCTAATACCTACACTACACTAATACAAAGCTGCTCATATTTCCACAGGCACACATCAAGCTTTTTCCTGCATAGCTATTCCCTCCTCCTGGGATGCCCTTCCCCACTTTTTCATCCAGTCCTTACCATCTTCCAAGAAATCCTCCTTTAGTAGCCAGACTAGCACTTAAACATTAGGCTGAAATGCTCTATTTGCACGTCTCTATTCCAACTGGAGGTCCCTGGGTGGCACAAATGATTTGTGCTCAGCTGCTAAACCAAAGGTTAGTGGTTTGAAGCCACCCAGCGGCACCTCGGAAGAAAGGCCTGGCAATTGGCTTCCATAAAGATTACACCAGGAAAACCCTATGGAGCTCAGTTCTACTTTGTAACACATGGAGTTGCCATGAGTCAGAATTGACTCAATGGCAAAGAGAAAAAAATTCCAACTGGACTGTAAACTTCTCCAGGCCACGTAGCAGACGCAGTCAGGTAGGTTATCTGTTAACCCATGCATCCTCCTCACCAACCCTCCCCCCTGCAATTAAGGATTCATCAAAGGGCAAAGACAGATGAAAGAAGCGTAACAGGACTAAATGTGAAGCTATGATCACAGTGCATAAAAATACAGTGAGAAAAGACCATTTTCTGCCTTCCAATACTTGCCTCCACAATAAAGGACTCGAAGTGGGTAATCTGTATCTAACTTGGCATTGCTCTTCGGGTCTCCTTTACTATCAGGCCCACTGGACTCAGAAAGGTCAGTAGCCATCTCACAAACCTGCAAGTGAGGAAAATAACACCCCTTTACTCTACTGGACCAAGACCCCAGTCTCGCCTTCTTCCACCAGAAACCCCCTCACCCCAAATCAGTTTCATTTCTCTGTAAAGCAAAGGATACAAGCTGCACTAGGATTCACAAAATACGAGCAATTTTGGGTGCAACACTGACCAGGACCACAGGTCTACAGAGAAGCAAGAAGTGGCAGTGAGATTCCTAGCAAATGGTCCATGCAGGACTGGGGGTGCGCGGGTGGGGGGTGGAGGGGACTCATGAGGAAAAGTAAGGAACCAATGGGAAAGGGATGAAAAAGATGGGGAGGGTGACCTCGGCAAAGACGAGGCAGAGGTCTTGGGGTGATCTAAGAGGAACGTAAACTGCAGCAAGAGAGAATGGCTACAATGCCAGCGGTGACCTGAGGCTGAAAAAGCCCACGAAAGGGTGGGGGCAGCGAAGTGCCAAGGTAGACACACAGGAGTCAGAAAAGGGAGAAGGGGGGGCGGGGAGACCAGAGGCTGAGGGGAGAAAACGGGGACAGCAGAACCAGGAAGGGTCGGAATAAAAGAGCACTGAGGCGACGGCCGGGTGGGAGGGGAGGAGGTCTGAGGCGAAGGGGCAACCCCGGGGACACCAGAGGGGCCCATGTGGGCGGGGGTGTGGAGACGCCCGGCCCGGCCCCCTTCGCCAGGCAGCACCTGTTTCCCCCACGCTCTCTACGAGCTTCTCTAAAGCGGGAGAGACACAAGGGGCCGTTACCCAAGCGGTCGCACAGCTCCCGCCGCCTCCACTCCGGCCGCTCTCGCCAGCTGAAGCGACACATGCAACTCCTCTTTCCCGGCCAGTGCCGCCCGAGCGCCCGTCGGCCAGCCGCGCTCCCGCGAGACAATTGGCCTTTATCGCAAGATTCAGGCCGCCGCTGGGCCGGATGTCGCGAAAAGCCCGCAGGCGACGGAGGAGGAGTAAGCAAGGAGCATGCGCATTGCTCTCAGGGGCCGAGAGGCTGAGGGCCAGTAGATGGCGCTCGTTACCCGTTGGAAAGGATGGGGAGCTTCTGCTTAGCTGAGCCCGGCGTAGGCGATCGGCGCGCGGAAGGGGACGCTGATGGAAAAGCAAAGACGTGCACCTGAGTCAGAAATGACTTCCTGTTGATGAGCCCAAGGAACGTTGCCCCGGTGTCTCGGGTGCATCCTGGAGTTCTGACTAACCTCTAGCTTACTGGATAAATCACTCTTCCGCGGGGAGATTTCAGCTGGATAAGGCGTTTCTTTCCATTTTAATGTCATACCCTAAATTGGCAGAATTATTTTTTAAAAGATAATACCAACCCTATTTAAATTATTTTTCATCGCCCACAATCTCACCAACCTAGAAACTACTTTCATCACTGTCTTCGTGTTTACCTATCCTATGTGTGTGATAAAGTGGAATCAATCTACCCCTCATCTCAAGTTTTCCTTCAGGAGTCTGGAAGACATAACAGCAAAAGGTGTGTCTTAGCTTTGCCTCCATCTAGTTGTTTCACTTCAGGAAAATCCCTTCCTATCCCTCAGCGCCCGAGTCTCATTTCTGAAATGGGAATGTTAACACCACAATGGTTGCAGAGCTATGAGGGTCAGGGAAATTATGACATAAAAGAGTTATGTAGATGGTGAAGATTGTTCCTATTTTGTTTTATCTTCCACCCTGTTTCTCTCCTTCCCCCACCCCAACTTCATTCACCACCACCACCACCACCCCTTTAATTTTAGGCTTGCAACTTACTTTGTGTGTGTACTAAAGCATCTGACATAAACTTTCCCACCAGAGAGTCATCCAGAGTGACCTCTGAATTATGGTGTTGGTGAAGAACATTGAATATACAATGGACTGCCAGAAGAAAGAATAAATCTGTCTTGGAAAAAGTACAGCTAGAATGCTCCTTAGAAGCGAGGATGGTGAGACTTTCTCTCACATACTTTGGACATGTTGTCAGGAGGGACCAGTCCCTGGAGGAGGACATCTTGCTTGGTAAAGTAGAGGGTCAGTGAAAAAGAGGGAGACCCTCAATGAAATGGATTGACACAGTGGCTGCAACAATGGGCTCAAACACAGCAAAGATTGTGAGGATGGCCAGGACCAAGCGATGTTGTACAGGGTCTCTGTGAGTGGGAACCGACTCGACGGCACCTAACAACAACATGCTTAGGATTGTATAGCAAATAGGATATTTTATTAATCTTTTCCTCACATTTGAACATTTCTTAAATCAAGATGTATTGCAGTCAAACACTTTGAGGGACAGAGTAGCAGGGGTAGGGATCTGGGGACCATGCTTTCAGGGGACATCTAGGTCAATTGGCATAACAAAGCTTATTAAAATGTTCTGCACCCTACTTCAGTGAGTGGCATCTGGGGGCTTAAAAGCTTGCAAGCAGCCATCTAAGATGCATCAATTGGTCCAAACCACCTGGAGTAAAGAAGAATGAAGAACACCAAAGGCACAAGGAAAGTATTAGCCCAAGAGACAGAAAGGGCCACATAAACCAGAAACTTTTCAGCTTGAGACCAGAAGAACTAGATGGTGCCTGGCTACCACCAATGACTACCCTGACAGGGAACACAACAGAGAGTCCCGGATGGAGCAGGAGAAAGGTGGGGTGCAGAACTCAAATTCTAGTAAGAAG
>NW_004444067.1:711329-779596 GCF_000243295.1 Trichechus manatus latirostris | reverse complement strand
CCCTGGATTCTCTATCAGCCCAGAATTAAAACAATTTCCGAGGCCAGCTCTTCAGACAGGGGTTGGACTGGACTGTGGGACATAAAGTGATACTTGCGAAGAGTGTGCCTCTTAGCTCAAGTAGATGCAAGAGACTAAACGGACAGCTTCTGTCCGGAGGTGAGATGGGAAAGCAGAGAGGGTTAGGAGCTGGTTGAATGGACATGGGGAATCAGAGGTGGAAAGGAGGAGTGTGCTGTCATAGTATGGGGAGAACAATTAGGATCACATAACAATGTATGTATAAATTTTTGTATGGGAGACTGACTTGAAATGTAAACTTCATTTAAACTACAACAATAAGAAATAAAAAAAATCAAGATGTAATTCAGTCTCAGCATTGTGCCATAGTTTAATTGGCAGCATTTTTCTTTCTGACTACTTACTGTTGAGTTGATTCCAACTCATAGTGATCCCATCTGTGTCAGAGTATCAATGACTGATAATTTGGAAATAGATTGCCAGTCCTTTCTTCTGAGGCACGTCTGCGTGGAAATGAACCTCCAACCTTTCAGTTTCTTTCTTCTTGTTGTTAGGTGCCATTGAGTCGATTTCGGCTCATATAGACCTCATGTGACAGATCAGAATTGCCCCATAGGGTTTTATAGGCTGTAATCTTTATGGGATTAAATCACCAGTTCTTTCTCCCACAGAGCCACTGGGTGGGTTTGAACCATCAACCTTTGTGTTAGCAGCTGAGTGCTTAACTGTTGCTCCACCAGGACTCCTTAGTTTCGTTCTTAAACAAAAGAAAACCGTTGCCACCGAGTTGATTCCAACTCATAGCCACCCTGTAGGAGAGTAGAACTGCCCCATAGGGTTTCTAAGGAGCGGATGGTGAATTTGAACTGCTGACTTTTTGGTTAGCAGTTTCTTTCTTAGTGGTCCTAAAACAATGGTGCATCTTACAGTCAATGCCCTCTTAGATATGAATGATGAAATGCGGGGTAAGTGGCAGAGCTGGTGGCCAGTCCTGGGTAACAGATCCAGTGTGCTCAGTTCCATTCCTCACCCTTTTCCTTCTCTACTCTGTAGGGAAGGGGGTGTTGATCCCTGTACGCTACTTTACCAGGGTCCTTGGTTCCCTAGCTTCCAGCTGGATTCAGCCAATGAGGGGCAGCGATGGATGTAGCCCCCTTTTCACCTCCCTGTCCCCTCCTTGAGCATCATCTCGAGCAGTAGCGGGTCTCCCTCTGCATTATTAGGAGACCCCAGCCACCTCCCTTGACCTCTCTAGCCTAGGGTAGTGATAACTTCCTGCTGTTCTAATCTCAGTTCCTTCACCACCTCTGTTTAACTTTTCAGTTCTTCCATTCTCCATGCAACCAGTTCCCTGAATTAAATTCCCCTCTGCTTTAAATGGGGAGCTCTAGTGGCACAGTGGTTAAGAGCTACGGTGAGCTACGACTGCTTACCAAAAGGTCGGCAGTTCGAATCCACCAGCCGCTCCTTAGAAACCATATGGGGCAGTTCTTTGTCCTAGAGGGTCGCTATGAGTCGGAATCAACTCAATGGCAAGAGGTTTTTTGGTTTTCTGCTTTAAATACTTAGAGGGGTGGACTCTGCCTGACCCAGCTGGCATTCAAACCCAGGTCCGCACTTTTCATCACACCCCACAGCCTTGTGGGTCTCAGGTACCAAAAGGAGGAAGAGTGTATTAAGTAAATAAACATCCCAGAGGTTTCTCACCAGGAAGCCGCAGACTCTTTGAGAGGCAGTGGAATTATGGCAAAGGATACAGGAATCACCTGTGCACCAAGCATTGTCATACGTTAATTAAATAAATGTCTTCCAGACATAAGCACTACTATTTTCTCGTGGAAGTCACAGTATTGTTCCAACGAAAATCTGAAAGTTGAATGGGATTGGCTGGAGCTGTGTCCATCGCTAAATCAATCACTATACCTGATTTGTAACTGACAAGCCTTGAGTTATACATCTACCTCTGGAGCTGGATTTGGAGTCATCTCTGCATAAACACGGACTGAGAGTGGGAACAGGGAAAGGGAAAATTAGGCATTGTTACCAGAAGATGGAATGATGCTGAGGTATGAAAAGCAACAGACGGCCACTATAAACTAAAAACCAAACCCACTCGGTCGAGTCGGTTCCGACTCATAGCGTCCCTTAGGACACAATGGAACGGCCCCATAGGGTTTCCAAGGCTGTCAGTCTTTACCAAGCAGACGGCCACATCTTTCTCCCTCAGAGCGGCTGGCGGGCTAGAACCACCAACCTTTCGGTTAGCAGCCAAGCGCTTTAACCGCTGTACCACCAGGGCTCCTACTGAAATGTAAAACGTCCCCAAATGAAGAGTACCAACTGTGACATGTCAGGATCGGTTACCTATGTGGACAATTATCAACCTAATCTGGCTTGTTTCAGAGTGATACGATAAAATGATGCTTAATCACCACAACACAAGAGCTCCTTATGTCCACTACAGGTACCTCATATCACATACGCCAAAAAGTATTAAATGATCTAGTCCCCTTAATACCTCAGTGGGTGGAGAGGTGAGGCTGACTTCGTTATTAACAGAATCCCATTTTACCTGAAGTAGCAATATGTCCTGTTAAAGATGCTTGATCTCCCAGCTTCCCTTGCAGCAACAGTGGCTATGTGACACAGTTCTGGCCAGTGAGATATAGGAAGAAGTCCCCAAGGAAGGCATCCCTCCTGTAGGGAAACATCGTGAAAGACTTTGAACTGAGCAAAAAACAATACTGTGGGTCCTGTTAGCATACCTTTCAGACACTTGTCTGTCTTTCATTGTCTTTGAGCTAAGTTACAGTTTTGTAAAGTGCAGAGAACTGATAGTAATGCAGATAACTCTTGCACACAGAAAGGCAAATGAACTGTGTCTGGTGGAGGTGCAAATGATTATTTCCTGTTGAGACTAGCCAGTTTTCCATCTATTTGTAAACTCATTTCAGCATTCCTGATTGCCCATATATGTATGCATGATTGCCTATTCGTGTGTTTTTTGGATTCTCCTTTGAACCAGTATTAACATGGTACTGGTTCCCTTATAAGGAGCCCTGGTGGCGCAGTGGTTAAATGCCTGGCTGCCAACTGAAGGGTCAGGAGTTCAAACCCTGTAGCCACTCAGCAGGAGAAAACTGTGACAGTCTGCTTCCGTAAAGATTATAACCTTGGAAACCCTATGGGGCAGTTCTACTCTGTCCTACAGGGTCACTATGAGTAGGAATCATCTCAATGGCAGTGGATTTTGGGTTGGTTCCCTCATTAGTTCACGAGTTAAATGAAACGCTTGACACATGTTGATTTCGTAATTGTCTAAGACGCATGCTTTTATCTTCTTAAAAACTTGTCCTTTAACACTTCCCAAATAAAAAGGCAAGGCCTCGCATAAAAAGCCCTGACCTTCTCTCTACCTAGATTATGAACATAAACCAGGGGGTGCCACAGCCATTCTGCACCCGTAAAGGGCTAGTCTGAGAATGAAGGTTCATATGGGGAGGATTATGCACTGGACACCTCCGAAAAGCCTGCTTCCTGATAGCCTTATTGAGTCACCATATCAGCTCTGGACTGCCTCCCTTCCTAGGCTTCTTCTTGTAAAAGACAGCCTCTTATCTGTTTAAACCAGTGCAGTAGGCTTTTCTATTATACCTACAGAATGCATTCCTACCTGGTACTATTTCATAAAGCTGGGGTATTTCCTTTAACACAACAAGAGAGAAACTTGTGGACGAGCAAAGAGACCAGAGATGAGACCTGGCTAAAGGATGATGGGGAAGTGATATTGCATGACCACTCAGACGAAGCATGGAGGAAGAGGTGACTCTGGCACTCATTTTTCTAAGAAATCTTCTGTTCAAGAGAATGGAAGAGTTTACACTGGACTCCTTGAATTAGAAGTGACTTCTTGCAACATGTGATACTTTACTGTAACATCACACCATCTAGATCTTAAGGGGAGAGTACAGAAATCCTGGGTTTTCCATTTTGGGGGCTGGATGGGCTCTGAGCCAGACATTTTCTTTCACCTGGTTCTTTCTGGGCATTTTCAAAGTGATCACTTGGAGTGGAGCATGTCAGGTATTTCTTGATTGCCTTTCCAGCTTCCAATCTCTGTAACAGGCCTATTTTGCTTGGAAGAGTTTATCTTTCCCCTACGTTCTAACCATGTGGCTTGATTAGGTCTTTGTGAACCCCCATCCCACCTCCACCAGACAGAGGTAGGGCGTGGGACCCAAGTCCAATCCACATATTGTGTTCTGGGGGCAACAGTGATGAATTGATTCAATGGTAAACCAAACCAGAATGAATCCCAGGAGATTTTTGAGGGAGCTCCTAGAAAAGAGGCTCACTGTTTCCCTCTGGACTTGAATCTCTGAGGACAGAAGAGACCAGAGCTGAGCGATGGAAAACATTTCAGCCCTGAATCCAGCCACATCTGAAGTCAGCTCTAACCCCAGCCTTTTCAGTTACAAAAGTCAACAAATTCCCATTTTTGCTTAAACAGCCAGTTTGAATTGCAGTTTCTTTCACTTTCAAATTATTCTTAGTAGACACATAGGGCTAGGGCGAGAATAAACCAGCCCACATAGGCGTTTATTAAGGACTATTCTGTCTCAGTGTTTCCCACTTCCCTCTCCCCACTAGGGATGCCATGGCCTTGAAAAGCAGAGGTTCTTAACAAACTTTATATTTGATGAAACCCCAAAATGGTTGCAAGGATGTCAAGCACTACAACAATTTGTCATTTTCATAACCACTTACAATACATCTGTAAATAGCTCATTATGGATTATGGCAGATTAAATGGGCGGTCCTTCATACCTTTCTCACTCAGGAAGACATTTTGGAGCACTTACAGTAAGTCCTGGCCCAAAGAGAGACATTATATGGGTAACTTTCAAGCTGTCTAATTGATTTAAGTAAATAAAATGTCAAATCCTGATACTTTAATATTAGCAGTAGAGTACCAGAGACATGCCATACACACAACTGATTTCAACACACCAGGAGCTTGAGACCCACTCGGATGCGAACTGTCGAGTGAAACCAAACCTATTGCCGCTGAGTCGATTCCAACTGTAGCAACCCTATAACAAAGTAGAACCGCCCCACAGGGTTTCCAAGGAGCGGCTGGGGGATTCAAACTATTGACCTTTTGGTTAGCAGCCAAACACTTAACCACTGTGCCACCAGAGCCCCATCGAGTGAATTGGGCTCAGTTTATTCCCAGGCTATCTGAACTACCTTCAGAACTAACAAACTCTTTCCGTTTTTTTTCTTAAAGAGAGCTCTTATTTGTCACCTTTCTCTCTTATAGATGTCCTTCAAGAGTTGCTCATTCAGCAAGATGGCACCGTTCTCTTGAGTCTCTGATGTTCAAACTGGTTTAGGAAAAAAAGAAAAAAAAAATTTAAGAGTCCAAGGGAGGATCCCAGCTTCAGGTACAGCTGGATCCTAGAGATAAAACAACGTATTTGAGAGTCTCTCTCTCTCAGACAATTATAAATGTGGAAAGTGTTGGTGTTTGATGTTAGGGAGTTACTTTGTACTATTCTTGCAGTTTTTCTGTACATTTGAAATTATTTCAAATAAATTTTTTTTTTTTTAAAGGAAACTAAACTACCTCTCTTCATCTCTTGGCTCCTTCCCTATGCTTTCTTTCTTTTTTTATTGTTGTGCTTTAAGTGAAAGTTTACAGTTCAAGTTAGTCTCTCATACAAAAATTTATACATACATTGTTATGTGACCCTAGTTGCTCTCCCTATACTGTGACAGCACACTCTTCCTTTCCACCCCTGATCTCCCGTGTCCGTTCAACCAGCTCCTGACCCTCCCTGCCTTCTCATCTCACCTCTGGACAGCAGCCGCCCATTTAGTCTCATGTATCTACTTGAGCTAAGAAGCACACTCTTCACGAGTGTCATTTTATGTCCCATAGTCCAGTCTAATCTTTGACTGAAGAGTTGGCCTCAGGAATGGTTTCAGTTTTGGGCTAACAGAGAGTCTGAGGGCCATGTCTTCCAGGGTCCCTCCAGTCTCAATCAAACATTAAGTCTGGTCTTTTCACTAGAATTTGAGTTCTGCACCCCACTTTTCTCCTGTTCTGTCAGGGACTCCCCTATGCTTTCTTTATTCCCCCCAATATTCAGGTTTTTCTTTTTTTCCTACTAGTTCGACAATCCCAGAAGAAAGAGATAGTAGCTCTTCCAATGGTTCTAGCAAACAACTCAGGTTAGTGGCTCAGTAGCCTGGTGTTGGTCATGTGCCCACCCCTGAACCAATCACAGTGACTACAGGGATTGAACGATCTGATTCGCCACACCCGGTCACATGCTCATTTTTAAAGCCAGGGGATGGAGCCAAACCCACCCGAACCTCAGGGATGAAGAGGGAGGGAAGGATGGGTCACCAAAGAAAAATCAGGGTGCTAATTTCTAAAGGAGGGAGCATACATACTGGGAAGACAAAAACAACAGGTAACTACCCTGTCACTCAAGCTCTTAATTCCAGAAGCCCTGCTCAAAGGCAGATAGATTAGGGGACTTGGGTAATAGGGAAGGAACAGGCATAGCAGGGATTAATGAAAACCAACCTGTTCTGCTTCTCCAAAAATTAGATGTTTAATAAGGTCATTTGCTGTTCTTGCAACGCAGGACTGAGAAGGAACACAACCAGTTTTGCTACGAGAGGCAGAACGTAAATATTCAACATAGAGAAGCATGAATTTGAAAAGACAGCCTAACTTTATCACGATGAGATGGGCACTTTGGAAGTCAGGCAGTGAGATCTGTCTCTGTTTAGTCAAACCAAGAACTCCCTTTATATAAGGAGCCGAAAGTCCCTCAACACTCACACTGCTGAGATGCTTACTGCGTTTTCATCTGTCCCTATTTTATTATAGAAGTATTACATGCTTCTTCCAAAAACGTCAAACAACACAGAAGGGCACACAGTAGGTAATGAAGAAATACGTCTTCTCCTCCCCAGGGTACTATCAATAGTTTGGTGCACACAATCAGCATAACAACAGTAATATTAGCTAGAACTTACATAGCATCAGCACTATGGGGCAGTTCTACTCTGTCACATGAGGGGGCTCTGAGTTGGAATCGATGGCACTCAACGAAAACAACTCTATGCATGTCATCAGGAAAGATCAATCACTAGAAAGAGACATCAGGTTTGGTAAAGTAGAGGGTCGGCAGAAACAAGGGAAACCCTTAATGAGAGGGATTGATACAATAGCCACAACAATGGGCTCAAAGACACCAAAGATCATGAAGATGGTGCAGGACCCGGCAATGTTTCCTTCTGCTATACATAAAGTCACCATGAGTCAGAGCCCACTGGATGACAACAAAAACACATGTTGTACATTGTTTTAAGCATTTTACAGAGATGAACTCATTTTGCTTTCACATTAGATTGCCTAAATGATGTGGATGTTATTATCATTTCCATTTTACACATGAGGAAACAGAGCCCTAAGAGGTAAAACAGCTTGCCTACTATCTCACAGCCAATAATGGGCAAACTAACTTTAATCACGGCAGCCTAACTCCAGAAGACATATTCTTATTTTCCAAAATTAGTAATGCATATATTACTTTTTAATTTACAAAAATGGGATTTTGCTACACAAACTGGAATGCATTTTGTTTTTTTTTCACAACAATATATCTTGGGCATCTTTCTGGGTCAGTACTTATAACTCAGTCTCATTCTATATAGACAGTAGAGATGCTCAGAACAAGACCTGGCCCAAAAGGAGTGTTACACAAGTGAATGCTATTATTCTTTTCAACAGTATATAGTACTTTATTGAATGGAGCCACCATAATTTACTTATCTCATTCCCCACTGGTAAACATTGAAGTTTCTTTTAATTCTCTCTCTCTTTTTTTTAAATTGCACTTTAGATGAAGGTTTGCAGAGCAAGTTAGTTTCTCATTAAATACTTAGTACACATATTGTTTTGTGACATTGGTTCCAACACCAGAACATGTCAACACTCTCCCCTTCTCAACCTTGGGTTCCCTACTACCAGCTTTCCTGTCTCCTCCTGCCTTCTCGTCCTTGTCCCTGGGCTGGTGTGCCCATTTAGTCTCATTTTGGTTTATGGGCCTGTCCAATCTTTGACTGAAGGGTGAACCTCAGGTGTGACTTCGTTACTGAGCTAAAAGGGTGTCCGGGGACTATACTCTTGGGGCTTCTCCAGTCTCTGTCAGGCCAGTAAGTCTGGTCTTTTTTTGTGAGTTAGAATTTTGTTCTACACTTATCTCCGGCTCTGTCCAGGACCCTCTGTTGTGATCCCTGTCAGAGCAGTCGGTGGTGGTAACCGGGCACCATCTAGTAGTGCTGGACTCAGTCTGGTGGAAGCTGTGGTAGTTGTGGTCCATTAACCCTTCGGACTAATCTTTCCCTTGCGTCTTTTGTTTTCTTCATTCTCCCTTGCTCCAGAAGGGGTTCAATTTGCTGTAGCTTTTTATTATGGAAAATATGTACAAGCTGCCCGGTGGAGAATAAATTGAAGGAGGAGCAAGACAGGCACTAGGGGACCCATCAGGAGGTGGCTGCAGTCCTCCAGAACCTCGGACAGGCCAAAGCAGTAGCAATGTGGGTGGAGAGATATTTAGGGCACATAAGCAAGAGACTGGGGAGTATTTGGATGTAGTAAGTGAGGCTGAAGAGGGAACTTAGCTTCTAGTGTGAGCTTTATGGGTGGATAGCATCAGTCAGGGAACAGAATGATCAGCTAACAGTTCCATTTGATGCAGACACAGAGAGAGAGGATGAAATTTTTTTTTCTTTAGCATTGGTGACATAGTGGTTAAGTGCTCAGCTGCTAACCAAAAGGTTGGTGGTTCGAACCCACTAGCCACTCTACGGGTGAAAGACGTCTGCTTCCATAGAAGTATCAGCCTTGGAAACCCTATGGTGCAGTTCTGCTCTGTCCTATTGGGTCGCTGTGAGTCGGAATCAATTTGACTGAATGGGTTTTAGGGTTCATGTAAGGGAAAGTGCTTCATTCCTCAATGGTGTGTCACCACTGTGGCTCACCGCCAAAAAGACTAAAAAGAGAAAACCACACACATGGCCTCTGACCCTGCAGAATTTCCAGGCAGCTAAAATGGGCAGTACTGTGGCTTCAGAAAAATGCAGAAGGGGGGAGCAAAAGAAAAGCCGTTATTTCGCTTTTTTTTTCTCTTGAGTATTCCGCTTATCATTTGCAACACCACTCTCTCAAAAATGGCTCCCCTCTGCCACTGAGCTCATGGGCTCCTGCAAAACAGCCCCACACAATGTTGCCAGCTTTACTCCTTACGGTCCCTCTACATGAGGACTCCAAATTTCAGACTCCCCGGATACTCCTCAAATGCCCGCTGGCCTTACCTCTTCCAGGCTTTTCATTTTTTTTGGAATGCCTGTTCCTCCTATTTCCACCCTTAAAAATCTGAACAATTCTCCCCCATTCCCCTCATTCACAAAGCCTTCCTGTAATCGTGGCTTCAAGGTACCAGTTGTATACTTTTCAAACACATATTAAAATAAAAACAAACAGTTGCCATTGAGTTGAGTTCAACTCATGGCAACCCCACGTGTGTCACAGTAGAACTGTGCTCCATAGGGTTTTCAGTGGCTGATTTTTTTGGAAGTAGATCACCAGGTCTTTCTTCTGAGGTGCCTCTGGGTGGACTCGAACATCCAAACTTTGGGTTAGCAGATGAGTGAGTTAACCATTTGCACCACCCAGGGACTCCATTAAAATTAGGGCTTCGAACTGGTTCAGTCATGGCTGATGAAGCACAGCCAGAAGAGACCCGAATTCTTACAATTTGGGTGATCTGGAACTACAACTATAGGGTCACTATGAGTCGGAATCGACTCAACAGCAACAAGTTTGGTTTGATTTGGAACGATAACTGGAATGGGAAAAATTATGAGTCAAAGCCCTGGAATGGGAAACTCAGAAGAGGTGTTGCGAGCCCTTTCAGAAGCATGACGCGTGAGACTGGATTATTGCCAGGACTGAGGAGAGCTACTCACATTCGAAGTGGTACAGTCACCTGAGGGACCGAATTGCTGGGCTGAGGGCTGGGGACCATGGTCTCGGGGAACATCTAGTCCAATTGGCATAACATAGTTTATAATGAAAATGTTGTACTTCCTACCTTGGTGAGTAGCATCTGGGGTCTTAAAACCTTGTGATTGGCCATCTGAGATACTCCACTGGTCTCACCCTGTCTGGAGCAAGGGAGAATGAAGAAAACCAAAGACACAAGGGAAAGATTAGTCCAAAGAACTAATGGCTCACAACTACCACAGCTTCCACCAGACTGAGTCTAGCACAACTAGTTGGTGCCCAGCTACCACCATTGACTGCTCTGACAGGGATCACAATAGAGGGCCCCAGACAGAGCTGGAAAAAAATGTAGAACAAAATTCTAACTCACAAAAAAAGAGCAGACTTACTGGTCTGACAGAGACTGGAGAAACTCCAAGAGTATGGCCCCTGGACATCCTTTTAGCTCAGTACTGAAGTCACTCCTGTGGTTCACCCTTCAGTCAAAGAGTAGACCGGTCCACAAAACAAAATGAGACTAAATGGGCACACCAGCCCAGGGGCGAGGACGAGATGGCAGGAGGAAACAGGAAAGCTGCTAATGGGAAACCCAAGGTCAAGAAGGGGAGAGTGTTGACATGTTGTGAAGTTGGCAATCAATGTCACAAAACAATATGTGTATTAATTGTTTAATGAGAAACTAATTTGCTCTGTAAACCTTCATCTGAAGTACAATAAAAAATATAGAGAGGCAAAAAAACAAAGAGGTACGGTCAGCCACCATCTTTGAGTTGGCTACCACTGCCTCCAACTCTGCACAGAATCCTATGGGGAGGAGATTTGGTTGCTATGCAACACGCACACTGCCCTTGTTTTCTAAGAGGGAGATTAAATTTCCAGCAGGGCTTCAACCCTGTTCCAGTTATGGTTCCAGGTCACCCAAATTTTAAAAATTCAAGTCTGTTCTGAAGTCGTCTCCTCCGCCATGAGTGATCCAGGAAGAACCGATTCAAAGCCCTGATTAAAATAAAGTGATAGCTATGAAATAAAATATATATATATTATTCTGTATCACCTAAAATAATCTCACATGTCATCTGTGCCTACCACATTTAAGAAAATGTTGCCTTAAACCACGCATTCTATTTGCTTTTCTTTATTGTTATTTATGTATTTGTCTTATCTCCCATACTAAACACTCACCTCCCATTGGCAGGTACAGTCTTCTCCATTTTTTGAGCATCCAGAGACACCTAAAGGAGCCCTGGTTGCGCAGTGGTTAAGCACTCGACTGCTAACCGAAAGAAACATCAGCAGTTTGAACCTACCAGCCACTCTGCAGAAGAACGATGTGGCAGGCTGCTTCCATAAAGATTACAGCCTTGGAAGCCCTATGGGGCAGTTCTACTCTGTCCTATAGGGTCCCTATGAGTCAGAATTGACTCCACGGCAATGAGTTTGGTTTCTTTTTTTTTTTTTTTTGTGAGGCACCTAACAAAACCATCTCAAAGCTTCATTCAATAAACACTTTTAAAGCCTCAGTTTTGCAACAGGCACTGTAATTAGTAGGTAGGAGTAAAACGTAAGAAGACCAGTAACAAAATCTGGGTTACATTTTTTACCTCTCCTCAGCTCTTTTTCTTAAAGGCCGATGATGCTAATTGGGCTGTTTCAGCTCGGCATATCCAGGCTCATTTGTGGAGGAGGAAACAGCTACAAACTAATCTCAAAATGTATGAATGACTGCATGTTTTTAATCAAAACTAATCTAATTCACTTTGACAGTCTATCAGTTTCTATATACTAGGTGCAAGACACTGTAAGACGGTGCTTCTCAAGCTTTAATGAGTGCAGGAACCACCCGGGGAGCTTGCTAAAATGCAGATTCTGTTCAGTGGGTCTGGGCTGGGGCCGAGACTCTGCATTTCTAACATGAGCCCAGGCAGTGCTGAGGCTGCTGCTATGTGGCCCACACTTGGAGTAGCAAGGTGCTCATCTAGGATATCTAAATGCCAGGCTCCATTCCTGTCCGTTATGGATTGAATTGTGTCCCCTCAAAAGAAATGTGGAAATCCTAACCCCTGTACCTGTAAATATGACCCTATTTGGAAATAGGGGTTTTCTTTTGTTATGTTAATGAGGTCATGCTAGGGTAGTGTGGGTCCTAAACCTAATCACTTCTCAGTACGTCGTATAAAGAGAGCTGAATAGACACAGAGACACACAGGGTGAAAACAGACACCATGAGAGGACCCACCTACAAAAGAATACCAAGGATTGTCAACAGTCACCAGAAGCTAGGGGAAAGCCCCACAGAGGAAGTGACACAGCCGAGACCCCAATTTGGACCTTTAGCAGAACTGTAAGAAAATAAATTTCTGTTCTTTAAAGCCACTCACTTGGGGTATTTTTTTGTTATGGGAGCACTGGGTAACTAAGACATTCTACTAAGGATCTGCTAGGCTGTTTGGGTAGAAGATTGACGCCAAATCATCTTTTGATCCATCTCTATTCTGGAAGGATTTGCTTTCCCCAGAGGAGGTAGGTGGAGGATAGTCAAAGGCCTTTAGTAACTAGGAGTATGTATTAGTTCCCTAGAGCTGCTATAACAAGTTACCACATACTGAGTGGCTTGAAACAACAGAAATTTACTCTCTCCCAGTTCTGGAGGCCAGATGAATGAAATCAAGGTGTCATATTCCCCGTGAAGGCCCTAGGGAAGAATCTTTCCTTGCCTCTCCCAGCTTCTGGTGGTTGTCAGCAACCCTTGGCGGTCCTTGGCTTGTAGATGCATCAGTCCAGTCTCTGCCTCTGTCTTCACGTGGCCTTCTCTCCACCATGTGTCTGTGTTTCTGTGTCCAAATTTTCCTTTTCTTATAAGGACATTAGTCATATTAGATTTAGGGTCCACCGTAATCTAGTAAGGACCCTGAGTGGCGCAAACAGTTTATACTCTATTACTAACTTAGAGGTTGGCACTTCCAAATCTCCTAGTGGCACTGCAGAAGAAAGGCCTGGTGACATGTTTCTGTAAAGATTACAACCAAGGAAACCCTATGAAGCTTAGTTCTACTCTGTAACACATGGGGTCACCATGAGTCAGAATCAACTTGACGGCAGCAGGTTTGATGTTTTTGGTTTTTTGTCTAATCTACTATGATCTCATCTGAACCTGACCACATCTGCAAAGACTCTATTTCCAAATAAGGCCACATTCACAGGTTCTGGGTGGGCATAAATTTTGGGGGGACATTATTCAACCCAGTACAGAGGAGCTAAAATATTTTGAGGCAACAGAGTCACAAGAAAGAATGAGAGGACACAGATTCACCACAAGATGGAAATGTTGAGAGAAGACACAGTCCAAGTCGATTTTTTTTCCCATTTGTATTTATCTATTTTTATCTTTTCAGTTCACAAGAACACCACATGCTTTTTTTTACCAAAAATTCAAATAGTATAGAAAGATACAAAAACAAAATTAAAACTCCCTCAACATCCGACCACCCCAGAGACAGTTGTCATCAACGTTTGGGCCAGCGTGCTTCCAGATCTCATTCTATTTATATAAACGTATGTACATTATGTGTATGACTTTACAGAAATGGGATTGTACAACATAAACTGCTTTGCAAATTGCTTGATTACCCAACACTATGTCACAGAACACTTCCATGCCAATACATACAGCCTTGCATCATTCATTTCAGCGGCTGTAGCAGGTTTCAGTGGAGCTTCCAAACTGAGAGAGACTAGGAAGAAAGGCCTGGTGACTAAAACTTCCAAAAATCAGCCAGTGGAAATCCTAGGGATCACAGCAGTCTGATCCACAACCCGTCATGGGGATGGTGTTTTGTTCCATTGTATAAGGGGTTGCCATCATTTGGGGGAAGCCAATGGCAGCTAACAACAAAACAACAATGACAGAATGTTCTGGGTGGATTTTAATTTGAGGCACAAAGGAATAGGGTATGAGGCATGAGATGGGGCATGTAATTCAACAAGAGGGACACCATCTTCTGTAAGCCCCTGGGGTAGAATAAGATCAGATTCTGCATGAGAAACCAGTAGACATTCAGAGAAAGAGAAACCTATCTCTTCTTCCTTAAGCCTCTGACTTTGGGCTAATTCTACAGTTGAAAAGACAAACGACAAGACAAGAGGTGGAGTAGAAAGGCAGGTGTTAGTCATGCGGGCAAAGGGAAGCGCTTGTTCTTACATGAATCCAGACAGTGCCTGATAACACAGAGTGAAGAATATTTGCCACTTGTGGGAAAATCTAACTGTATGAAGGTACTCAGGGTTACTCACCCAGCCTTGTCTTGGGGCGTTCACAGCCTACAGTGGATCCCCCTGTTAGTTAATACCTTCTCATACCATCACAAAGGCCCAGGGAATGAAGGTGGCTCCTACAAGCTCTCATGAAATGCAGGCGTTAATCACCCAGATCCTTCTTCTATGTCCCTCCTGCAAAGACATGACCTCGTCTGCAAGAACCACCTGGATCAGTCAGGGAGCTAGATGTGAGGGTTTGATGAACACATTTATTAGACGTAATCAGACTAACAATTAGGGCGTAAGGAGCAAAGTGGCAGGAGAATGATACTGGAAATGCAGGTTGGGAACAACCTGTGAGGGGCCCGTGTATACCAATCCAAGGAATACGACTTTTAACCTAGAGCAGAGGTGACACGCTCAAAAACCCACAGAGATCAGGCATGTAAATGAGTGAAGCAGACCAGGTGTAAGATATTAAGGAGTGGTGGAGTCTGCAGCAAACCGCAGAGCTCATGCCCTGTCTGAAGGCGGCAGCTGCTCTCAGCCTCCATGTGAGAATGTTGGCCCAGTGTGGCCAGATCTCCCAGTTTTCCAAGAGAAGAAAAAAATCCAGGTTTTTAGAGCACAGTGCTAGGTTTTTCAAACACCAAACCCAAACCCTTTGCCAGGCTCTTAACCACTGCGTCACCATAGCCCCGGTTCCTAGCCTGGCAGCCGATTAAGGCTAAATTCAGAAGCTCGAACCCTTTTTCAAAACGGAAACATTTTTCTTCCCACTGAATGCTGGACTCCAAATCAGTCCGACAACATTCCCCAGAGCCTCTGCCTTGGCACTGCCGCCGTCACCTCCCACCTGTATCGTCGGAACAGTTTCCTAACTGGTTTCTCTTCCTCTTGCCATTTCCCGGTAACTCAGCTCCCACAAGACACTGCAGTTTTTCTAAAGAACAGATATGATCGTATTCCTCTTTCACTTTAAAAACCTTCCCCAGCTCCCTACGGGCTATACGTGATTGGAAAACAAGTTTGATTTGGCCTGCACTGTGTTTAGAAAGGAGCCCTGGTGGCGCAGTGGTTAAGAGCTCGGCTGCTAACCAAAAGGTCAGCGGTTTGAATCCACCAGCCGCTCCTTGGAAACCCTAAGGAGCGGTTCTACTCTGTCCTATAGGGTCACTACGAGTCGGAATCAACTTGACAGCAATGGGGTTGGGTTTTGCTGGTTTAGGCTAGGGACAGGCATTCTTTCAGTGCACCCCAGCCCCTTTCCTGAAGTGGGAACTGGGAGACACAGGGCAGGCAGATAATCCCTAAAGTCAAAGGACAGGACATTACAGCAAAGACTCCAGCCTAATTTTGTTGTGTACCATTCAGTCAATGCCAACTCATAGTGACCCCATGTGACAGAGTAGAACTGCCTCATAGGGTTTCCTAGGCTGTAATTTTTACAAAAGTAGATTGCCAGGTCTTTCTCCCATGGAGCTGCTGATGGGTGTGAACCTCTGAACTTTCAGTTAACAGCCGAGTTCTTAATCATTGCGCCTCTAGGGATCCTCAGCCGAATGTTATCCCTAATTGTTTCAGAGACAGACTCCTGGACCAAGTGTCCCAATCCTCATCCCTCCCCACCCACCCCCCTCACACATATAGGGTCAGCACAGAATTAAAAATGTAAAGTATATGTCATGGTGTTGGGCTCTTCGGAGGAGCAAGTGGGGAATTCAGAGCCAAGCTCACGTCTGCAAACATACCAGGCTCTGCATCCTAGCAGAGGCCATTCCGTGGAGACAGACACCTGAGACGTGAGCTTCAGAGTTATTTCATGCTCTCGATGCTTGTGCAACTGGTCACTTGAGGTCCACGGGATCCCCGGGAGGATGTGAAGGGCAGGGAGGAGGGGATGAAGGACAGGGAGAAGGGGACGAAGGCAGGGAGGAGGGAACGAAGGCAGGGAGGAGGGGACGAAGGCAGGGAGGAAGGGACGAAGGCAGGGAGGAGGGGATCAAGGCAGGGAGGAGGGGATGAAGGTAGGGAGGAGGGGGTGAAGGCAGGGAGGAGGGGACGAAGGCAGGGAGGAGGGGATGAAGGCAGGGAGGAGGGGACCAAGGCAGGGAGGAGGGGATGAAGGCAGGGAGGAGGGGACGAAGGCAGGGAGGAGGGGATCAAGGCAGGGAGGAGGGGGTGAAGGCAGGGAGGAGGGGACGAAGGCAGGGAGGAGGGGATGAAGGTAGGGAGGAGGGGGTGAAGGCAGGGAAGGTAACTCACTTCAAAGCCTTTCTCTACACCCAACAAGGGCCGTTTTTAGAACATTCTTTCTCGCCAGCCCCTTCCGAGTGCTTTTGGGGAGCTTTATTTTTAGGTGTGGGCACAGGAAATGGCTTGAAGACTGTGTCCCGTCAGTCTCTGGCACTGCCTGGGAGGGCCTCATGGGGCTGGGGACAGGACCGCGCAGTCAGGCAAAGGTTAGGGGAAGGAACTGGCGGTGAAGGCAGGGGTCCAGAACGACTCCAGGAAATGTTTGTATTTCTCCACTAGGAGGGATGATAAACAAGCTCTTTCTGTGCCTTCTGGGCAGCTTTGCAAAACTCTCCAGCCCAGAGCGAGCCTGCGGAGAAAGCGTGAAACTGGGAAGGAAAAGTATTCCGTGGTTGGACCCAACAACTCCTTGCAGCATGAAATTCACACACACACATGCACACACACACCCGCTTCCCAGAAGTGACCTCTTGGGCGAAACTGCATGCATTTTGGGTCCTGGCCACGCTATGTGCTTTGCCTCTTGCCCAGTCAGCCAGTCAGTGATCCAGGTTCCAGAGAAAGGACTTCAGTGACTCTGTCATTCCCTGGCTGAGGTTTCTGTCCTCCGTGCAGGAGCAGGTCTACCCTGAGCACCGTGCCTGCATCCCGGGGCGATGGAGCTGGAGACACAGCGGCTGGGTGAGTGGTAGTGTTCAGAAAAGCAACTGCGCCTTTGTGGGGGCTCTGGGAACTGCCCTGGACACGGTGTGCTGGCTCTCAATCCACCATGGACAACAGGTCATGCTGCCTCATTGAGGGGGACCCCATCTCCCAGGTGATGCCCCCGCTGCTCATCCTGGCCTTCGTACTGGGTGCCCTGGGTAACGGCATTGCCCTGTGTGGCTTCTGCTTTCACATGAAGACCTGGAAGCCCAGCACCATTTACCTGTTCAACTTGGCCGTAGCTGACTTTCTCCTCATGATCTGCCTGCCCTTTCGAACAGACTACTACCTCCGACACAGACGCTGGGCCTTTGAGGACATCCCCTGCCGGGTGGTGCTCTTCATGTTGGCCATGAACAGGGCTGGGAGCATCGTCTTCCTCACCGTAGTGGCCGTGGACAGGTATTTCAAAGTGGTCCACCCCCACCATATGGTGAACACCGTCTCCAACCGGGTGGCGGTGGGCCTCGTCTGTGCCCTTTGGGTCATGGTCATCCTGGGGACTCTGTACCTTCTGACGGAGAACCACCTATGTATGCAAGAGAAGGTCATCTCTTGTGAAAGCTTCATTATGGAGTCGGCCAACGGCTGGCACGACATCATGTTCCAGCTGGAGTTCTTTCTGCCCCTCGGCATCATCCTCTTCTGCTCCTTCAAGATTGTTTGGAGCCTGAAGCAGCGGCAGCGGCTGGCCAGACGGATGAGGAAGACCACGCGGTTCATCGTGGTGGTGGCTCTTGTGTTCATCACCTGCTATCTGCCCAGCGTGTCGGCCAGGCTGTACTTCCTGTGGACCGTGCCCTCTAGCGCCTGTGACCCGTCTGTCCATGTAGCCCTCCACGTTACCCTCAGCTTCACCTACATGAACAGCATGCTGGACCCCCTGGTGTACTATTTTTCAAGCCCCTCGTTCCCCAAGTTCTACACCAAGCTCAAAATCGGCAGTTTGAGAACCAGGCATCCGGGGCACTCCAAGACCACCCTGAGGCCAGAAGAGATATCCATTTCAAACCTTTGTCATAAGAGCTGCAGCAACGTGGCAACGAGCTTCCAAAGCCAGCCCAATGTCCAGCAGGATCTCCAAGCGTGTTGAACGGCATTAAAACAAACAAGCAAGCAAATCAAGGAGACAGATTGGCAACATAAAAAGAATTCCAGCTAAAGGGTGGAGGGGACATGGAAAACGCCACCCTTTCTTAGCTGTGTACTCCTCACTCTGGAAAACAAAATTCACATTGTTAAACCTTTTTGGAAGGTCCAGCCGAATGGAGTGAGTGGATTGTATTTATATGTTCTGATTACAATGTCAGGGGAAGTACGTGTATGTAATGGAGGTTGTGTGTGTTGCAGGGGTCAGGAATTGCTTGACTCCTGTGCAATTTTAAACAGCTGAGTAAACAGGTACGAGTGTTGGAACAGGTCATGTTCTCTCTCCTGGGGAAGTAACGAGCTTAATGACTTATCAGTATTTCCCAGCCTTAGACCTTAGATGTTACTTGTCTTGGAAAATACAAACCAGACTAAGTTAATACTTCTTTTTTGGTTGTTGTTGTTGAGAATATACACAGCAAAACATACACAGATTCAACAGTTCAGTGCCATTGATTACATTCCTCAAGTTGTACAACCATTCTCACCCTCCTTTTCTGAGTTGTTCCTCCTGCATTAACATAAAGTCACTGCCCCCTAAGCTTCCTGTTTAATCTTTTGAGTTGCTGTTGTCAGTTTGATCCCATATAGCTAGCTCTTATAAGAGCATAATGCTTGAGGCAAACATTGTTTATTAGTTAACCTAAACTATTTCAGTCGAGTGAGGCCCTTTTGATGGAGGATTCTGATGATTTTCATCTCCTTGGGGGCACCCCCAGCACATGTAATGGTTTTGACTTCCTAGGGAGTCAGTGACAGAATGACAGACACACAATCCGCTGTGACCTCCTTCCAGCTTCACATTTTTTCTACAAGTCTTTGCATTTTAGAGAAGGTGCTTAGGGATATGTTTACCTGCCCTGATTTTTGCAGTGTGAGCTGAGTGCGTGGAAAAAACAAAACAGAACTCTGTCGGCCTTTGGGACATGCTGAGTCTGGGGTAATTGCCCTGACTGCTTGTTATGTAGTGTGAGTGGAAGTGATTCATTCATTCATTCCCCAACTATTCACTGGGTTCTTATTCTGTACCAGGCACTGTGCTAGAGTCCCTTTTACCTGGAGGGCCGTTAGTCAACTCTTGGTTATTCCAAGTTTGGGAGGGGCGAAGAGGGAAGGTCAGGACTTTCACCCTTTTGTGGAATACAGTTTCTAGACCTGTTCTCTGCCAACTTCAGTGCTTTCCTCTTATTCTGGCAAGACTCCCTGCAAACACCAAAGGGTGGGAAGGGTAAGTGTCCATTCTGCACATGAGTTTCCCAAATATGTACACGGGGGCCCCCTCAAATTGACTAGATGATTCTACAAAATGACAGTCCCTACCCTGAATTAGGAATCCCTGAGTGGTGCAAATGGTTAATGCGCTAAGCTGCTAACTGAAAGGTTGGAGGTTCAAATCCACCTACGGTTGCATCGGAAGACAGACCTGGAGATCTGCTTCTGAAAGGTCACAGCCTTGACAACCGTATGGAGCAGTTTCACCCTGCATGCTTGGGGTCATCACGAGTCAGAAACGACTCAATGGGAACTAACAACAACAACCCTGAACTAAGGGAAAAGATTCCAAGTCAAATTTTGCTCCATTTTCAAGCCACAAAGCGATGAAAATAGTTCTAGATTCCTTTATCTATACTTCCTCAAATCCCCTCTGTGGTCTCCTCACTTAAGACCATGCCAGCCTTCTTTGGCTTCAAATACCACTATAGTCAGCCCCTATGTGGTCCTTTCGGGAGGCACCGCCCAGCCCAGTGATTTTTAGCTCCAGTTTCTTTGTCTGTAAAACAGGGGTAACAATGATGCCAATCCCAAAGGGTCGTTGGGAGGATTTGAAAAATGTATGATCCTACAGTATAGAGACTTTGTTCATTGTTATATTCCTAGTGCCCAGAATAGTGCCTGGCACAGAGTAGGTGCTCAATAAATACTTGTTGAATGAATGAATGAATGAATAGTACATGTAAAGCATTAAGTGAAGTGCCTGGAGTAAGTATTCTATACATATGACTTATTACGTTAACACATTTTATACATAACTCAGCTGAGGCACAGAATTGGTTTCTCTGGGAGCTTCCCCAAGTAGCTGTCCCATTATCACCGCCTGAATCCCCCTGCTCCCCAGCTGCCTGGGAAGGAGAAAAGGAAGGACTGTTATCAGTGTCAAGGACCATACATCCTCCTGATAGAAAAATGTGAAAACCCAACTAGATAGTAGACAAGAATTATCTTAGGTGAAGGGAAGGACAGAACGCGCTACAGGGGAAGTCAGCACAACTGGACTAAACCAAAGCTGAGAAGTTTCCTGAATACAACCAAACACCTCAAGGAACAGAGTAGCAGGGGCAGGGGTCTGAGGACCATGGTTTCAGGGGACATCTAGGTCAATTGGCATAACAAAGTTTATTAAGAAAAAGTTCTGCATCCTACTTTGGTGAGTGGCATCTGGGGTCTTAAAAGCTAGCCAGGGGCCACCTAAGATGCATCAATTGGTCCCAACCCACTGGGAGTAAAGGAGAATGAAGAACACCAAAGACACAAGGAAAGTGTTAGCCCAAGAGACAGAAAAGGCCACATAAACCAGAGACTGCATCATCCTGAGACCAGAAGAACCAGATGGTGCCTGGCTACCACCAATGACAACCCTGACAGGTAACACAACAGAGAGTCCCTGATGGAGCAGGAGAAAGGTGGGGTACAGAACTCAAATTCTAGTAAAAAGACCAGACTTAATGGTTTGACTGAGACTGGAGGGACCCTGGAAGACATGGCCCCCGGACTCTCTGTTAGCCCAAAACTAAAACCATTCCTGAGGCCAGCTCTTCAGATAAAGATTAGACTGGACTAGGCGACATTAAATGATACTCATGAAGAGTGTGCTTCTTAGCTGAAGTAGATACATGAGACTGAATAGGCAGCTTCTGTCCAGAGGTGAGATGAGGAGACGGAAGAGGTTAGGAGCTGGTTGAATGGATGCAGGAAATCAGGGGTGGAAAGGAGGAGCGTGCTGTCACAGTATAGGGAGAGCAACCAGGGTTACATAACAATGTATGTATAAATTTTTGTATGACAGACTAACTTGAACTGTAAACTTTCACTTTAACTGCAACAATAAAATAAAAAAAAGAAAAAGAAATATGTGAAAACCCGCACTTCTGCTTTTAAAGCTATTCTTAGTTATAATTCTTTCTGGGCTTTCCTTTGTTGCTTCATCCTAGCAAAGATGGGTCCCCAGAGAAAATATGTGTCCTGTGTGAGACTCTATATTGGAAAGACTAAAATTTTGCACTCCAGGGGAAAAGGTCTATTAATTTCCAGAAGCTCATGGCAGGCACGTGGGTAGAGGTTCTCACTGAAAATGGGAATAACGAACAAAAAGCAGCAAAGTGGGAGCTGGGGGAAAGGGAGAAGAAGAGGAAGAGATGAAAAAAGAAAGAAAGAATGAACAAACACAAGAAAGAGAAAGACAGAGGTAGAGAAAGAAAGGCTAAACAAAAACCGAAAGTCTGGAAGCTAAATTTGCTTCCTTTTTTAAGTTTGCAGAATGTGACAAAAAAGAAATCTTATCATGACATGTTCTTCAGAGATTGTAAGGAAGGTGTCTTAGTCATCTAGTGCTGCTCTAACAGAAATACCATAAATGGATGGCTTTAACAAAGAGAAATTTATTTTCTCACAGTCTAGTAGGCTACAAGTCCAAATTCAGGGTGTCAGCTCCAGGATAAGGCTTTCTCTCTCTATTGGCTTGGAGGAAGGTCCTTCTCATCAATCTTCCCCTGGACTAGAAGCTTCTCCGCACAGGAACCCCGGGTTCTCTGCTCCCGGTGTTTCTTTCTTGGTGGTATGAGATTCCCCGACTCTCTGCTCCTTTCCCTTTCCTTTTATCTCTTGTTAGTTAAAAGGTGGTGCATGCCACACCCCAGGGAAACTCCCTTTACATTGAATCAGGGATGTGACCTGAGCAAGGGGTTTACATCCCACCCTCATCCTCTTTAACTACAGACAGAGATTATGATTTATAACACATAGGAAAATCACAAAATGGAGGACAACCACACAATACTGGGAATCATGGCCTAACAAAGTTGACATGTATTTTGTGGGGGCACAATTCAATCCATTACAGAAGGTGAGTGTAGCTTTGCTGACAAGTGTTTAAACAACCAGGAATAAGAAAACCTAATACATTTAGAAGAAGAAATTTTCTCCTCTTTTTCGGGATCTTTCAGAAAGGAAAAGTCAGATGAAAGTCATATAAATAATAAACTTGATATTTATTCTACAGGGATTGTATGGGAAAATAAGAGGTGCCTTTCATTGGTGCTAACAGTGGTAGAAATGTAAGTTCTGGCCTATCTCAGAATGGGCTTCCTTACCCTTTATTAAAACTACTATGATTCAGTAGGTGTCAGAGGTCACTGGAGCGCTTTGATGGGATTATAACTCTGGGCACAGAGGAGTTAAGCCGATTGCTAAAGAGTCTACCGCCAGGCAGGGACTTAGCCACATGCAATGCCTGGTCTCAACTTCCCTGCCTTCTGATCCACAAAGGTTTACCACATAACTCAAGACACCATCATCACAGTGAGAGCAAATATGGTCTCAGGGCCAGCTACGTAATTTGCAAGCTCAATGCAAAATGAAATTGCAAGTCCCTTTTTCAAAAATTAAGACTTTCAAGATGGCAATAGCAGAGCATTCAACTAAGCATGGTACCCTTCTGAGCTTGTCCATGAAACTGGCCCTGAATAAGACCTATATTTATACATACATATTTTTTAAATCTCAATAGATTGATGATAGGTTAAGCTGGAGGAGAATAAACATCAGAGATGGACTCATACACGGGCCTAATCTACATTCAGTTTCCAGTGTATTACACTACAAAAAGATACGGTGGGACAGCGGGAGGGGGGACCAACATTTTATCCCTTGTAAGGATGCCTTCATTCATTTCCTCTTTTGAGGAAAATTTATTAAGCACCAGCACACGCACAGTAAAAACACAAACAAAAAATATAGTCCCTGACTTCCTGAGTTCTATTGTAGAAACCATGAAAAATATAACATTACAATTCAGGGTAACGGTGGTGAAATAGGAAACACAGGGTTCTACAGGAGAATTGTGGGGTCCTCACTCATGTCTGAGGAGCCCTAGTGGCGTAGCGGTTAAGCGCTCGGCTACTAACCAAAAGGTCGGCAGTTCAAACCCACCAGCTACTCTGAGGGAGAAAGATGTGGCAGTCTGCTTCTGTAAAGATTACAGCCTTGGAAACCCTACGGGGCAGTTCTACTCTGCCCTCTAGGGTCACTATGAGTCGGAATCCACTGAAGGGCAATGGATTGGGGGATGGTGGAAGGCTTCTCAAAGGAAGTGACTATGAACTAGGGCTGGGTCCAACCAGGTGAGTCAGAGCAGGCAGAGGTGTGAAAGAGCAATTGTTTGCAGGGAGATTAAGGGGACTGGAATGAAGAGTCTGGCTGAGGTGGAGTCTGAGCAGAGCCGGGGAGAGGTAAACTGAGGAGGTAGGCTGGGGAGGAAAGACTGTTCACAACCCTTAGCAATACAGAAGATTCATGACTAGCCTCTCAGATTGCTTTCCTAAAAACAAAAGTCGTGATGCATGCTACAACATGAACGAACCTTGAACACATCATTCTGAATGAAACCAGTCAGTCACAAAAGGACAAATATTGTATGATCCCACTTATATGAAATGTGTAAGGCAAGTGTATAGAGATCAAAGTTTATTGGTGGTTACCACGGGCAGGCGTGAGAGAGGGAGATAAAGGGGACTCACTGCTGAGGGGACACTGAGCTTCTGTAAAGGGCGATGGAAAAATTCAGGAATGGTTGATGGTGATGGCTGAACAACACGATCGAACGTAATTAATGCCTCTGAACTATACATGTGAAGAGTGTAGAAATGGCAAATGTTTTGTTACCTATATATTTACCACAATTAAAAAAAGTTTCTTTAATTATGGAAGGCATATATGCTTATGTTCAAAATTCAAAGGATGCACAAACATGTAAAGAAGTAAGAGCCTTCTTCACGCCTCCCAACGTCATTTCCCAGAGGTGACGACTTTTAACATTGGGATATGTACACACTTGTGCACAAATAGTCTTGTTTTATTGTGCTAAAGCAGGATCATACTATATATATTGTTTTGCAAAGTACTTTTATCATTAATAGTTTTCTATATCAGAATACAGAGATCAAGTTCATTTTTAAAAAATTTTTTTTGTGGTGAAATGTATATAACAAATAATTCGCCATTTCAACCATTTTTTATGTGTACAATTCAATGACATTAATTCATCTATTTTTTCTTTTGTTGCTTGTGCTTTTGATGTTGTACCTAAGAAGATTTTGCCTAACCCAAAGTCACAAAGATTTACTTTTACATTTTCTTTTAGGAGTTTTATAGTTTTAGTTTTACATTTGGGTCTCTGATCCATTTTGAGTTAATTTTGGTGTACATTGTAAAGAAGGGTGTCTATTTTCATTCTTTTGCATGTGGCTATCCAGCTGTTCAAGCAGCATTTATTGAAAATATTCTTTCCCCATTAAATTGTCTTCGCACCCTTGTTGAAAATCAGTTGACCAATTTCTAGACTCTCAATCCTGCTCCATTGTCTGTCTTTAGCTAGTATCACAATGTCTTAATTACGGTAACTTTGTAGTAAGTTTTTAAGTCAGGAACTGTGAGTCCTCCAACTGTGTTCTTCTTTCTCAAGATTGCTTGGCTATTCTAGGTCATACTTAGATTTTTTTACATCAAACTCAATACTACATTTCAGGACCCTGAAATACTCTTCTCCTTTCTTTTTATATATCCCTGACAGGAAGTATAACCAGCTTCCTCTCCACTGCCTTAACCACCAGCTTCTACTAGGACATCTCCTTCATTAGGGATTCAAGGATCTCTTATTTCCCACTAGTCAAGTGTCCCAACTCAACGTCATTTACAATCTGTGGTGGCAATTCTCCCAAAATTGCCCCCAACAAACCACTCTTCCTCGTACTCCTGCCATTTTGTAGTCCCTTCCCAGTGGCATCTGGGCTGGCCTGTGACTTACTTTAACCCATAGAAAGCGAAGGAGTTGATGTTCTGGGTTTTCCAGGCCCAGGAGCTAAGAAGGTCTGGAAGTTTCTACTTGTGTGCTTTTGGAAGCCCCGAGTAGCCATGTAAGGAATCCAGTCTATCCTGTGGAGAAAATATGTGAAGAAGCTGTATGATGATGCCACATAGAGATGCCATGTGAAGAGGCACAAAACTATATGGGGATGGAGAGATGACCTGGTGTCCCAGTGTCCTGGTTGAGCCTCCAGATGACTCTAGCCTAGCTGCCATCTGACTGGCACTACCTGAGACACCCCAAACAAGAACCTCCCAGCTGAGCCCAGTCAACCCACAGAACCGCAAGAGATAATACAACAGCTGTTGTTTTAAGTCACTAAGTTTTGGGGCAGTTTGTCATGCAGCAATAAATAACTAAAATAGAAATCCCAGGTAACTCTGGTTAAGAAAAGAAATAATCAGGTAACCTCTTTACGCCTCAGTCTTCTGATCTTTAAAATGGGGATGATAATAATAACAGCACATAACTCACAGGGTTGCTGACAGGATTAAATGAGATCATGTATTTGACTCTCTTAGCACAGTGTCTGCCACACAGCCAGCAGTTGATAAATGATGGCCATTACTATTTTTAAATTAAAAAAAAGGTTCAATCCATTTGAATGGTCCACATTCAAGCTATAATAAGATAATGAGTTCATTATGACGCTTATAAATTCTCAGTGTAATTCCACCCAACTTTCTGCAATTACTGCCTTAGCTTTTGAAATCATTCATGCTGACAAGTTTCTGTACAACTCATGCACTAGTAAGAAAAAAATATATACATAAAAGAAGGATATGAGCAAGACCAAACATGCCCACTGTGCCATGGGCAGACTGGAAATTCCATACCAGGCACCAGAGTCCAGGGAGGCCAGGATTTATATTCTGCCTGAGTAGCTGTGAACTTTGGTTTAGAATCATAAAATGTGAGAGCTCGAAAGAAATTTGAAGATGACCTAATTCCTCAACTTCCACATGAGGGAACTGAGAGGATAAGAGGTTACATTGCTAACTGCGG
Source organism: Trichechus manatus latirostris (assembly GCF_000243295.1). NCBI lineage: Eukaryota > Metazoa > Chordata > Mammalia > Sirenia > Trichechidae > Trichechus > Trichechus manatus. The sequence continues at coordinate 752,978 of NW_004444067.1, read as the reverse complement.
GCAGAGCCGGAACAAGCACCCAGGGCCCCAGCTTTTCTCTCTGTTATGGATTGAATTGTGTCCCCTCAAAATATGTGTTGTAATTTCTAACCTCTACGCCCATGGTTATAATCCCATTTGGGAATGGGTTGTCTTTGTTATGTTAATGAGGCGAGATTAGTGTAGGGCATATCTTGAGTCAATCTCTTGAGATATAAAAGAGATTAAACAAACATTCAAAAAGTATGGACGAGGGAAGAGAGATGCCAAGCCACAGGAAGATTTCCCAGGAGCAGAAACTCAGAAGAGACAAGGACCTTCCTCCAGAGCTGACACAGAGAGAAAGCCTTCCCCTGGAGCTCGCACCCTAAATTTGGACTTCTAGCCTCCTAAACTGTGAGAAAATAAATTTCTGTTTGTTAAAGCCACCTATATGTGGTATTTCTGTTATGACAGCACTAGGTAACTAAGAGTCTCTCTCTCTTTTTTAACTTAAAAACACTTGTTCTTTTCTAATTTTATCCATGACCAAAAAACCAAACAAATATTGTATTATAAAACTGTAACACTTAGAAAGGGAGCGTACTTTGCAAATTCTAGCTCCCAGAAATAACTACTCTTAATAGTTTGTTTTCCTGACTCTTAGTTAACAAAGGCCCCTGTTGTTGCCAGTTGTCGTTGAGTTAGCCCCCGACTCATGGTGACCCCATGCACAATGGAACAAAATGCTGCCCAGTCCCGTGCCATGCCAATGATCAGTTGCGGATAAGACTGTTTTCATTGGCTGATTTTCAGTAGTAGATCACCAGGCCTTTCTTCCTAGTCCATCTTAGTCTGGAAGCTCTGCTGAAACCTGCTTAGCATCACAGCAACATACAAGCCTCCACTGACAGACAGGTGGGGGCTGTGCAGGAGGTGTATTGGCCAGGAATTGAACCCAGGTCTCCCACATGGAAGGTGGTAATTCTACCATTGATCCACTACTGTCTCAGAATAAAGGCCCCTAGGATTACTCTATGAAGATCATTGACAAATCCTCATTTTTCTAAGAATGATATTTTCCAAGTATGACATTCATGGGCAGCAAGGACAAGGAAAAAATACCAATTATTTCACTAGAGCCATAATACAACCATGCAATGCAGGCCAGAGAGCCCCCAATCCAGGCAGCTTTATAAATGAGGCAATAACATAACAAGAGACAGCATAACATCATGGTGGGTAACACAGGCTTGGAAGTCGGTGCGTAATTCAAATCCAAGCTCTGCTTGTATTAGCTGGGTAACCTTAAATTAGTTACCAACCTCTCTGAGCCTCACTTTCTTTATTTTGAAATGGAAACAATAACCCATACATTTGAGCTGTTTCTACTTTTTAGCTATATATACTAATAACATATATTAATAATGCTGCTGTAAACATTTCTGTACAAGTTGTGTGGGCACATGTCTTAGGCTGGGTTCTCTAGAGAAGCAAAACCAGTAAAGCATATAAATATATATATAGAGAGAGATTTATTTCAAGGAAACAGCTCACACAATTGTAGAAGCTAGAACGTCCGAAGTCTGTGGATCTGGGTAGAGGCCTCTCCCAATTCACGCAGCCGCAGAAGTTGGCGAGCCAAAGGTCAGTAGGTCGGAGAGCAGGGCTCTCGCTCACAGGCTGTGAAGGTCAACGAATTCCAAGATCAACAGGTAAGCTGCTAGCTCAAGTCCCAAGAACTGGAGGTGAGATGACAGGAGGCAGCTGCTGGGTCCCGAACAAGCCAAAAACCTTGGCAAGGTGAGCAGGAAGGAAGTAGCCAGCCAAGGGCTAAGAGATGAAGGCCGAGGGGGTGATGAGCTGCCACAGCCCCTGCCCCCGCCAGTACCACTCAACAGATTCCATCATGGGGGTGCTCACATATCCAATTTCAACAGGGAAATGATCACCACATTATACAACTGCCAAAACACTTGAGAATCACGGCCTAGCCAAGTTGACATACAATCTTACCATCACAGCATATGTTTTCATTTCTTTTGTGTCTATACCCAGGAGTGGAATTGCTGCGTCATATGGTAGCTCTATAGTTCACAGTGTGAGGATCTGCCAAACTGTGTCCCAAAAAAGTGGCACCATTTTGCATTCCCACCAGCAATGATGAGGGTTCCAATTTCTCCACATCCTCGACAACTCTTGTTATTGCCTATCTGTCAGACTGCTGTCAGGTTGAAAGAAGATAATGTAGATAAAACATTGAGCATGGGGTGATCTAGCACATTAGAAGCACTCTAAAATGTAGGTGCCAGCATCATGATCATGATCAGATAACTTTGGTCCCTATTAAAAAAACAAAACAAAACAAAAAAAACGAAATCCATTGCTGCGGCATCTGTTCCAGCTCATGGGGGCAACTCCACGTGTTTCAGAGTAGACTGAGCTCCACAGGGTTTTCAATAGCTGTAATCTTACAGAAAGGAGCCATGGTGGTGCAATGGTTAAGTGCTCAGCTGCTAAGTGGAAGGTTGATGGTTTGAATTCACCCAGAGGCTCCATGGAAGAAAAGACCTGGTGATCTGCACCCATAAAGATTACAGCCTAGAAAACCCTATGAGGCAGTTCTACTGTGTCACTTTGGGTTGCTAAGAATTGAAAATCGACTTGACAGCACCTAACAGCTACAATAATCTTATGGAAGTAGATCATCAGGACTTTCTTCCAAGGTGCTGCTAGGTGGATTCAAACCACTAACCTTTCAGTTAGTAGTCCATTACAAACCTTTTGCGCCACCCATGATCATCATCGAATAACTTTGGTTCCTATGGGAGTCTAATATTAGATCATACCAACTCTAGTTTATTGTGAAGGGTCTAGAAACTCCTATTATTGAACCCAGGTATGAAGCAACAATGGGCTCAAACACAGCAACGATTGTGAAGATGGTGCAGGAGCAGGCAGTGTTTCGTTCTGCCGTACATAAGGTTGCCATGAGTTGGAACTGACTCTACGACAGGTAACAACGACAGCAATATGTGGCGAAAGGAGCAAATTTCTTATTTCTAACTCAAAGCAGACGCAATTCAATTTAGAAACTGTTAGCACAGCAAGAATTCATAAAACCCAAATACTAAAGGGTCGAAATGTTTTCTAGGGTTACACTCAATCACACTGAACAGCAGTGCGATGGTGAGTGAAGTGGGTCCTGCCGTAAGGCAGAGTTCAGTGTCCTCTTAGGTCTTGTAGCTCAACGTTTAATTTCCCTAAAATGGAGGCTTTTAAAATAGCACTCTGAAATAAATCACTTACTTGAGCACGGAAGTATGTCAAAACCCAATACAAGCGAATAAGAAACCCCACTTATTTGAACATACACGTTTCACCATGTGACCCTAATACTCCCCAGCATATTTTCTCCTTCAAAATGCACGACTGAGAGCTTGACATAGCTAACTCCATGATGAACCTATAAGTTTTTTTTTTTCTTTGCATTTTCCTTTTCACATACATTTGTTAATGACTTTGTTTTGCTCTGTCTGGCTTACGATCCCCCACAGGAAGATTAGAGCCCAGATGTCAGATATGTGTATTTTTAGCCTGATAAGGAAATGTCCGGCATGTGTCTCCTTAGTATGAAACAGAGTATCTTGTAATTACCTTGTAATGAATAACGACATTCTAACCTTTGTAAAAATCATATATAAGCTCTGGTGTAAAAATGTCTTTTGGGACTCCATAGAGACAGCTTGAGTTGCTGTCAGATCCCCGGTGGTGGACACCTCCTAAAATAAAACTTTCTCACTCTTTCTGACTTGGAGTACTTTTCATTGGCTCGACTGTTCCAGGGCACGGACCCTATTCAGGTAACAACCACCACTGGCAATCCAAACCGGGCTCAAGTTTTCAAACAGCTTATGAAATTTCATGTTTTCAAGTAGCTTTTTTTTTTTTTTTTCCTAACTAGAGAGTAATTGTAGAGTCCTGGTGTGGAAAAGCAATCCACGTTTGCACAGACAGGATGCCATGGGAACAGTGCTCAAATTCAATATGTCTGTCCCCAACAAATAGACAATTGCTGTTTTTTCAGCCTTTCAAAAAAAAAATCAGATAGAGTCCTGGTGGCACAAACGGTTAAGCATTAAGCTGCTAACCGAAAGCTTGGCGGTTCAAACTCACCCAGCGGCTCTTTGGGAGAAAGATCTGGTGGTCTACTCCCATAAAGATTACAACCAAGAAAATCCTATGGGGCAGTTCTACTCTGTAACACATGGGGTCGCTATGAGTCAAAATCAACTTGATGGCACCTAACAGCAACAACAACTTTGGAGTTAATTCATGTTGGTTAATAATGCCCCCACAATTCTGAGCAACATCTGCTCTCAGAAAAAAAAAAAAAAAATCATACGCATGCTAAGATTTCTTAAATTATTCTGGAAAATCATGCTGTTTAGCCCAAGACATTATTATTATTGTGGTGGTGGTTTTGTTAATTAGATAAGCCAAGCAGATGACAGTGAATTCTGTCTTGAATGCTAAGGACTAAATCTTTATATACAGTCTTCCAAAAGGATGCCTTCTACATTCCAGTGATTACAAATGACAATTGGCCTGCCTAAACTTACCCTTTACTTTTAGAAAATTTCGTGGGCTCCTGTCAGCCCGGGGAATTTTTATTACTTGTTTATGGAAACAGTAGGTTGCGTAAGAGTCTAGCTGGCATTTTTTTTTTTTTTTTAAAGCTATTTCGCAGTTTCCTGGTAACCATTCAGTCATCTATTTCAACACTCTGACATGAAATAAAGGCGAGGGCTGAGGCACACATTTGCCGCAAAGACACACACCTCTTTCCCTGAGTATTCGCTAGGTGAAGCGCTCCGTCGGACTAACCAGATCCACTCATGAACACCAACGTCCTGCAGAAACACGGTGTGTTTCTGGAAATAAACCACAAGAACTGCTGTGTGTTCCGGGATGACTTCATTGCCAAGGTGTTGCCTCCAGTGTTGGGGCTGCAGTTTGTGTTTGGGCTCCTGGGCAATGGTCTTGCTCTGTGGATTTTCTGCTTCCACCTCAAGTCCTGGAAATCCAGTCGGATTTTCCTTTTCAACCTAGCGTTGGCTGACTTTTTCCTCATCATCTGCCTGCCGTTCCTGACAGACAACTACGTGAGGAAATGGGACTGGAGGTTTGGGGACACTGCCTGCCGGCTGATGCTCTTCATGTTGGCCATGAACCGCCAGGGCAGCATCATTTTCCTAACAGTGGTGGCCGTGGACAGGTATTTCCGGGTGGTCCATCCCCACCATGCTATAAACAAGATCTCCAATCAGACAGCCACCATCATCTCCTCCGTGTTGTGGGGCATCACCATTGGCCTGACCGGTCATCTCCTCAGTAAAGGCTTCCTCACCCCAAACAATGGTGCATATTTGTGCAGCAGCTTTAGCATCTGCAAAGGCTTTGGGTGGCATGAGGCCATGTTCCTCCTGGAGTTCTTCTTGCCCCTGGGAATCATCCTGTTCTGCTCCGCCAGAATCATCTGGAGCCTGCGGCAGAGGCAAATGGATAAGCACGTGAAGATCAAGAGAGCCATTCGCTTTATCACAGTGGTAACCATTGTCTTCGTCATCTGCTTCCTGCCCAGTGTGGTCGTCAGGATAAGCATTTTCTGGCTCCTGCACACAGTGGGGGTACAGGATTGTAGCCTCTATCGTTCGGTTGACCTGGCATTTTACGTGACTCTCAGCTTCACCTACATGAACAGTATGCTGGACCCGCTGGTGTACTACTTCTCCAGCCCATCTTTCCCCAACTTCTTCTCCTCCATGATCAACCGCTGCCTCCGGAAGTCAACAGGTGAGCCAGATAATAACCGGAGCACAAGCATGGAGCTCACGGAGGATCAGAACACCAGCAGAAATGCTCCAGAGGCTTTAATGGTTAACTCCAGTGAGCCATGGAGCCCCCAACATCTGACCCCCACCTCTCCTTAAATAAACCCAGCCAAGAAGCAAGATTGTCACCAAGAACCATGATCTCCGGATACACAGTTTAGGTGGTGCACAGAGTGACATCACTGGACTTGGCCCAAGGTTTCCTGGGACTTCCACATTCAGAAAATCAGACTTAGAGAAACAGTGTGGCCAAGTGAGCTGCTTGGTTGCAGGATGTCACAACAGAAATCTTGGGGAGAAGGGAGAAGAAGGCTTCCAGGCTTCTGTAACTCTTGCTTAATCTCTGACACCCACAGGACTGAAGATGGCAATGTTTCCAACATTTCCGCTGAGCAGAGTCAGAGGCATAGAGAAGCCCATTGGCACCTGTGACTCACTGGCCTCCTTGCTTCACCTGCCTGAGACTTGGATGGTTCTCAGCTCCTGGGGCAACATCTAGCATGTTTGTGGACTCCAGCTGGGAGAAGGCGAACTAAGTGATTGGAGGGGAGCTATGTTTCTCCTGGAAGGAGCCTAGACATCCTTGAACAAGACAATAGGTTGTTTGGGTTTGGTGAGACCAATTCATCTTTCAGCCACGCTGTGGCAGAAACAGACTAGGCAAAGACACTCACAACCTTTGGTTAATATCTGAGTTGCCAGTGGAGGTAAGAAGGCAATGAACCCCAGGAGAGACTGAACTAAGCAACGTTATTAAGGGGAAGGAAACAGTCTTTGTGCTTCAACCAGCAACTAATCCATTCCTCTCTTGTTTACACTGATTTGAGGGTTGAGCCGTTAAAAGGACTCCAGGAAAGAAAGCATCTTCCCACCTCTGTTTGCTTTTCCCATTAAAAGGGGAGTATGCTGCTGCCCAATGGTCAAAGGTGGGGAGAGTCCCCCTGGTTCCACGGCTTACCACTTGTGTGTTTCTGTACTTAGAATAAATCTACCCCTTCAATAAACTTTGATATGCGACACAGTCTGGGGTTGCATATGTCTGGGTCATGGTTCACAGAAATGGACCTCTTACTTAAGCAGAGACAATTATGGGTTGTTAACTGTGTCCTGTTAGAAAAATCAGATACTGTTGCAAGAGAACAGGACACAGCCACTAAGCTACATCATGAGACAGTTCAGTAAAATTTACCTATGTGTGGGACAACGATGGGAAAGGACTGGGAACAAATAAGAATGATTAATAAGAATGATTTTTTTTGGAACAGTAGATTGTGAATGCATTTTATATTTAGAGTTTCATGAATATTGCTACTAGTACTTGTGTAATAAATAAGGAACTGGCCCAGAATGGAAGAGAGGGCTTCCTAGGGGATAGTTTCGGTACCCAGTTCTCGGATGGAAAAGAGATGACCTGGCTTGAATCTCTGATCAGTCCAAGTTTCTCTTACGTTTTCATTTCCAGTTCGTGTTACTCCTCAATTCTTTAACAAGAGCAGGCTTGCCTTGACCTCCTGACTTGGCTGCAGATAAGAAACTTAGAGACTTAGACTCCCAGATCTGGATAGCAAGAAATGAAGAAAGGTAGAGGTTCTCGAATTTCCGAAATGCTGAGCCAACTGCTCGCTGTATCTCAAACCAACATCACGAGAAACAGAAAGTTAAAAAAAGCAGGGATCACCTTCCTAGAGCGGAAGAGATGGCAGATTACAACTCACAGGAACACAGGGACTCTCCCAAGCCTCAAGTCTGAGTCAGCAGGGAGTCAGGTTATGAAACTCCAATTCTTTGAGCAGACGTGGTGGTTTGCGAGTGTTCAGAACTCAACAATTCACGTTTGTACATTTGTTCATGTATTCAGCCCATTTTTACATATTACGTACCAACCACGTGCCAGGTGCTGTTCTGTTAAGTAGAAAGAGAGCAAGGAGGAAGGTACCCAAGCGTCTTCTTCTGACAGAACTCACACTTCAGAAGGGGAGGCAGATGATGAACAAATGAATCAACAGAGATTTTTTCTTTTTTATTATTGTACTTTAGATGAAGGTTTACAGAACAAACTAGCTTCTCATTAAACAATTAGTACACATATTGTTTCGTGACATTGGTTTCCACCCCCACGACATGTCAACCCTCCCCTCCTCTACCTTGAGATCCCCGTTACCAGCTTTCATGTCCTCTCCTGCCTTCTCGTCCTTGCTCCTGGGCTGGTGTGCCCATTTAGTCTCGTTTTGTTTTATGGGCCTGTCTGATCTTTGGCTAAAGGTTGAACCTCAGGAGTGACTTCATTACTGAGCTAAAAGGGTATCCGGGAGCCATACTCTTGGGGTTTCTGTAGTCTCTGTCAGGCCAGTAAGCCTGATTGAAAAGGGAATTTTGGATTGCTATGGAGGCCAAGGCACTTCATGCTCAGCCACCACCCGTGTATTTTGCAGTCACCTATTTCAACACTATGACATGATATAAAGGTGAGTGCTAAACCACACATTCGCCATTCAGATATACATCTCTTTCCTTAAGCACTCTCTAGGTGATGCAGTCCATCGGGCTAACCAGATCCACCCATGAATGAGAATGTCCTGCAGAAAGCTGGCAGTTTTCTCGAAATACGCAGGAACTGTTGTGTATTCCCTGGATGACATAATCCCCAAGGTGTTGCCTCCAGTGTTGGGGCTGGAGTTTGTGTTTGGGCTTCTGGGCAATGGCCTTGCTTTGTGGATTTTCTGCTTCCACCTCAAGTTCTGGAAATCTAACCAGATTTTCCTTTTCAACCTGACAGTGGCTAACTTTCTCCTCACCATCTGCCTGCCTTTCCTGATAGACAAGTACACGAGGAAATGTGACTTGAAGTTTGGGAACATTAACTGCTGGCTGATGCTCTTCATGTTGGCCATGAGCCAAAAGAGCAGCAGCATCTTCTTCCTGGTGGTGGCTGTGGACAGGTATTACCGGGTGGTCCATTCCCACCACAGTCTAAACAAGATCTTCAATTGAACAGCCACCATCATCTCCTGCCTCTTATGAGCTATCATCATTGGCCTGACCTGTCACCTCTTGTAGAAAAAGATGCTGACAGAAAACAGTTGTACATATTTGTACAGTAGCTTTATCATCTGCAATATGTTCGGGTGGCATGATGTTCTGTTCCTCCTGGAGTTCTTCTTGCCCCTGGGCATCACCGTGTTCTGCTCAGCCAGAACCATCTGAAGCCCACAGCAGAGGCAAATGGACAGGCACGGGATGATCAAGAGAGCCATTCGCTTTATCATGGTGGTGGCCATCGTCTTCATCATCTGCTTCCTGCGCAATGTGGTCACGAGGATAGGGATTTTCTGAGTCCAGCACACAGTTGGGATCAAGACTGTAGCATCTATTGCTCACCTAACCTGGCATTTATCATTACCCTCAGACTTATATACATGAATAGCATGATGCATCCCATGCTGTACTACTTTAGTCCATCTTTCCCCTGCTTCTTCTCCACAATGATCGACCACTGCCTCCAGAAAAAGATGCAAGGTGTGCCAGATAATAACTGAACCAGGAGCCTGGAGACCCGGAGGATATGAGCACCATCAGGAATACGCCAGAAGCTTTAATGGCCAACTTCAGTGAGTCATGGAGCCCCCATTATTGGACCCCATGCTCTCCTTAAATAACCCAGTCAAGAAGCGACATTGTCAACAAAACCATGACCTCTGGATACATAGGTTAGTTTGTTCACAGAGTAACATCACTGGAATTGGTCCGAGATTTCCTGGGACTTCCACATTCAAAGAATCATACTTAGAGAAACACAGTGTGGCTGAGTGAGCCAATTGCTTGCAGGTTGTCACTACAGTAGTCTTGGGGGGAAGGGACAGTGAAGCTTCTAGGCTTGTGAAACTCTTGCTTAATCCCTGCCATACACAGGCGTGAAGATGGCAACCTTTCCAACATTTCTGCTGAGCAGAGTCAGGGGCTCACCTTTATATCATGTCATAGTGTTGAAATAGGTGACTGCAAAATACACGGGTGGTGGCTGAGCATGAAGTGCCTTGGCCTCCATAGCAATCCAAAATTCCCTTTTCAATCAGGCTTACTGGCCTGACAGAGACTACAGAAACCCCAAGAGTATGGCTCCCGGATACCCTTTTAGCTCAGTAATGAAGTCACTCCTGAGGTTCAACCTTTAGCCAAAGATCAGACAGGCCCATAAAACAAAACGAGACTAAATGGGCACACCAGCCCAGGAGCAAGGACGAGAAGGCAGGAGAGGACATGAAAGCTGGTAACGGGGATCTCAAGGTAGAGGAGGGGAGGGTTGACATGTCGTGGGGGTGGAAACCAATGCCTGAGACCTGGATGGTTCTTAGCTCCAGCGGCAATATTTAGCCTATTTATCAGCTCCAGCTGGGAAAAGGAGAGCTGACTGAGTGGAGGGGAGCTATGTTTCTTCTGGAGGGAGCATACACATCATTAAACAGTAGGTCAACAGGGTTTGGTGGGACCAATTCATCTTTCAGCCACACTGTAGCAGAGACAGACTAGGCAATGACCCTCACAGCCTTTGGTTAATATCTGAGTTGCCAGTGGATGTAAGAAGGCAATGAGCCCCAGGAGAGACTGAGCTAAACAACCTTATTAAGGGGAAGGAAATGGACTTTGTGCTTCAGCCAACAACTAATCCATTCCTCTCATGTTTACACTAATTTGAGGGTGAGCCATTAAAAGCGCTCCAGGAAAGAAAGCATCTTCCCACCTCTGTTTTTCCCATTAAAAGAAGAGTGTTCTGCTGCCAAGGAGCCCTGGTGGCACAGTGGTTAAGCATTTGGCTGCTAACCAAAAGGTTTGGAGTTCGAAGCCACTAGCTGCTCTGTGAGAGAAAGATGTGGCACTCTGCTTCCATAAAAATTACAGCCTTGGATATTAGCCCAAGAGACAGAAAGGGCCACATAAACCAGAGACTTCATCAGCCCGAGACGAGAAGAACTAGACAGTGCCCGCTACCACCAATGACTGCCCTAACAGGGAACACAACAGAGAGTCCTGGATGGAGAGGAGAAAGGTGGGGTGCAGAACTCTAATTCTAGCAAGAAGACCAGACTTAATGGTATGACTGAGACTGGAGGAACCCCGGAAAACATGGTCCCTGGATTCTCTATCAGCCCAGAACTAAAACAATTTCCAAGGCCAACTCTTCAGACAGGGATTGGACTTCACTGTGGGACATAAAGTGATACTCATGAGGAGTGTGCCTCTTAGCTCAAGTAGATACAAGAGACTAAATGGGCAGCTTCTGTCTGGAGGTGAGATGGGAAGGTAGAGAGGGTTAGGAAGAGGTTGAATGGACATGGGGAATCAGGTGGCAATGAGGAGTGTGCTGTCACAGTATGGGGGGAGCAATTAGAGTCACATAGCAATGTATGTATAAATTTTTGTACGGGAAAAAATAAAACCAATAAATAAATAAAAAAGATTACAGCCTTGGAAACCTGTGAGTCGGAGTCGACTCCACGGCAGTGGGTTAGGGTTTGAGCAGTTAAAAAGGCTTCAGAAAGAAAGCAGCTTCCTACCTCTGAATGCTTTTCCAATTAAAAGAAGTGTGCTATAGTGCCCAATGATAAAAGAGGGAAGATTCCTCTTGGTTCCTCTGCTTACCACTTGTGTGTTTCTGTACTTCGAATAAATCTACCACTTCAATAAATTTTGATATGACACACAGTCTGGCGTTGCATATGTCTGGGTCATAGTTCACAGAAATGGACTTCTTACTTAAGCAGAGATCTTCATGGATTATTAACTGTGACTCGTTAGAAAATCAGATACTGGAAAGTAAGAGAAGAACACAGACACTGACCTACATCATGAGACGGTTAAGTAAAATTTACCTATGTATGAGACCAGGATGGAAAAGGACTAGGAACAAATAAGAACGATTTAGTTAGGAAGAGTAGATTGTGAACGCATTTAAATTCTCTTTTGAGTTCAGTGAATATTGCTGTTAGCATTTGTGTGTTAAAAAAAGAACCAGGCCAGACTGGGATTCTTCTGCAGGAGGAGGAAGAGAGGGCTTCCTAGGACATAGTTTCAGTACCCAGTTCTGGGATGGAAAAGAGATGTGCTGGTTTCAATCTCTGATCAGCCCAAGTTTCTGTTGGCCTTTCATTTCCAGTTTCTGTTACTCCTCGATTCTTTCAATAAGATGAGGCTTGCCTTGGACTTGGTTGTAGACAAGAAACTTAGATACTGAGACTCCCAGCCATGGATGGCAATTAATAAACAAAGATAGAGGTTCCTGATTTTCCTAAATGCAGAGCAGTTTGTTCGCTGTATCTCCAAACAACAAAGCGAGAAGTAGAAAGTTAAAAGCAGGGATCTCTATCCTAAAGAGGAAAAGACGACAGAGTCGTGCCCAGAGGAACACAGGGACTCCCCCAAGGCTCAAGTCTGAGTCAGCAGGGAGTCGTGTTATGAGACTCCAATTCTGCATTCAACAGACAAAGTGGTTTTCAAGTTTTGAGAACTCAACAACTGACATTCATTTATTTTTTCATGCTTTCAATCCATTTCTACATATTAAGCACCAACTATGTGCCAAGTGCTGTTCTGGCTGGTGGAGAATGAGCAAGGAACTATATAGCCAGGACCCTTTTTCTCAAAGAACTCATACTCCAGAGGGAGGGAGCAGAGGGCAAAAAAATGAATGAAAAGGGAATTTTAGATCGCTATGGAGCCCTGGCGGTGTAGTGGTTAAGACCTGAAGTGTTAACCAAAAGGTCGGCAGTTCGAATCCACCAGCTGCTCCTTGGAAACCCTATGGGGCAGTTCTACTCTGTCCTATACGGTTGCTATGAGTCAGAATCGACGCAATGGGTTTGGTTTGGTTTTTTTGGTTATGGGAGACCCAGGTTTGATTCACAGCCAATGCGCCTCATTCTCAGTCACCACCCATTTCTTCTGTAGTTTCCTAGTAATCATTCATCTATTTCAACACTCTGACATGATGTTAAGGCAGGTGCTGAACCACATGTTCGCCACACAGACAGACACCTCTTTCCTTGAGCATTCATCAGGTGAGGCACACTGTCAGACTAAGATGATTCACTCTTGAACTGGCATCTTCTGCAGAAAGATGACCATTTTCTGTAAACAGACATGAATAACTGCTGTATATTCTGGGATGACTTCATTGCCAATGTGTTGCCTCCAGTGTTGGGGCTGGAGTTTGTGTTTGGGCTCCTGGGCAATGGTCTTGCTCTGTGGATTTTCTGCTTCCGTTTCAAGTCCTGGAAGTCTAGCCAGATTTTCCTGTCCAACCTGGCTGTGGCTGACTTTCTCCTGGTCATCTGCCTGCCCTTCCTGATCAATAACATAATGAGAAAGGGGGAGAATGGAGGTTTGGGGACATTGCCTGCTAGCTGATGTGCTTCATGCTGCCCATAAACCACCAGGGCAGCATCAGCTTCTTCACAGTGGTGGCCATGGACAGGTATATCCATGTGTACCACCCCCACCATGTTCTCTCCGAACAAGATCTCCATTTGGACACCTGCCACCATCTCCTGCCTCTTGTGGGGTGTCACTATCGGCCTGATCTGTCACCCCCTGTACAAACACACACTGATCGACCATGATGGTGCAAATTTGTGCCACAGCTTTAGCATCTGCAATATCTTTGAGTGGCACAATGCCATGTTCCTCCTGGAGTTCTTCTTACCCCTGGGCAGCATACTATTCTGCTCAGCTAGAATCTACTGCAGCCTGTGGCAGAGACAATAGGACAAGCATGTGAAAATCAAGAGAGCAATTCACTTCATCATGGTGGTGGCCATCGTCTTCGTCATCTGCTTCCTGCCCAGTGTAGCCATGAGAATAGGTATTTTCTGGCTCCTGCACACAGTGGGGACATAAGATTGTAACATTTACAACTCAGCTGACCGAGTGTTTTTCCAAGCATGGCTCCCTGGTATACTACTTCTCCAGCTCAGCTTTCCCCAACTTCTTCTCCTCCATGAGCAACCACTGTCTCTGGAAGAAGTTGACAGGTGAGCCAGATAATAACCGGAGCAGGAACGTGGAGCTCATGGAGGATCAGAACACCGCCAGGAATACTGTGGAAACTCATGGCCAACTCCAGTTTGGCATATGGAGCCGCTGTTATCTGACCCCAATCTCTCCTTAAGTAACACAGCCAAGAAGCGACAGATTCACTATCTCCGGATATATGGTTTTGCTGTCGCACAAACTAACATCCCTGGACGTGACCTGAGGTTTTCTGGGACTTCCAGATTCGGAGAATCTGATTTAGAGAAACAGTTTGGCCAAGTGAACCACTTGGTTGAAAGTTGTCACTACAGAAATCTTGGGAAGAAGGGAGAGGAAAGCTTTTAGGCTTCTGAAACTCTTGGCTTAATCTCTGCCATATGCAGGGCTGAAGATGGCAACGTTTTCAACATTTCTGCTGAGCAGAGTCACAGCCACAGAGAAGTCCATGGGCACCCATGACTTGCTGGCCTTGCTTCACCTGCCTGAGATATGAATGGTTCACAGCTCCAGAGGCAAAATTTAGCCTATTCATTCACTCCAGGTGGGAGGAGAGCTGAATGATTGGAGGGGAGCTATATTTCTCCTGGAGGAAGCCCAGACATGATTAAACAAGACAGCAGGTCAACTGGGTTTGGTGGGACCAATCCGTCTTTCAGCCACGGTGTAGCAGAAACAGACTAGGCAAAGACACTCACAACCTTTGGTTAATATCTGAGTTGTCAGTGGAGGTAAGAAGGCAATGAGCCCCTGAAGAGACTGAGCTTAACAGTGTTATTAAGGGGAAGGAAATGGTCTTTGTGCTCCAACCGGCAACTAATCCATTCCTCTCTTGTGTACACTAATATGAGGGTTGAGCAGTTAAAAAGGCATCAGAAAGAAAGCAGCTTCCCACCTCGGTATGCTTTTCCAATTCAAAGAAGAATGCTATACTGCCCAACGATTGAAGGGGAAGATTCCTCCTGGTTCCATGGCATACCACTTGTGTGTTTCTGTACTTAAAATAAATCTACCCCTTCAATAAACTTTGATATCACACACAGTCTGGCATTGCATATGTCTGGGTCATGGTTCACAGAAAGGGACTTCTTAATTAAGCAGAGACCTTTATGGGTTATTAACTGTGTCCTGTTAGGAAAATCAGATACTGTAAAGTGAAAACAGAACACAGCCACTGAGCTACATCATGAGACAGTTAAGTAAAAATTACCTATGTGTGTGGGACAAGGATGGGAAACGACTGGGAATAAATAAGAATGATAAATAAGAACGATTTAGTTGGGAAGAGTAGTTTGCGAATGCACTTAAATTCTCTTTGGAGTTAGTGAATGTTGCTATTAGTTTTGCCATGGTTATCTAGTGCTGCTACAACAGAAATACCACAAGTGGATGGCTTTAACAAACAGAAGTTTATTTTCTCACAGTCTAGAAGGCTAGAAGTCAGAATTCAGGGTGCCAGCTCCAGGGGAAGGTTTTCTCTCTCTGTCGGCTCTGGGAGAAGGTCCTTGTTATCAGTCTTCCCCGGTCGAGGAGCATCTCAGTGCAGGGAACTTGGGTCCAAAGGACGTGCTCTGCTCCTGACACTACTTTCTTGGTGGTATGAGGTCCCCACGTCTCTCTGCTCACTTCTCTCTTTTATATCTCAAAAGAGATTGACTTAAAACACAACCTAATCTTGCAGATTGAGACCTGCCTCACTAACATAACTGCGTCTAATCCTGCCTCGTTAACATCATAGAGGTAGGATTTACAACACATAGGAAAATCACATCAGTCACAACATAGTGGACACCCACACAATACTGGGAATCGTGGCCTAGCCAAGTTGACACACTTTTTTGGGAGATACAATTCAATCCATAACAGTATTTCAAGTCTTAAAGAAGAAGTCTGGCCAGACTGGGATTTTCCTGCAGGAAGAGGAAGAGAGGGCTTCCTAGGGGATGGTTTCAGTACCCAGTTCCGAAAAAGACATATGGAAAAGAGATGTGCTGGTCTGAATCTCTGATGAATCTGAGTTTCTCTTAGGCTTTCATTCCAATTTCTGTCACTCCTCCATTCTTTAACAAGAGGAGGCTTGCCTTGACCTCCCGAATTGGCTGCAGATAAGAAACTTAGAGACTTAGACTTCCAATCCTGGATGGCAATAAATGAAGAAGAAAAGATAGAGGTTCTTGAATTTCTTAAATGCAGAGCAGATTGCTAGCTGTACCTCAAAGCAACATCGTGAGAGGTAGAAAGTTAAAAGCAGGAATCACCATCCTATGCAAGAAGAGATGGCAGTCATGCTCAGAGGAACACAGGGACTCCCCCAAGCCTCACGTGTGAGTCAGCAAGGAATCAGGTTGTGAAACTCCAACGCTTTCATCAGACAAAGTGGTTTTCAAGTGTTCAGAACTCAACAACTTAATGTTTGTTCATTTGTCCATGCATTCGGTCCATTTTTACGTATTAAGCACCAACTATGTGCCAGGTGCTGCTCTGGTTGGTGGAGAGAAGGCAAGGAACAAGATAGCCAAGGCCGTTCTTCTCATAGAACTCACACTCTAGCGGGGGGAGGCAGGTGGTAAACAAACGATTGAGAAGGGCATTTTGTATTGCTCTCGGAGACTTGGGTTCGTTCTCCAGTCAACACACCTCATGCACAGCCACCATTGTCTGTGTCGTAGTTTCCTGGTGATGATTCATCTGTTTCAACACTCTGACGTGCCAGTAAATGTGGTTGCCGCACCACACGTTCACCGCATGAACACACAACCCTCTCCTTGAGCATTCACTAGTTGAGGGGCTCTGTCGGAGTAAGACGATCCACTCAGGAATGCCAGTGTCCTACAGAAAGACAAATACTGTGTGGAAATACACCAAAAGGGGTGCTGTGTGTTCCCCAATGACTTAATCACCAAGATGCTGCCACCAGTGTTGTGAATGGAGTTTGCGTTTGGGCTCCTGGGCAATGGTCTTGCTCTGTGGATTTTCTGCTTCCACCTTAAGTTCTGGAAATCAGGCTATGGCTGACTTTCTCTTTGTCACCCGCCTGCCGTTTGTGACTGACAACTATGTAAGTGGGACTGGAGGTTTGGGGACATTGCCTGTCAGCTAAGGCTTTTCATGTTGGCCATGAACCGCCAAGGTAGCATCATCTTCCTCACAGTGGTGTCCACAGACAGGTATTTCTGGGAAGTCCATCTCCCCATGCTGTAAACAAGATCTCCAATCAGACGGCCACCAGCATCTCCTGCCTTTTCTGGGGCATCACCACTGGTTTGACCTGTTACCTCCTGAACACACAGTTGTTGACCGAAAACAACGGTACCCACTTATGCAGCAGCTTTATCACCTGCAATACCTTCAGGTGGCATGATTCCCTGTTCTTCCTACAGTTCTTCTTGCCCATGGGCATCTTTCTATTCTGCTTGGCAAGAATTGTCTGGAGCCCGCAGCAGAAACAAATGGATAGGCACCCGGAGATCAAGAGAGCCATTTACTTCATCATGGTGGTAGCCATTGTCTTTGTCATCTGTTTCCTGCGCAGTGTGGCCATGAGGATAGGCATTTTCTGGCTCCTGCACACAGTGGAGATGCAGGATTGTGCCCCTTCTACCTCGGTTGACCTGGCATTTTTCATGACTGTCAGCTTCACCTACATGAACAGCACGCTCGATCCCTTGGTGTATTACTTCTCCAGCCCATCTTTCCCCAACTTATTCCCCACTGTGATCAACCGAGAAGATGACAGGTGAGCCAGATAATAACCAGAGCGTGAGCGTGGAGCTCACAGGGGATCTGAGCACCACCAGAAATGCTCCGGAGGCTTTAATGGCCAACTCCAGTGAGCTATGGAGGCCCCAATATCTGACCCCAGCCTCTCCTTAAATAAACCCAGCCAAGAAGCAAGATTGTCACCAAGAACCATGATCTCCGGATACACAGTTTAGGTGGTGCACAGAGTGACATCACTGGACTTGGCCCAAGGTTTCCTGGGACTTCCACATTCAGAAAATCAGACTTAGAGAAACAGTGTGGCCAAGTGAGCTGCTTGGTTGCAGGATGTCACAACAGAAATCTTGGGGAGAAGGGAGAAGAAGGCTTCCAGGCTTCTGTAACTCTTGCTTAATCTCTGACACCCACAGGACTGAAGATGGCAATGTTTCCAACATTTCCGCTGAGCAGAGTCAGAGGCATAGAGAAGCCCATTGGCACCTGTGACTCACTGGCCTCCTTGCTTCACCTGCCTGAGACTTGGATGGTTCTCAGCTCCTGGGGCAACATCTAGCATGTTTGTGGACTCCAGCTGGGACAAGGCGAACTAAGTGATTGGAGGGGAGCTATGTTTCTCCTGGAAGGAGCCTAGACATCCTTGAACAAGACAATAGGTTGTTTGGGTTTGGTGAGACCAATTCATCTTTCAGCCACGCTGTGGCAGAAACAGACTAGGCAAAGACACTCACAACCTTTGGTTAATATCTGAGTTGCCAGTGGAGGTAAGAAGGCAATGAACCCCAGGAGAGACTGAACTAAGCAACGTTATTAAGGGGAAGGAAACAGTCTTTGTGCTTCAACCAGCAACTAATCCATTCCTCTCTTGTTTACACTGATTTGAGGGTTGAGCCGTTAAAAGGACTCCAGGAAAGAAAGCATCTTCCCACCTCTGTTTGCTTTTCCCATTAAAAGGGGAGTATGCTGCTGCCCAATGGTCAAAGGTGGGGAGAGTCCCCCTGGTTCCACGGCTTACCACTTGTGTGTTTCTGTACTTAGAATAAATCTACCCCTTCAATAAACTTTGATATGCGACACAGTCTGGGGTTGCATATGTCTGGGTCATGGTTCACAGAAATGGACCTCTTACTTAAGCAGAGACAATTATGGGTTGTTAACTGTGTCCTGTTAGAAAAATCAGATACTGTTGCAAGAGAACAGGACACAGCCACTAAGCTACATCATGAGACAGTTCAGTAAAAATTAGCTACAGGAGGGACAAGGATGGAACAGGACTGGGAACTAGTAAGAATGATTAATAAGAATGATTTTTTTGGAAGAGGAGATTGCAAACGCATTTTAAATTCTCTTCAGAGTTTGGTGAATGTTGCTACTAGTACTTATGTAGTAAATAAGGAACTGGCCCAGAATGGGAGGAAGAGAAGCCTTCCTAGGGTAGAGTTTCAGTACCCAGTTCTGGGATGGAAAAAAGATGTGGTGTAGTCAAGTTCCTTCTCTGATTCTTGGGTCATCTGTTTTGTTTCAGATGAACAGAGACCGATAGTTACATACCTTAGATGATGGCTTGTAGGTTTAAAAACCCCAGAAACTACTCAGCATACTGGGAGGTGAGGATCTTGAATTTTGTAGATGCAGAGCACTTTGCTCATCTGTGTCCCCAAGAAACATCTCAAGATCCAGTAAGTTAAAAGCAGGGATCACCTTCCTAAAGCGGAATAGATGGCAGAGTCATGCTCAGAGGAAAGTACAGACTCCCTAAAGCCTCAAGTCTGAGCCAGCAGAGAATTGGATTGTGAAACTCCAATTCTTTCATCAGACAAGGTGGTTTGTGAGTGTTCAGAACTCAACAGCTCACTTTGGTTCATTTATTCATGCATTAAATCGGTTTGTACACATTAAGCACCAACTATGTGCCAGGCAGGGGGGCCAGTGGTGGTCCAGTGGTAGAATTCTTATCCTTCATATGTGAGACCCAGGTTTAAATCCCAGCTAATGCACCTCATGCACAGCCACCACCCTCTGTCAATAGAGGCTTGCTTTTTGCTGTGATGCTTAGCAGGTTTCAGTGGAGCTTCTAGTCTAACACAGACTAGGAAGAAAGGCCTGGTGATCTACTCCCTAAAATCAGTCAGTGAAAACTCTATGGATCACAATGGTCAGATCCCATTGTACGTTGGGTTGTCATGAGTTGGGGACCAACTTGACGGCAGCCAACCACAACAACATGTGCCAGGGTGGTGGAGATAGAGCTGTTCTGGGTGGTAGAGGCAGAGCAAGGAACATGTAGCCAAGGTCCCTCTCATAGAACTCACACTCCAGAGCAGGGAGACAGATGGTAAGCAGATGAATGGAAAGGGAATTTTGGATCACTATGGGTATTACGCAGAGCCCTGGTGGCACAGTGGTTAACAGCTTGGCTGCCAACCAAAAGCTCGGCAGTTCAAACCCACCAGCTGGTCCTTGGAAACCCTATAGGCAGTTGCACTCTGTCTATAGGGTCACTATGAGTCAGAATTGACTCAACGGCAATGGGTTTTTGGTACGGGTATTATGCGAGGTCCCTGGGTGGTAGCAAGCAGTTTGCAACCGGCTGCGAACCTAAAGGTTGGCAATTCAAACCCACCCTGCAGCACTGCAAAAGAAAGGCCTGGCGATCTGCTTCCATAAAGATTACAGCTATAAAAAAACAAAAACACCCTATGGAGCAATCTTACTCTATAACACATCGGGTTGCCATGAGTCGGAATCAGTTTGGCAGCAACGGGTTTCATGGGTATTATAAAGACAGGAAAGCAGGGTGATAGGGTAAAGAGAGTCTGGGGGTGGGAAAACTGGGAAGCCGTATGTTAGGACATGACCTTGAACTCAGCCGTGACTGATAAGACAGAGCAAACAATGCAAAACTCTGGGTATACAGCATTCTAGGCAGAGGGAATGGCCAGCTCAAAGCTTCAGAGTTCAGAGTTAATTGTGTGTGAGTGTATTAGTTTCCTGTGGCTGCTGTGACAATTTACCACAAACGTGGCACCTTAAAAATTTATTTTCTCACAGTTCTGGAGGCCAGAAGTCCAAAATCAAAGTGTCACCAGGGTCTACTCCCTTTGGAGGCTCTGAGGAAGGATCCATTCCATGCCTCTCTCCTAGCTTCTGGGGGCTGCCTGCAACCCTTGGCGTTCCTTGATTTGTAGGCGCATCACTCCAGTCTCTGCCTCCATCATCACGTGGCCTTCTCCCATGTCTTCTCTTTTTCTGTCTCTTATAAGAATACTCGTCATTGGAGTTCAGGCCCACCCTAATACAGGATGATCTCACCTCGAGATCCTTACCTTCATGACATCTGCAAAGACTTTTAATCCAAATAAGGTCATGTTCTGAGGTTCTAGATGGACATATCTTTTGTGGGATACAATTCAACCCACTACAGTGAGTGGAAGGAGTCCCTGGGTGGTGCAAACAGTTAAGCACTTGACAACTAACAGAAAGGTTGGCAGTTCGAACCCACCCAGAGGCACCTCAGAAGACAGGCCTGGCGATCTGCTTCTGAAAGGTCACAGCCTTGAAAACTCTATGGAGCACACATAGAGTCGTTGTGAGTCACAATCAACACCACGGCAACTAACAACAGTGAAGAACAGAGAAGAGGCCAGTGTGGCTGAGTACAATGAGTGTGGGAACTGCTACATGGTGACATAAAGAACCCCTGCTGTATGAAAATAATGAAAGACTTGACATAGAGATCATGTTATATTCAACGACAAAGGCTTTCAAGACAGAATATACAGTATGATGTCAATTATCTTCTAAAACACGTACATGTGTGTATATATCCATGGACCAAAAGATTAGAATAATACACATCAAAACCTTGATGCTGATTAGACCTAGGTGATAGGATTACAGATGATTTCCATTTTCCTTTCTGGACTTTTCTAAATTGTCCGCAATGAACAGATATTACCATTGTAATGATTTATAAAGTCGTTATTTTAAAAATGAAATCACATTTATATTTCCATAAAATAAGAACACCATCATCTTCCTTGATTGTTAACAATAGTTTTTAAGAGAATAGTACTTTTTAAATACTCCTTTTTCCCTGTCCAAGGGAGCGCCAACATCCGTTTAAGATGGAAGCAAGCAGTGCCATACTGGGTTAAACCAATGGTGTGTCCATTCCATCTCAAATTGTGGTATAGTGTGTGTGTATGAGTGTGTGAGTGTGAGATAGAGAGAGAAAGTGGGGAGAGAGAATATGTATCTACTTGTGTTTATGTATTGGGAAGGGCAGTTATAATCAGTTATGTATCTATTTTCCATTACCTCTTCTATCACCGTCTTTCAGCTCTTCTCTTTATTTTGTCATGGTTGGTAGCTGCCATCTAGTCAGCACCTGACTCATGGCCACCCCATGCACAACAGTATAGAACTATTGTGATCCATTGGGTTTTCACTGACTGATTTTCACCAGACCTTTCTTCATAGTCTGTCTTAGTCTAGAAGCTCCACCGAAACCTGTTCAGCATCATAGCAACATGTAAGCCTCCACTGACAGAGGGGTGGTCGGTGTACACTGGCTGGAAATCAAACCCAGGTCTCCCACATGGAAGGCAAGAATTCTACCACTGAACCACTACTGCTCCCTCTCTTTATTTTGGGGACTACTAATTATTGGGGTCATGAGTTCTATGAGTTTACTCTCGATGTAAAGTAGGACTTCCTTTTAGAGTCCCCTAATTTCTTCTTCCCCCACGTGTCTGTCAGTTTGTCTTACTGTGGGGGCTTGCATGTTGCTGTGATGCTGGAAACTATGCCACCGGTATTCAGATACCAGCAGGGTCACCCATGGAGGACAGATTTCAGCTGAGCTTCCAGGCTAAGACGGACTAGGAAGAAGGACCCGGCAGTCTACTTCTGAAAAGAATTAGTCAGTGAAAATCTTATGAATAGCAGCGGAACACTGTCTGATATAGTTCCCGAAGATGAGCCCCCCAAGGTGGGAAGGCACTCAAAATATGACTGGGGAAGAGCTGCCTCCTCAAAGTAGAGTCGTCCTTAATGACGTCGATGGAGTCAAGCTTTCAGGACTTTCCTTTGCTGATGTGGCATGACTCAAAATGAGAAGAAACAGCTGCAAACATCCATTAACTATTGGAACATGGAATGTATGAAATATGAATCTAGAAAAATTGGAAATTGTCAGAAATGAAATGGAACTCATAAACATCGATATCCTAGGCATTAGTGAGCAGAAATGGACTAGTATTGGCCATTTTGAATTGCACAATCATATGGTCTACTATGCTAGGAATGACAACTTGAAGAGGAATGGTATTGCATTCATAGTCAAAAAGAATATTTCAAGATCTATCCTAAAGTACAATGCTATCAGTGATAGGATAATATCCATAAGCCTACAAGGAAGGCCAGTTAATCTATTATTCAAATTTATACACAAACCACTCAGGCCAAAGATGAAGAAATTGAAGAATTTTACCAGCTTCTGCAGTCTGAAATTGATCGAACATATAGTCAGGATGCATTGATAATTACTGGTGATTGGAATGTCAAAGTTGGAAACGAAGAAGACTCACTATTTGGAGAATATGGCCTTGGTGATAGAAAGGATGCCGGAGATCGCATGATAGAATTTTGCAAGACCAACAACTTCTTCATTGCAAATACCTTTTTTCACCAACATAAACGGCGGCTGTACACATGGACCTCACCACATGGAATACACAGGAATCAAACTGACTACATCTATGGAAAGAGACAATGGAAAAGCTCAATATCATCAGTCAGAACAAGTCCAGGGGCCGACTGTGGAACAGACCATCAACTGCTCATATGCAAGTTAAAGTTGAAACTGAAGAAAATTAGAACAAGTCCACGAGAGCCAAAGAATGACCTTGAGTACATCCCACCTGAATTTAGAGACCATCTCAAGAATAGATTTGACACGTTGAACACTAATGACCGAAGACCAGACGAGTTGTGGAATGACATCAAGGACATCATACATGAAGAAAGCAAGAGGTCATTAAAAAGACAGGAAAGAAAGAAAAGATCGAAATGGATGTCAGAAGAGACTGAAACATGCTCTTGAACATCAAGCAGCTAAAGCAAACCAAAGAAATGATGAAGTAAAAGAACTGAACAGAAGATGTCAACAGGCGGCTCGAGAAGACAAAGTAAAGTATTATAATAACATGTGCAAAGAGCTAGAGATAGAAAACCAAAAGGGAAGAACATGCTCGGCATTTCTCAAGCCGAAAGAACTGAAGAAAAAATTCAAGCCTCAAGTTGCAATAGTGAAGGATTCTATGGGGAAATATTAAACGACACAGAAAGCATCAAAAGAAGATGGAAGGAATACACAGAGTCATTGTACCCAAAATAATTGGTCGACATTCAGCCATTTCAAGAGGTAGCATATGATCAGGAACTGATGGTGACGAATGAAGAAGTTCAACCTACACAGAAGGCATTGGCAAAAACAAGGCTCCCAGAATGGACAGAATATCATTTGTGATGTTTCAACAAACGGATGCAGCACTGGAAATGCTCACTCGTTTATGCCAAGAAATTTGGAAGACAGCTACCTGGCCAACCGACTGGAAGAGATCCATATTTATGCCTATTCCCAAGAAAGGTGATCCAACCGAATGCAGAAACTATCGAACAATATCATTAATATCACACGCAAGTAAAATTTTGCTTAAGAGCATTCAAAAGCAACTGCAGCAGTATGTTGACAGGGAACTGCAGGAATTCAGGCCGGATTCAAAAGAGGACATGGAACCAGGGATCTCATCGCTAATGTCAGATAGATGCTGGCTGAAAGCAGAGAATACCAGAAAGATGTTTACCTGTGTTTTATTGACTATGCTAAGGCATTCGACTGTGTGGATCATAATAAATTATGGATAGCAGTGCAAACAATGAGAATTCCAGATCACTTAATTGTGCTCATGAGGAACCTGTATATAGGTCAAGAGGCAGCTGTTCAGACAGAACAAGAGGATACTATGTGGTTTAAAGTCAGGAAATGCGTGCATCTTGGTTGTATCCTTTCACCGTACCTATTCAATCTGTATGCTGAGCAAATAATCAGAGAAGCTGGACTATATGAGGAAGAATGGGGCATCAGCATTGGAGGAAGAATCATTAACAACCTGCATTATGTAGATGACACAACCTTGCTTGCTGAAAGTGAAGAGGACTTGAAGCACTTACTGATGAAGATCAAAGACCACAGCCTTAGTATGGATTACACCTCAACATAAAGAAAACAAAAATCCTCACAACTGGACCAATAAACAACATCTTGATAAATCAAGAAAAGATTGAAGTCGCCAAGGATTTCATTTTACCTGGATCCACAATCAACACCCAAGGAAGCAGCAGTCAAGAAATCAAAAGACACATTGCACTGGGCAAATCGGCTGCAAAAGACCTCTTTAAAGTGTTGACAAGCAAAGATGTCATCTTGAGGACTAAGGTGCACCTGACCCAAGCCGTGGTGTTTTCAATCGCCTTATATGCATGTGAAAGCTGGACAATGAATAAGGAAGACCGAAGAAGAATTGACGCCTTTGAATTGTGATGTTGATGAAGAATATTGAATATACCATGGACTGCCAAAAGAACGAGTAGGTCTGTCTTGGAAAAAGTACAACCAGAATGTTCCTTAGAAGCAAGGATGGCGAGACTATGTCTCACATATTTTGGACATGTTATCAGGAGGGATCAGTCCCTGTAGAAGAACATGATGCTTGGTAAAGTACAGGGTCAGAGAAAAATAGGAAGACCCTCAAGGAGATGGACTGACACAGTGGCTGCAACAATGGGCTCAAGCATAACAACGATTGTGAGGATGGCGCAGGACCGGGCGGTGTTTCATTCTGTTGTACATAGAGTCACTATGAGACACAACCGACTCAACAGCATATAACAGCAACGTCTTCTAAACTTCAAGACATTACCCCCCAGTCTACAACCATAAAATCAATCGTGTGTAAAAATCATGTTTATTTTCTGACTTTACGCAGTCCCTTACGTTTCCAAATTTACTAGCCTATCCCATCCCACTGTGCTTTCCCTGGCGTGAGCTTGTCTCAATTGCACCCAGTCCTTAAAAACGCTTTTGGTTCAGTTCGCACAACGCTTCCCAGTCATGCTTGTTGATCTGTTGGACTTCCTGCTTACAACAGCAGATGTCTTCACAGATGGCCTATCAGGCCCACTTGACCCCTTTCTTCCCTTCCAGTATCAGATATTCAGCTGAGGAATTGGTAATCTGTGCTGCTTTGGACACTGGTGGTGTTTGGTGGAGTGATTAAGTACTAGAAATTAACTATTTACCAACCAGCTGGGCTATGTGTCACCCACCTTTTGGTTCAAATTGGTGACTGTGTCAGATGGGAACTAAAATTTTGATGAAATTCTTTGGCAGTTCAGGATGGGGCTACTCATGTTACTGGCAAACTTGCTGAGAAGGAGAATCCCTTTTTTTTTTTTTCTCTCATTGTTATGAGAAGATGCCTTATCATAATTGTTTAACTCAAGGCTTTTATGGGTATAAGTAACTGAAACACATTTCATTTTAACTTAAGCCAATAATAAAAAATAAAAAGAAGGCTATGGGAAAGACAGTGGAGTATCTCACAGAATCTAAGAGAAAATTAAACCAGATTTGGGCAGTTCCAGGAGATCCTGCCATGGACGTGACTCAGCACCCCAGTCCCTGTGTCTCTCGGGTCATTTTCTCATGGGAGAGAATCTGATGGGCCTGGCTTGGTTCAAGTATCTACCCTTGGTCCCAAATACCTCTTGAATGAAGGGCCATGAAGACAACAGTTACGCAGCAGCTGCGTCCAGGAGATTTTCCAACTTCTGCTTGTGCAAGGACACGCTCTCTGCCAGGTGGTTTCTTGGACAACTTTTCAGGTCACTCTTAATTTCACCCATTTTAATAGCATGTTTGGGTTTTCAGTGGACTCGATCTCAATTCTCTTGCTTCCAAAATTTCTGCCTACCGTAGTTACAAAACTATGGTACAAAAAGAATAGAGATAATCAACTTTCGGGAAGCAATGGAGTTTCCACTGCCCCA
Organism: Trichechus manatus latirostris; assembly: GCF_000243295.1. Classification (NCBI taxonomy): domain Eukaryota; kingdom Metazoa; phylum Chordata; class Mammalia; order Sirenia; family Trichechidae; genus Trichechus; species Trichechus manatus. The sequence goes on along the minus strand of NW_004444067.1, from coordinate 726,273 downwards.
AACCCATTCAGATATGGATCTCCAAAGGTGAGTTCTAGAGCCCTTCAGAAGGCCTTCTTGGAGAAATAAAGCCTTTGGTATTTTATATATAGCTTAATAAGCACCAAAAAATCCAGTTGCCATCCAGTCGACCCTGGCTCATAGTGGCCCTCTGTGTGTCAGAGTAGAACTGTGCTCCATAGAGTTTTCAATGACTGATTTTTCGGAAGCAGATCGTCAAGCTTTTCTTCCAAGCTGCCTCTAGTGTGACTCCATCTTCTAAACTTTCGGTTAGTAGCTGAGCACATTAACTGTTTGCACCACTCACGGACTCCATAATAAACAAAGGGCAAAGAAATATGCTTTGGCAAAGCTTCACTGGAGTGAGTTATCTGGCCCCGAAATTCTGTCCACTAAGCTTCTTGTCATAGAAATAAAGCATGGCTATTTTGCAACTGGAGCCCTGGTGGCACAGTGGTTAAGAGCTCAGCTGCTAACCAAGAGGTTAGCAGTTCGAATCCACCAGCCGCTCCTTGGAAACCCTATGGGGAAGTTCTACTCTGTCCTACAGGGTCACTATGAGTTGGAATTGATTCGAAAGCAACGGGTTTGGTTTTTGGGTATTTTGCAACCAGAGCTGGATTCTCTCTGGACTCCAACGTACCAAGGAAAAAAGCCTTGTGTACAGCATTGCAAATAGCAGGGCCTGATCTATAGTCCACAGTCCCACGACTCCGTCAGATGAAAGGCAAGTGCTACTAGGCCCTCAACAAATATTCAAACACTGGCGCTCTGGCCACAGCCAGAGATGGATTGACAACCATCATTAGGTAGCAGGATCAGTACATGATGTTCTTAACCTAACAATGTTCTACTGACATCCTCAGTTTGAAAAGAAGTGTGTTTCTTTTTCAGGGTGCTTACAAAATATTTCTCCTTTGGAATATGATGCTTTAGTAAGAAAATTATACTGATCTGCTTTTGGTTTGTTTAAAGCAATGTGGTGCAAAGATATACTCACCATTGGAGATACTGTATTGAACGTCATCATCATCATTATTATACATTATTATTATAAGATTTACTCTCTGGTTATCTGTCGGACACTGTGGTGGATTAATTACTTCTGTGTGGTCTTTCTAGCCATGGTCTTGTAACTCCCACCCAGGTGATTGTGTGATGGGGTAACGGTGGCCTACCAAGGGGATTGGTCAGTTTTGCCTTAAAAGAGAGCCAATTCCAGAGCAGAGAGGAGCCCACCACCACCAAGGAAGGAGAGCCCCAGTAGCAGAGACCTGGCAGCAGGAGACTGCGTGGTAGGCCTCCCAGCCCACAGAGAGAGAAAGCTGAAGTGCCTTTGGGCGAGATTGCGGGCCAGGGAAAAGTCTACGCCTGACCCACGAATTTGGGACTTGCCAGCCTTCACAACCGTGTAAGCCACTTCCTTTATATGGTTTCATGAGTTCTGTGAGATGTTGCAGGGAATTAGGGAACCCAAAGAGAGGAGGGAGAGTACTGAGGCGAGAGGGAGTAGCTGGTGTTAGAGATGATGGAGTGGTACAGCCGCTTGGAAAAGTTAGACATTGGGGACGTCTTTAACTTCCACCTCATAGGAACCAGCTTTGTGCTGATCCTTGTGAAAGAAATGATTTGTTTAGACGCTGCTAAATGTTTCACATGGCTCATCTCCTTTAATCCTTTCGATAACTCTGTGGTAGTAGTTGTTGTTAGCTGCCCTTGAGTTGGCCCATGGTGGCCCCGTGCACAAAGGAACGAACACTTCCTGGTCCTGTTCCATCCCCACGATTGGGTGTGGATCAGTCCATTGAGATCCATAGGATTTTCACTGGCTGATTTTCAGAAGTAGATCACCAAGTCTTTCTTCCTAGTCTGTCTTAGTCTGGAAGCTCTGGTGAAACCTGTTCAGCATCCTAGCAGCACACAATCCTCCACGACAGTCAGGTGGTGGTGGTGCATGAGGTGCATTGGCCAGGAATGGAACCTGGGTCCCTCGTATGGACGATGAGAAGTCTACCACCGATCCACCAGTGCCTCTAACTCTACAGAGTAGATGCTATTTCCCTTTCACAGGTAAGGGAGCTGAGGCCCAGAGGCTTTTAGTAACTTGCCCAAGGTTATACAACTGGAAAGCAATGGACCAAACATAGGCTATCTGACTACAGTGTCTCTTCTTTTAAAGCTCTGAGAAAACGCCAAGTGACACATGAGAAACTTGAACTGGAAAAAGGAGAGCGAATGCCTTTTATCCATTCGGGGTCAGTACTTCCCGAATTTCCCAGGCTGCCCAACCATTAAGCTGTCTGTCCCCTCCCAGGCCAGGCTGGGATCATGCACTTCATTAAGCCGCCTGGCTCAGTGCCTAGCACTTAGTGGGTGTTCTATGAATGTCAGTGTCTCTTCTCCAAAGCTAGCTCTTGGTTGATCTCTTTCTTCCTTGTTGAAGACTTTTCTTCCCTTTCTAAAGTAATTATGACCTGGCTTGCAACCTGTGTGGTTGTAAATGGTTGATGTGCTGGGCTGCTAACTGAAAGGTTGGAGGTTGGAGTCTACACAGAGGCACCTCAGAAGAAAGGGCTGGTGATCTACTTCCAGAAAAATCAGCCTTTGAAAACACTACAGAGCACAGTTCTACCTTCATACACATGGGGTCACCATGAGTCACAATCCACTCAACAACAACTGGTTTTTTATCACCTCACAAGGAGACAAGTCAAGGATGTTAATTGCAATATCATTTGTAATAGTGAAAAACAGGAAATAACTTAAATGTCCATTAGTAAAGGAGTAGATAGATAAACTGTGATACAGAAACCCAACGCAATACTATATAGCAGTTAAGACAAATGAACCAGAATTACTTATCTCAACAGAGCTGAATCTTGAGCATAATATCAAGGGCAAAAAGCAAGTTGCCAAAAGATACATCCACAAAGACAGCATTTATGTAAATGTTTAAAAATTGCAAAACACAATAATACACGATGTTTGGAAGTATTAATTTGTAAAAACAACAAAAATTATGCATGAAGGAAACACATTAACTTCAGAATACAGGTTACTTTTGTGGAGGGAAAGAAGGAAACGGGGTGAAGGGGTGGTCTCAACGGTTGTGATCCATTGGGTTTTCATGGGCTAATTTTTGAAAGTAGACCACCAGGCCTTTTTTCCTAGTCCATCTTAGTCTGGAAGCTCCACTGAAACCTGTTCAGCATCATAGCAACATGTAAGTCTCCACTGATTGATGGGTGGTGGCTATGTATGAGGTGTATTGGCCAGGAATCAAACTTGGGTCTTCGGTATGGAATTCTACCACTGAATCACTGAATTCCTTAGCACTAATGAGGAGCAAACGACTGATACATGCAACAATTTGGATGGTTCCTAAGAGCATTATGTTGAGGGAAAAAGGCCAATCTAGAAAAGTTACATACTGTATGATTCCATTTATAAGACATTTTTGAGATAATAAGATTATAAATAAGACGAACAAATCAGTGGTTGCAAGGGACTAGAGAAGGGGGTCAGGACATAACACGAGGGGTCCCTATGTGGTGATGGAACAGCTCTGTATCTTGTATGTGGTGGCAGTTACACACAAATCTATACGTGTGATACAATGTCATAGAATTATACACAAAGATGTACCATAAAAAAGAAAAGAAGGAAGGAGAGGAGGGAAGATATGAAGGAAGGAAGAAAGGAATATAGAAAACATGTAAAAACTGGTGAAGCCAAGTTACATCTATAGACTAGCACCGTTATCAGTTTCCTGGTTTTGATAATATCCTAAGTTATGTAACACACCACCATGGTGGGGAGCTGGGCAATGGGTACACAGGACCTCTTTGTACTGCTTCTTGCAACTTTTTGTGGTTCTATAATTAATTCACAATAAAAAGTTAAAAAAGAAAATCAGAAATAAACGTGGCCAAGAGTTAACATCTGTTAATACTGGATGGTAGGAATATAAAATGTTTTATTAATTTTCCTTCTTTATGAGTATGTAGGTGTATGTACACACACATGCACACACTAGATTAGATTACCTCCTGGGACTATGGGGCAGATGCTACCACCCACTCTGTTTATTAAGTCCTTCTCTCTCCAGATGCAGCTTATCTCTACTCTTTTTCTGTGTCGCTCCAAACACCCAAAGATACCCTTTCTATTTTAAAGCTTTTATTGCTAACAACTTGGGGAGCAGAAAAAGGGCAAGCAAAAATAAGCTCGTTTTTAAAAAAAAATACAGTTAAACACTCCTATAAAATGAACCTTGAAAACATTACGCTAAGTGAAAAAAAGAGACACCAAAGGTCACATATCGTATGACCCCATTTCCGTGACATGTCCAGACTAGACAAATGCATAGAGACAGAAAACAGATTAGTGGTTGCCAGGGGCTGGGTGGGGAGAGGAGAATGGGAAGTAGCTGTTTAATGGCTACAGGGTTTCCTCTTTGGGGTAATGAAAATGTTTTAGAACTAGAGAGAGTTGATGGTTTACACAACACTTTGAGTGTGCTAAATGCCACTGAATTGCACACATTAAAGTGGTTAATTTTGTGTTATGTGAATTTTACCATTAAAACAAAACCTCTTACAAAACAAAATCTAAACAGTAACTGTCCCTCATCTCTACCTCCTCCCTCCCTCCTGTCCCCTACTCTTGGTTCCCAATCCTTTCCTGGTCAGGCAAGACCCCTGCACCAATGATAACAGTCTGAGAATAGAGTTAACCCATTGCCGTTGAGTCGATTCCAACTCACAGCGACCCTACAGGACAGAGTAAAACTGCCCATAAGGTTTCCAAGACTGTAAATCTTTAAGGAAGTGGATTGCCACATCTTTCTCCCTCAGAGTGGCTGGTGGGTTCCAACCACTAACCTTTTGGTTAGCAGCCTAGCGCTTAACCACTGCGCCGCTAAGGCTCCTTGAGGATGGAACTAGGGTGTAGTATTGGGTATGAATCAGAGCCCTGGTGGCACAGTGGTTAAGAGTTCGGCTTCTCCAAGAGACAGAAAGGGCCACATAAATCGGAGACTGCATCAGCCAGACTGGAACAACTAGATGGTGCCCGGCTACCACCAATGATCACCCTGACAGGGAATACAACAGAGAGTCCCTGATGGAGCAGGACAAAAGCAGGGTGCAGAACTCAAATTCTAGTGAAAAGACCAGACTTAATGGTTTGACTGAGACTGGAGGGACCCTGGAAGACATGGCCGTCAGACTCTCTGTTAGCCCAAAACTGAAACCATTCCTGAGGACAACTCTTCAGTCAAAGATTAGACTGGACTATGGGACATAAAATGATACTTGTGAAGAGTGTGCTTCTTAGCTCAAGTAGATACATGAGACTAAACGGGCAGCTCCTGTCTGGAGGCGAGATGAGAAGGCAGAGAGGGTCAGGAGCTGGTTGAATGGACACGGGAAATCAGGGGTGGAAAGGAAGAGTGTGCTGTCACAGTATAGGGAGAGCAACTAGGTTCACATAACAACGTATGTATAAATTTTTGTATGAGAGACTAACTTGAATTGTAAATTTTCACTTAAAGTGCAACAATTAAAAAAAAAAAGAAGAGTTTGGCTGCTAACCAAAAGGTCAACAGTTCAAATCCACCAGGCACTCCTTGGAAACTTATGGGGCAGTTCTACTCTGTCCTGTAGGGTCGCTATGAGCTGGAATCGACTCAGCGGCAACGGGTTTGGTATATTAGGTTTGAACCAGTGTCTGCTGTCATTTCTGGTGATCTCCAGACTGGGTAATTCCTATATGAATGTTTTCCTCCCACTTAAAATCCCTTGGAGACAAGACATGGAGGCAGGTGTCCACTCTTCTTCCTTACATACATACCTGGGTACCTCAGCCCACTCAGTGGTTTTCAGAGCTGGGCTAGAATGCCTTATGTATTTAGTTAAAACCACTTATCACCTCTAAATCAGAATAGAATTTCACAGAAGGCCTGCTGTGCCACATAGCAGAGAATTCAACTTCAGAAAAAGTAGAACATTAATTAACATTAACATTAGGGACAGACTGACCTTCCATAGGCAAACACTGTTCAACTGTTTCCTCTCTCTCTCCAACTGCCTTTTGTTTTAATGATGGAAACAAATCACAAAATTCATTAAAATGCGTATATATATTTTTAAAAAAAAGGTGAATGAGAGAGAAAAAAAATTACACCATTCTCTAGGGCTCCCACAGAGGCAGAACACTGACACTTCAATCATGATTTCAAAGTTTTTTGTTTTTAACAAAACTACTAAAATTATTATAGCCAATCCAGAAAAAGAGAAAAACCTTAATATTCTCAGCTAGCGTTATCGTTTCTACCAAAGAATATTCACATAAAACTTCTAAGAATTCTCTTTCTAAAACAAAATTGGGTTATGCCTCTTTTTGTACCTCAAAAACCTTCAACTATCAGCAGAATAAAGTTCAGATTCCTTAGTGTGGAATTCACTGCCAGGCTACATTGGACCTGCACAGTATGGTAGGGGAGATAGAGAACGGCCTTTAGAACTAGATGTTCCTAAATTCTGGCTTTACCACTCGGTAGTTCCATGCAGGGGACTCCTAGAGGTTGAAAGAGGTCTAGAACCTTTCCAGCTTTTGAAGCTGCTGATTTTTAAAATTAAGATATTATCCACATACTCTAAAATTCACCGTTTTCAAGTGGACAATTCAATAGTTTTTAGTATATTCACAGACTTGTGCAACCATCACCATTATCTTACGGAAAAACATTCTCATCATCCAAAAACCCCTCACCCACTAGCTGACACTTCCCAGCCCTACCTCCCCCAGCCCTTGGCAACTACCAGTCTATTTTCTGTCTATACACGTTGCCATCGAATCAATTCCAACTCATAGCCACCCTATAGGACAGAGTAGAACTGCCCCCATAGGGTTTTCAAGGAGCAGCTGGTGGATTCAAACTGCTGACCTTTTGGTTAGCAGCTGAGCTCTTAACTACTGCACTACCAGGGCTCTTTCCAGCTCTAGGTCATGATATATTTTTAAAAAGAAGAAATTGCATAATTGGAAAAATTAGGGGAAGAGAATTCAGAAAAAAAAAAAATTGCTTAAACAAAGCTTCCTTCCCCGCCCAGCTTTGGGCTGCTTGGCCTTGCTGAGTTGGGTCCAAGCGATGTACATGAGGCCCTGGGTTCTGCTGGAGTCCTGGCAAGAAAACTGATGTGGGGCTTTCTACCCTATTGTTCTGGGTAGACAACCAGAAAACAGTACAGGAGCCTAGAAACGAAGACAAACAGAAAACAGTACTGTAGCCTAGAAATGTGGCAGTTTAAAATACTTCCACAAATTTTTTTGGTGCTCCTTCCTTCAAAAGATTAAGGCTTATTTTCCTCCCCTTGAATGTGGGCCAAATTTAGTAACTTGCTTTTACTGAATAGAATGGGGTAGAAATGATGTTATATAACTTCCAAAAACTTCCAAAGTTAGGCACATAAAGGATACAGCTTCTGTCTTTTTCTCTTTTGACCCACCATATTATGAGGAAGCCCAGGCCACATGAAAAGGCCATGTGGGGGTGCTCCCCTGTTACTTCTAACTAGACCCTTCCCTGACAGCCAGACATGTGCTTGGACAAGTCTTCAGATGGTTTCAGTCCCTGGCCTTTTAGTCCTATAGCTGAGACCCTAGATACCATGCAGCAGAGATAAGCTGTGCCCTGTCTGAATCCCTGACTCACAGAAACAGTCAAGATATAATAAATGATTACTGTTGCTTTAAGCCATCACATGTTTGGAGTAATTTGTTATGTAGCAATAGATAAGTGAAGCACCCAGAAAACAGTGGATCCTGGAAAGACTTTGGAGATCTGCATACCCCTCAGTAATAAATAACAGGATTTAAGGAAATTCAAATACAGGTTATAAAGGAACTTTTACAGTTAAAATACATTATTTATGAACTTAAGAAGCTCCATTTGTGAATTAAAGGCATGTATGATTTCTGCTGAGACCCCTCTAAGCAGCCTGGGAGAGCAAGCGCAAGAAATATCTAAAAACCTAAAGCAAAATTATAAAGTGATGTTAATAATTTGAAAAAAGATAAAAGAATTGGAGCACAGCTCCATAAGAACAGGCAAATAAGAGTTCTAAAAGGAGAAGATGTAACAGATGGAGGGGCAATAATTAAACAAATGATAGGCGAAAATTTCCCTAAATTAATAAAGACCTAAGTCTGCAGATGTGAAGGGAATCACTGAGCTCCAGGCTAGTCTGATGAGAAAAGATTCATACGTAAGCATATTCTGGTAAAATTCCTGAACCTAAAGATAAAGAAAAAACATCTTACGAGAGTGAAGTAGAAAGAATAAGATACCAATAAAGGAAAAAAAAATCAGACTGGAATCAGAATTTCTTCTACAATACTGGAAGATGACAGCAGAACATGACAGAGAAGTGAGAAAAAAGGACAAAAATTCAAGACTCCTGAATCCAGTTGTCAAAATATTTTGCATCTATTGAGGCAAAAGGAAGATATTCAAGGATACATAGGAATTCAGAGAGTAGAATGCCTAGTGCTCCCTCTGAGGAAACTACTTGAGAAAAGGCTGACTGTCTTAGTCACCTAGTGCTGCTATAACAGAAATACCACAAGTGGGTGGCTTTAACAAACAGAAATTTATTTGCTCACAGTTTAGGAGGCTAGAAGTCTGAATTCAGGGTGTCAACTCTAGGAGAAGGCTTTCTCTCTCTTGGCTCTGGGGGAAGGTTCTCGTTTCTTTTCAGCGTCTCTTTCCTGGTTCCTTGGCAATCTTCATGTGGAATGGTATCTATCTTCCCCCAACTCTGCTTGCTTCTTGTTGTGTGGCCTGGAATCGATTCTGACTCACAGCGCCCCTAGAGGTCAGAGTAGAACTGTCCCATAGGGTTTCCAAGGAGCAGCTGGTGGATTTGAACTGCCGACCTTTTGGTTAGCAGCTGAGCTCTTAACCACTGTGCCATCAGGGCTCCATTAATCTCTGTCTCAACAGAGATTGACTTAAGTAATAATGCCTCATTAACATAACAAAGAAAACCCATTCCCAAATGGGATTATAACCACAGGTATAGTAGGATTCACAACACATATTTTTGGGGGACACAATTCAATCCATACCACTGGCCACACCACAAAGATATCTGAAAAGAAAACTGAAGAAGGGGGAAGGAGAACGGGAGAGAAAACAGTGTTAAGAACATACGCATACAACATGTTAAATCTAAATGGATCAGGATAGATGAGTATTTGTGTAATAGAGTTTCTAAGGAAGTACTCTTGAAACCAAAGGAACATCTTGTAAGGCAATTCTAAGAAATACTAGATGATCTCAGCTAAACCTCAGAGACTGAGTAGTGGGGTGGGGAATAAAAGTATTTCATGGGTCTTATCAGTGGAAATGGAGGAAATAATAAAGAAGAGAAGGGAAGTGAAACTGTTCTGAAGGTCTCATCTCATTGGCCTGAGGGTGAAGAACGGGAAGAAATAAACCAAGGAGTCAGGAGGACAGTATGCTTCAGTGCAGGAAATGGTAGACCATATACCTCTGATTCTAGGAGCAAGGAATATTACCATGAATGAAATGGGGAGATCTTCTTAACCAAGCCTGGAAACTCAGAAGTTATAAAAGATAGATATATTTGACTATACAAACATTACAAAGTTTTGTGTGATAAAGGATACTATAAATAAAGCCAATTCAAATGATGGAGTTGGAAAATTATTTGTAATATAAATAAGAGTCATCGACCTCTATTGACTAACCTTCTGTGTGCCAGGCACCCTTCTGTTTACAGGTATAAACTTATTTATCTTTAGAACAATGCTGTGAAGCTGGAATTATTACCATTATTATTCCTATTTTATAAACGGATAAAATGAGTAGACTGAGACATAGCAAGGTTAAACAACTTGCCAAGATCACACTGCCAGTCAGGGGCAGAGTTAAGATGTTATCCTTGGCCGTCTACCCAAGAGCCAATAAATCACTTCTCAGATGAAAACCAAAAGCCAAATGGATACTATATAAGGAGCTCTTACAAACTGACCTGAAAAATACAAACAATCAACACAGAAATGAACTTAGAATACAAATAAACTATTTATAGGAGAGTGAAACCAAATGGCTAATGGACATATTAAAAGACCCTCAAATTCAACAGTGGTCAGAAAAATGCAAAATGTAGAAGCCACAAGGCAATTGCTTTACATCCATCAGACTGACATAAATTAAAAGGAGTGAGACAAATGGAAACAAGTGAGACCATCAAATGCTGGCAGGAATATGGAGGAAAGGTCACTTTCATACACGTGACGTTTTACAGCCATTTGGGAAAACAATCTGGCAACATCTGTTAAAATTGAAACTAAACATATCCTTTGACCCAGCAATCCCACTCCTGGGAATCAGTCCCAAAGAAATAAAAACTCCAATACTTAAGGACAAGGAAGTTTATTGGAGCATTATTTTTACTTCTTGTGGCAATAAATAAATAAAAACTGGTCACAAAGTGAATGCCCATCAAAAGACGAAGGGGAACAGCAGAAAGAATCATGATACATTCACCCTATGGACTACATTACATGGACATTAAAAGGAACTTGCGCGCTTGACTTGGAATATTTCCACAAAATATTGCCAAGTGTGGAAAGCATGATACAAAAGAAATGTGTGTATTATGTCCCATTTTATAAACTGAAAACTGTTTATAAACTAAAAGCTGTACAGGATGTTTTAGAACATAGGAAGCATGAAAGAACGCATAGCAGGTCATTAACATGTTATCTTGTAGGGAGGGGGTAGGAGGTAGATATGAGTTGAGGAAGAATGAGCTGGAGAAAGGGAAGTCAAGTGGGAAAAAAATAAAAGACTGTACCAGGGGTGGCAATTATGGCCCACAGGCCAAACCAGGCTGCTGTCTGATTTCGTAAATAAAGTTTTATTGGAACATAGCCATTCATAGGGCCAGGATTAGGGTGAGGCTAGACTAAGACAGACCAGACTAGAAATAAAGGCCTGGTGATCTATTTCCGAAAATTGGTCAATGAAAATCCTATACTATCCAATATAGTGCTGGAAGATAAGGCCCCTAGGTTGAAAGGCATTCAAAACACAGAGGCCACAACAATGGATTTGAGCATACCAACAATTGTGAAGAGGGCAGAGGACCAGGCAACATTTCGTTTATTGTATATGGGGTCGCCATGGGTCTGAACTGACTAGACAGCAACTAACAACACTGTTAGCCTTTGTTACCTGTCTATTATTATGGAGCATCTAATCAGAATACTTCCTCTCTTCCACACTTTCAGAATACCCTGTACTTTTTTCCCTTGTGGCATTTATCACAATGTTAATTAAATATTTATTTGCAGAAAGTACTTAGTTAACATCAGTCTCCCTCACCAGACTGTAAGCACCATGAGGGCAGGAACTACGGGTCTCTTGTGTATCATCATTTCCCCACTGCCCTGCACAGCACCTGACACATAGTAGGAAATAAATATGTGCTGAATAGATGAGTAATAAATTCTGTATGACTTGGTGGCGGAGGCAAAGGCAAATCAGAGCACATAAACCAAAATGGAGAAGACAAGCAAATGATGGTTGTTTTAAACACATCTCCAGTGTGTCTACGAGTCCGTGGATGGTGAAATCAGTTAATTACTTGACTAACTGAAAGGTTGGAGGTTTGAACCCACCAAGAAGGCAGGCCTGGTGAAAGATCACAGTCTTGAAAACCCTATGAAGCAGAGTTCTACTCTGACACACATGGGGTTGCCATGAGTTGGAATCGACTCAACAGCAATGGGTTTGATTTTGGTTTCTACAGTGTGTCTGCAGGGGTGTGATGAGGGAAAGTGAATCCTAAATTGTTCAGGGTCTTTCCTCCAGTATTTTACAATAGCGTCCACCTCATATAGCCTTGATCTTCTGCATGCCGTTTTTCATGACTCTCATTCCTACACTTGCTCAGTTAGACAAATGTTTGTAGAATAAACACACAAAGGAACAAAGAAAGCCAGATCAGTCTGCACAAGAAAGGCTGTGTGGCAGCTAGGACAGACAACAAGTTCACACCCTTGAATGGAATACAAACTAACAGTATTAAGAGGGGTGGTTGACAGAGAACTTGTCTATCTATGTCATGGTGTACACGGCTGCTCTCACCACCTTCTGAAAATGGCTCTCCTTCAAGTGGCTGGTCCTCTAAGTCACCTTCTCTGAGGTGACTGGGTTCCAACCCAGCTACAGGGCATGAATCTTGATTAGTTTAGGCCAATCATGGTGGTCTCATTCTCCTTGCCAAGTCATTGCTGTGGCATGGAGATGTTATACAATTCTGGTCCACAAGATGTGAGGGGAAGTTTTCTGGGGAGTCTTTTAAGACATTTTCCATCACTTAAAAAAATGACCTTTGGGTTTGGTGGTTCCTGAAAAAGTTAAACATAGAGTTTTCATAAGACCCAGCAATTCCACGCCTAGATATATACCCAAAAGACCTGAACACATATGTCTAAACAAGAACTTGTATGCAAATGTTCATAGCAGCATTATTCACAATAGCCAAAAAGTTATTCACAATAGCCAAAAAGTAGAAACAATACAAATGTCCATCAATGGATGAATAAATAAAATTTGATATAGCATAAAATGGATTATCATTCAGCCATAAAAATGAATGAAGTACCAACACGTGCTACATGAATGAGCCTCAGAAACATTACACTAAGTGAAAGATGCCAGATATAAAAGATTGCATATTATCTGAATCCATTTATACGAAATACCCCGAATAGGTAAATCCGTAGAGACAGAAAGCAGACTAGTGGTTACCAGGGGCTGGGGAAAGTGAGCAATGACTGCTTAATGGGAGAGGGTTTCCATTTGGCATGATGAAATGCTTTGGAACTAGATAGAGGTGATGGTTGCACAACATTGTGAATATACTAAACATCGCCAATTGTACGTTAAAATGGTTAACTTTATGTTACGTGAATTTCACCTGAATTTTTTTTTTAAAATGACTTCTGGAAATTCTTGCATAAGGATGTAATGTTTCGAGCAGCTAATACTTTTGTACTGTAAGAAGACAAGCTAAGTTCAAAATCAGCACATTAAAAGATGGCAGAGTGGAAAAGTCGAGAGAACCTGGGCCCTTGATTATGTCATTGATCTGTTCTGGGAACTCTCTATCTTTGGCCTTGTGATTATGCAAGATGACAAATGCCCGTTTGCTTAAACCTACTTCTAGTTGGGTTTTGTACTACTTGCAGCCAAAAGCATCCTAAGTAATACAGATTCCAAGGTTCTGAATAAGCAAGGCAAAGGCATTCATTTTATTCCAATGGGAACAAGAATCTCACGATTAACAGTAGCCATCTTCACGTACTTTGTGACTCTCACTAGAAAGAAAAAAAGACATAATGTGCTGTTATAGCTAAAAGTGAAAGAAATGAACATTTTCAGCTTGTAGAGAATAGGTAATGATGAAGAATTCTTAATAGCAGTGAATTCTCAGAGTTAGGCAAGGATTTTCTGTGTGTGTTTGTCATCACCAAGATGAACCCAGGTCTCACACTCTGTTGTCTCTTGCCAGTCTTAGTGTTTTAAAAAACAGGGTGGACTAGTTTTAGGACCAATATTAAAATAATTATAGAATTGTCAGCTCTGATTACTACAAAGAAGATGGAATCACTGGCAATGCCATCGAAGTCTGTGTCACTTCTCTCAGTGGACTTGAGAGCTGAGCGTCTAATATTGAAAGCTGACCAGACGTTGTAGAAAACTCAGGCTTTCTCTATATGACATGTCAGTTTTACATGGTGAAGGTGAGCACTTCCTTCTTCAAGGTCGGGCTGACTTTTCTGCATCACTAGACTCTGAGTGAGAGACAACAGAGGAAAAAAATGGTTCCCTCTCCATAGCCTTCTCCTCTCATTTTCATGGTCCTGGAAGGCTCTGGCATGGCTCCCCCTATATAGATTCCTGTTCTATTCCACACATAGCAAGGTTTCAGAGAAAGGATAATGTAGCTGGGTGGGCTTTTGATGCAGAAGTTTAAAGGCTATTACAAGGGATTAATACTTGCAAGTGTTGTTGGATTTAATCTTGCCCTTACCGTAATTTCTAAGTTATTGTGTAATGTGTAAACTATGAAAATAAATGACTTAAGTCACCTACCGGAAAAACCTGTTTCACAATGATGGATTAAGGGAAATAGGTCTTTTGCCTATGCTAAGATGCTATACTTGTATATAAAGGTTACCGGAAATTAGCCATGATTAAAATGAACTGCAATTTATCCCTCTGAGAATTTCTGGTAGGGATATGGAATTACATTCCTTTCTGTCTTCACATATTAGTTTTGTTTTATTTTTCCACTCATTTGGGAATTCATACATTCAATGAGCCTAGTCCAGAAAGAAGTGAGTTGTTTATTCAAGACGTTTTGAATCACCTCGAATGTGAGATATTTCCAAAACAAGGAGTAAGTGTGCTAAAACAAAAGGACACAAAACACAAAATCCTGCTGACTTTCAGAGGGTTGCCAAGATGAGGACACTGAGTTGAATCTAAATGACCACACTGCCAGGGTTGTGGGGTCCCCTAGGAATCAGCTCTACTCGCTCGCAAAGAAAGGGACGAGGTGGAATAAATAACTGCTTTCAGACTGTGGCTAGTCTTCCAGGTAGTCTTCTCTACTTTGGAAACCTGTTGATTCCTTAGCTTTTCTGTAGATTCACTGGGATAATTAAAATGCACGTGAGATTGGCTAACATGGCCACAGTCCCAGGAACCAGAGCAGAGGGCTAGGTTCTGGTTTAAAAACATGAAAAACTGGCACAACACAGTTTATAAAGACAATGTTCTACATTCTACCTTGGTGAGTAGCGTCTGGGGTCTTAAAAGCCTGTGAGCGGCCATCTA
>NW_004444067.1:675936-710793 GCF_000243295.1 Trichechus manatus latirostris | reverse complement strand
GGGTTGACATGTTGTGGGGTTGTTAACCAATGTCATAAAACAATATGCGTACTACTGTTTCATGAGAAACTATTTGTTCTGTAAGCCTTCACCTGAAGTACAATAAAAAAAAGAGAAAAAACAAAACAAAACAAAACAGAAAAACTAAAATCTATAATCACTAAGAAGAAAAATGCCAAAGAAACACACACTCCTTGCTAATTACAATCAGGGAGGAAAATAAAGACTTAGTCATATAAATCCAAAAAAGGCCATGATCACCTTTCAAAGGAACATGATCCTGAAGTATACTGGGAATGTGTTGGTTTTTGACCTGGGTGCTTATTACAGGGGTATATTCACTTTATGAAAATCCATTATGATTGCTGTACTTTTCTGTATGCTAGTTTACTTCAGTAAAATGTACATGATTTAAGATTATTATTTCTAATAGCTAGGTACAGAACTCAGTTACTTAAATAAGTGAATACTTTACTCAAAGGCAGCAGAATTTGAGAGAGGCGGTTGTAGTGGGTTGAATAGTGTGCCTCCCTCAAATTCACGTCCACCAGGAACGTTGGAAGGAGACCTTATTTGGAAATAGGGTTTATGCAAATGTAATTAAGGTAAGAGTAGAGATGAGAGCATACTGCTTAGGGTGGGCCCTGGCTCCAATGACAAGGGTCATTGTAAGAGACAGAACAAGTGTCCTTATAAAGATACACAGACACAAAGGCAAGAAGGCCATGTGAAGACGGAGGCAGAGATTGGAGTGGTGCACTCACAAGCCAAGAAATGCCAGGGACAACCAGGAGCTGGAAGAGGGAAGGAAGGATCCTCCCCTACAGCCTTCAGATGGAACATGGCCCTTCCGACATCTTGATTCAGGACTCCCCGCCTCCAAAACTGTGAGAGAATGAATTTCTGTTGTTTTTAGCTACTTAGTTTGTGGTAATTTGTTACAGCAGCAACAAGAAACTCATACAGAGGTATGTGGAGTAACGATAGGGAGAGAAGGTGAGTTTTCTCCTGCTGTCTTTCAAGGGACCTAGCAAAGCAAGTAGCCGAAAGGGCTGTGAAGACATAACATGGTGCCTTGGTGGTCACCCTTCCGGTTCTCTCTTCACAGCTCCTCTTTCTCACTCATTCTGAGTTTTCGTCTTCCTTGCAACCCTTACCACTCATTTTCTTTTTCACCCTCACTTTTGGTTTCTCCTTTTTCCCTCTGAAGGCCCAAAAGTAAAAATAAAAACCCTATCAGTAATCTAAACAAAAAGAATGTTTCTAACTTCCTGAGAAAAGCCCGCTCACTAATATATTAGTAGGCATAATTCTTATTTTTACATAGCAAACTTACAGATGGTAGAATTATCACCTGAAATGTAGATTGTGGTAGATTAACATTCATTTAAAAAAGAAAGAAAACACCAGCACAGGAATTTATGTTGTCTGATGATGAAAGTTTTCCTAGATATTCTCGCTCAAGATGACAAAAACATTAACAACTTCAGAGCATACGACATAGAGGGGGAAGGAACGGAAGAAATTTTGTAAATTATCACTTCTTCTTTTGAGGTGTAAAATATAGCATGGGTTATGAGTAATATATCTTTTTAAGACTTAAAAAGAAATCAAATCTATATAAAGAACATTGGAAAAAAATGAGTTGAAAATAATCTCATTTGTGGAGTAATACGATTTCCTCCTAGTCCATTACGTTCTCTTTGAGCACAATACCCTGATGCTTCACATGTACATGCATGTTTATATAAATGAGCCATTCGCCTAAGTAATTCAGCGAACTTAACACTAAGCGAACATCATCTTATAAAGAATGAGTGGGAGTTAGCCAGGCAAACGGGGATGAGTGGGAACAAAGGCCTGAAATAGCATGGAATGTGCAGGGAATTGTACCCGGATACAAGGCAGGAAGTGGAGAAAGTCTGATCATGGAGTCTTAACTGACATTTTAAGGTTGAGTGAGTCTGTGTATACATATTGAAAATAAGACTATAAGAAAACTTGAAAGTAGCAAGGCAGTTAAAAATCCATAGGACAGAGCAGCATTATCCATAATAGACAAAAGGTGGAAACTGTCCAAATGTCCATCAGCTGATGAATGGATAAACAAAATATGGTATGTACACACAGTGGAATATTATTCCACCAAGAAAAGAATGAAATACTGATACATGCCACAACGTGGAAGATCCTTGACAACATTATGCTGAGTGAAAGAAAAGGACAAATACTGTATAATCCCTCTCACACATTTAGAATAGGCAGATGCTCAGAGACAAAAATTTATTAGTGGTTACCAGGGGTTGGGGGAGACGGGAGTGGGAGTTATAACTGAAAAGGTACCGAATTTGTTTGGGGTGTTGGCAAACTTTTGGAAATGGATACTGCTGATGTTGGTAGCACAACATAATAAATGCAATTAATGTCACTGAATGGTACACTTAAAAATGGTTAAAATGGCCAACTTTTTATTATATATATTTTACCACAATAAAATTTAAAGACATAAATTATACCTTAGAAATAATTTAAAAAAAACAAAAGTTGGAGGACCACTGGCCTATTCTACCTAGGCCGCCAGCATTCAATAAAAAGGAAGATCCTGCCTGGGTGGTGTAGTGGTTAAGTGCTATGGCTGCTAACCAAATTGACTCGACGGCAACGGGTTTAGTTTTTTTTATTGGTTATCCAAAGCACATCAGTGTGGCTACCTGCATAACCTCATCTGGATAGATGTGATCACCAATGTTCCTTACGTGTATTCTCTTTCTTGGAGCCCTGGTGGTGCAGTGGTTAAGAGCTCAGCTGCTAACCAAAAGGTCAGCAGTTCAAATCCACCAGCCACTCCTTGGAAACCCTACGGGGCAGTTCTACTCTGTCCTATAGGGTCGCTATGAGTCAGAATCGACTCAACAGCAACGGATTTTTATTCTCTTGCTCAAAAATAACTTATCAAAAATTATCCGAGTGTATCAAATGTGCTTATACAGGCATAGCAAATGGATCCCAAATCTCTAGGCCCCAAAAGAAACGGCAAAAAGGAGACTGAATATCCGGCACTTCATTAGGCCAGGTTTTCTATTCCCACTAAAGAAATTCTCTGCTCCAAGTACTGAAAGGAATATTTAGCTGCCTCACTCAAAGCAAGATAATAAAAGAATGTGCATGACTCATGTGGATATAGTGACTTTACTTAGTTATTGCTAACTTCCCCTTTTCACCCCCACACATAATGGACGTGTCATTTGTTCATTTCCTCATGGAACATTCAATGAAAGAATTTTAAAATTCATGGACTTCATAAATACTTAACAATCTACTATATGCCAGGCACTGTTTTAGGGTCTGGGGATAAAATGATGAATGGAGTAGAGGTCTCCTTGCTTGGAGTTCGTATTCTAGTGAGACGGTCAACACACAAGCCAACAAAGGTAGCTTTGGGTAGTAGCATGAAGGAAGTGAAACACGGAAATTCGATAAAGTGATGGGGTTGGAAAATGGGGAGACTTTAGTTGGTGTGGTCAGGGAAGGCCTGAGAGAAGGTAAGGCCAGAGAGAGGTGGAGAGTGGCTGGCTTTCAGGCTTGAAAGGTAGGCAGCGGCTAGATCTTGCAGGGCCTTATAAGCCACAGTGTGGGTGGGCAGATCCCACTGAGTTGTAACTGCAAGCCTGCTGTAATCTCACTGCTTTTGAAGAAGTTAATCCTTTTTGTGCTAGATCTACTGAGAAGGGAGCCTTTTCATAATTTGTCTTCCTGGAGGGGACTCCTGTTCCTAATTTGAGGAAGGATGCCAGTGCGCCTCCGATGAAAACTTGGGTTTCATTGTTAAGTGAAACGGGGAGCCAATGAAAAGTCTGAAGCAGAAGAATGACAAAATCTGGCTTGTGTTTTAAAAATATACTTAGGCAACATTACGGAGAGTGGTTGTATAATGACAAGAAAAACAAAAAAAACCAAACCCATTGCCTTCGAGTCGATTCTCATAGCGACCCTATAGGACAGATTAGAACTGCCCCATAGGGTTTCCAAGGAGCGCCTGGTGGATTTGAACTGCTGACCTTTTTCGTTAGCAGCTGAACTCTTAATTAACCACTATACCACCAGGGTTTCCATATAATGACAAGAGTGGAATAATGATCAAAATAACAATCATAGCTAATAAAAATGTAGTAAAATACAACAAGAGGGATCCTGGCTAGTTGTATATTTGAACTTAAAATAAGTTCAAATACATTTATATTCCCCAAAGGCAATTCTCTGGCACACTGAAAGCTAACCCATTACTTTACTGTGAACAGTGAAACCAGTGTTAAGCCTGGGAAATAACTCCTTTATACCTTAGCTCCAGAGTCAGCTAAGCAGGGAGGTTCATTTCCATTTGTAAAGTTCTAGTGCCACCACTTGACCTTATCCATTCCTTGCACATTTATACCCAAGAACACAATTACAGTATCTACTTGAGATTTCTGTCTTAGAATTGGTCTTCTTCAGGTTCAATCACTCAAATATCAAAGAAATATAAACATGAATAGTGAGGTACCATTTTCAGCTATCAAATTAGCAAAAGCTTTTTAAAAAATGAGATTGCTGGATTGGGGAGGCTACAGTAGACACTCAAAATGTTGCTGGCGGGAATGGACAATATGTTGTATGAGTTAGTTTCCTTGGACTCCTGGTGACCTTATCTATATATACCAGAAGGACACATTGCCTGGTCCTGTGCCGTCTTCATGATCACTGGTATTTTTGAGTCCACTGTTGCGGCTGTTGTGTCAGGCCATCTCCTTGAAGGCTTCCCTCATTTTCACTGACCTTCTGCTTTACCAGACATGATGTCCTTTTCTAGTGATTGGTCTCTCCTGATAGGGTGTCCAAAGTAAGTGGGCCAAAGTCTCATCATCCTGGTTTCTTACTGTATTTCATTGATCTGTCGTTAATTTGCTGGTACCAAAATGATTTAATTATTGAGAGTTTAAACAAGGTTTTAACATTTGGCTAGGCTAATTCTCCCTCATTACTCCTGTTCTCCTGACTTATTCTGGCTATTCTTATTTATTTTTCTATATGAACTTTACAAGAAGTTTGTCTAAGGCCTAAGGAAATAAATAATTACTGGGACTATGCTGTAAATATAGGCCAAATCCCATTAAAAAAAATACCACTGATAAATTAAGCTATTTGCATTTAAAAAGTCATTATTATTGAGAAACATTTAGCATAATAAAAATTTGCAAAGCACAAAATAATGTTATAAAAACTTGTAGTTAGCTGTATTACCTATGCTATAACAACAGCTAGCACTTTTAGGCACTTACAACTACTTTGTTAAATGCATTTTATGAACTGTGGTTAAGGTCACTAGAAGGTAGGTCCTTGTTTTACAGATGAGGGAGTTAAGGCTTGTTGCTTTTGTCAGCTGCTGTTGAATCAGACCCGGACTCATGACAACCCCATGCACAACGGAACGAAACACTGCCCAGTCCTGTGCCATCCCTGTGATAGGTTATGGATTGGGCCGTGTCATCCATAGGGTTTTCAATGGCTGATTTTCAGAAGTAGATTGCCAGGCCTTTCTTCCTAGTCCATTTTAGTATGGAAGCTCCACTGAAAGTTCAGCATCGGGGCAGCACACAAGCCCAGACAGGCTGAATGACTTGTACAGGATCACACAGCTAGTGAGACAGCCAGAATTCAAATCCAGACTTGTTTTACTGTAACACCCAGGTTTTTAATCACTATGCTGCACTGAGGAAACCCTGGTGGCATAGTGGTTAAGAGCTAATGCTGCTAACCTAACGGTCGGAAGTTCTAATGCACCAGGTGGCTCCTTGGAAACCCTGTGGGGCAGTTTTACTCTGTCCTGTAGTGTCACTATGAGTCAGAATCGACTCGACAGCAACGGGTTTTTGGTTTATGCTACACTGAGGCTTTTGAACAGAAATAGTATTTTTCTCAACTGGCAAAACAAAGGCAAACTAATTCCAGTAACATCAAATTCAGTTTACTTATGTTATTCACCAGTACAGCAAAAGACTAAAGAGGCAGAATAGTACACGTCATGTAAAGTCTGTGTGCTGGATCCCGGCTCCTCCCTTGTCCTTCTTGGTCATTCTCCAAACCTGGGGGGACTTAAGCCTGCAGTCAACACTCACCAGCCTCCCAGATGGCTTCCTGTCTGGTTCTGCCGTGTCTGGGCAATGGCACAAGAATTAGAGGGCTGGACAAAGTGAAGAGCTAATTTTCTCTTTTGGTGGTGGCTGGGCAGTGGCAGCAGTAGCTGAGGATGACGGAGGGTCCTTTGGGCCACACGGGTGCAAGTGTTCAGCAGCATCAGTGGGAGCAGACGCCCAGGCTTCCATGGAGCAGCAGTGCACCCAACAGCATCTCCAATAGCAGAGCAGCAGATGTGGGCTTGTGGCTCTGACCCAGGGGCAGCAGCAGCTTCCTGATCTTTGGCTAAAAGCCCCTCTCCCTTTAGCTTCTCTAGCATCTCTCTCTTTTGCTCCTTCAGTCCTCTTAACACCTTTATAACCAATTTCTAGCATTAAATCCTTCTTTGGTTGAAATATCTAGAGTAGTTGCTATTTTCCTGACTGGACACTGAGTGATATGATTTAGGGTAACATTAAAAAGAGTGTTATTTTTATATATGAAAGAAATACGATATAAGAAGTTGGTTTTCTTGGGTGGGGAGCAAAATATTTTGCATTTTCTTTCCTTCGTATTTGTGCAAACAAATGACAGTCTAAATAAATTATACAAGTCGCTGTGGCAAAAAAAAAATCTGATTTATTAATTCAGGACATGAGTTCCATATGGGGCAAAATTACGCTACTATTAAGCATCTTAGTTATTACTGTGGGATAACATTTAACAAACACCTGTATAACACAGAGCACAAAACAATTTTAAAGCCATAATAAATATGTCAGTTAGCAGCAGACTCCAAACTTCCTCTTGACCTTGAAAAAGGTTTGATGATTTACTATAATCCACTAAGAAACATCTAAATGGGAAGAAACACAGAGGTTTCCATAAGTGTCACTTAGTTTCCTTAGAAAAAGAAAATGAGCAGCTTAAACTACAGAACTTAAGATTTAACTGTATTGATAAAAATCTACATATAAAATTACGTGGCACTTTTGACAGTTATGACTAGAGGGAAAACTACATTTTCAGGGCCACAAAGTTTCTCCTAAACCAATATTATCCCTTATTGAAAAGGTAATTAATCACATACCACTGAGTACAACAGATTGAGGTTAATGTTGGAAGTTATTAATAGAAGTTAGCAGAAGGTAGGCTTATTTTGGTCAGTCACAAAAGGACCAATATTGTATGATTCCACTTATATGAAATATCTAGACTATACAAGTTAATAGGGACCAAAGTTTACTGGTGGTTCCTAAGGGTGGACAGGAGGGAAGGGGAGGGGAACTTATTGCCTGGAAGGTACTGAGCTTCTGTTAAGGGTGAAGGAAAAATTCAGAAACAGATAGTGGTGACCATTGCACAATATGATGAATGTAATTAATGCCAATTAATTGTACATGTAAAAAGTGTTGAATTGGCAAGTGTTCTGTTACATATATATTTACCATACACACACAAAATGTAGGCTTACTTCAATACGCCTGATCTGAACCAAAGGAGGCAAAAAAACGACAATACTTAGATTTACTAAAACTACCAATACATGATCAAAGTAAAAATTTTACTTTATATTTATGTTCAAAATAGGAGTAAAAGTAATGTAAGTGTATATTCTATATATGAAAACTTTTGGAAGGATGCATATACCAAAATGTTAACAGCGATCCTATCTTGGGTAGTGAGATTTTAAGAAATTAGTTTCTTTTTTTGTTCTTTTATATTTCTCTTTTTTCTGTAATGAACATATATGTCTCAGGTCATTAGAAAGGGGAATAAATGTAATTAATACCCAAGCAAGATATTAATTAGTGCCTTTTAAAATTTAGTTTTTCACTTGCTTCAGTATTAAAAATGAGACTTTAATGAGGAATTGTAATGTGGAAAAGCATCTGAGACCATATGGTCCAGGCAGGGACAGATTATCTAATAAGCAAGGTACACACGGGCTTAATTGCGCTTACTTACTAATCTGTAGAGCACAATTTCACCTGTCTTTCATCATGTGGTGACACCCATGTGAGTTAGTAAGTAAACACAAGTAAGCCCGTGCATACTTTGCTTACTGGTTAATCCACTCCTGGGTCCAGGTATGAAAACGAAACCTAACATCAGTCATATGACCTACTTGAGGTCACATGACTTGCCCAAGGGCACACTACTGCTTAGTGGTAGAGCTGAGATTCAAACCATGGTCTCAATCTGGTCTAGGCTTCTCTTATACAATAAAGAAAAATTTTAAACATATGCACTCACACATTGAAAAATATATTCATCTCCAAAATACCAGAAAAGGCTGGGTCAATTTTAAGACCCTTGAAACGTACGTGGTGTCAGGTCATAAACCTACATAACAATCAGCCAGGTTTACCTTTAGAATGTCACAGGGAGCAGCGCCTGGGGGCACAGGTTTCCCACAGTGCTTTGAGTATTCCATTATAAAGACTGAAGCTTCATCTAAACTATGAAATCAAAGAGAAACAGAGAGGCACAAGGAAATGTTGGGGGTGGCAAAGTATGTTCACCTCCTTGACTGTGGTGATGGCTTCACAGTGTATACATACTTATCAACTTGTATACTTAAATAGTATGTGCTGCTTATTATGTACGTATCAGTTATACCTCAAAAACAATACCGGTTCATCAATGACAGTAGGCAATTATGGCTGAATCACAGATGATAACCAAGAAGAAGAAATCCATGGTGGAGAGGTCAGCACAGTCAGACCAAAGGTAGGGATGGGCCCAGAAAATCCTTCAGTCCTCACTGGGCTTCCTTCTCCTTATCATTTTCCATACCTACCCTCCTAGCCCCATTCCATGAAGCTTACTGCTTCTAAAGTGGGAGTGCTGGAAAATTAGATAACCAAGCTCAGCAAACATTGTATGTTACATGTCATGGTTTGAATTATGTCCCCCCCCAAAATGTGTGTATCAGTTTGGCTGGGCCATGATTCCCAGAATTGTGTGGTTGGCCTCCATTTTGTGATTATAATTTTATGTTAAAGAGGATTAGGGTGGGATTGTAACATCACCCTTACCCAGGTCACATCCCTGATCCAATGTAAAGGGAGTTTCCCTGGGGTGTGGCCTGCACCACCTTTTATCTCTCAAGAGATAAAAAGGAAAAGGATGCCAGCAGAGAATGGGGGACCTCACACCACCAAGAAAGCAGTGCTGGGAGCAGAGCGCGTCCTTTGGACCCGAGGTTCCTGTGCAGAGAAGCTCCTAGTCCGGGAGAAGGCTGATGATGACAAGGACCTTCCTCCAGAGCCGACAGAGGGAGAAAGCCTTGCCCTGGAGCTGACGCCCTGAATTTGGACTTGTAGCCTACTAGACTGTGAGAGAATAAACTTCTTGTTAAAGCCATCCACTTGTGGTGTTTCTGTCGGAGCAGCAATAGATGGCTAAGATATTACATAAAGCCATCAATTCTCTCAGGCGTCTAAGGAATAAAGCTAGAATTTAGAGTTTTAGAGCAGGACTGTGAGACGCCTATTTTGAGGGTTCAGACTGTTTAATTGTCTGTTTCCAAGTTCATTTTCCAAGAACTGAGTTAGAAGACAACCAACCTCTGGGTGTGTGCAGTAATGTTATAGCTTCATATTTAGAGACTTTAATTACAACTGAATTGTTCGATATTTTCCAAAAACATAAAGATAAATTTTTAGGAAACTCTACAGCAGTTAAGTTTTTTTTCTAAATTAACTTACCTTAACTCTTTTGCCAAATAGTTTACTAGTTCAGTGATACTGTTGGTATTCATCATGTGCAATTTCAACACTTGAAAGTATTTTGTCTTTGCCAAAATTCCGAACTCTTTCTTATTTATGATGTTATTTAGAATCAAACTTCTAATCTATAGAATGACAGACATCATGATATTAAAAATATGTTAGATTCCAGCTGTATTCAATACTGAAACATTTCTGATAATCAGAAGTTAAACTATCATTGCATTGTGACAAAGCGTCCTTTTTATGGGAGTGGGCATAGCGGAAGGGGAACCACTTTGGCCCATTTCAGGATACTGTAAACAAATAAAAAGTAGTTATTGTTACATACTTTGGGACTTTTTATGAGGAAGAAAATCTGCTTATAACATTTAAGCCTACAAATTTTTCACGAAGCACAGTTTAAAGCGTACACCCTAAGTTCTGATATGTAGTGCTGGCATTAATTTTCTAGGTAGTTTGCAATTAGGATTTCGATTTCTCTAAGAGCTGATCAGCAGATAATTCAAAGATATCCTGATGACTGGATTTTTTGGAGAAGGGGTGCTATTTGTGCAATTAATTTCCAGTTTTCTGGCACTGTGGTTAGAGTATGGGCTGTTGTACCATCTGTAGTTGCTCATCCAAACAACACACACTCACTGAGTGTCTTTATGCAGCGGGCACAATGCTAGGCCCTGAGGATACAGTACTGAACAAGGCAGCCAGGGTCCCTGCCTTTTGAAAAATTTATTCAGGTTTTAAAAAAGCAAAATAATTTAATAAATTAACAAACAGCCAGAGATACTAACTTTCAACAAGGAGTACAGACCAGCTTATTCTTGATTTGGGAAAAATTATCACCTTCCAATTTAAAATTTTTCATAGCAAAAAGGAGATGAAATTGCCTCTTACTTGATGTGAAAATCCTGCTAACTGGCCAGTATTCATATGCTCCTCTAATTGCTGTAAAATGATCTGAGGATTGCAGGAGCCCAGAAAGTTCTGGAGAAAAAGCAGAACATGATTAACAGAAAAGTATTATTACTACTAATTTTTTATATGTCTGTTAAGATTTTCATTTTAAAATTTAAAATATCAAGTATTTCTAATGGAGGAAAAATATCTATATCAACAGAAATTAGTGAAATAAGAAAAAAAGCATTTTACCAATACTTATTCCAACCACAAAAGCTGTTTATCAGGCATTCTGATGTTCTAAGGGCCAAAATGAACCTATTTAAATACTGAAACCATCTTTGAAAACCACCAGTGAATGAGGTTATGCATATAGTCAAGGAAAAAAGTAAGTCAAAGACAAGCACAGACGGCTTTGAAATAAATGCAACGAACAGATCAAAAGACAAATATACAAATATCCACCAAAAAATCAAACCCGTTGCCGTTGAGTTGATTCCGACTCATAGCAACCCTATAGGGCAGAGTAGAGCTGTCCCATAAGGTTTCCAAGGAGCGGCTGGTGGATTCGAACTGCTGATCTTTTGGTTAGGAGCCATAGCTCTTAACCACTGCACCACCAGGGCTCCAATACACAAATATGTGTTCATTTACATAGCTCTCTATCTTCTGACTTATCTACCTACGGGGTAATAACTAAAATATTTCAAATGCTTTTCTCCACGTGTTCTATATTATAAAGGAAATGAAGGCAAAAACAGAAAACCCATTGCTGTTAAGTAGATTCCAACTCATAGTTGGCCCTATAGGATAGAGCAGAACTGCCCCATAGGGTTTTCAAGACTGCATTCTTTACAGAAGCAGATCACCACATCCTTTTTCCACACAGCGGCAAGTGGGTGCAAACCGCTAACCTTTTGGTTAGCAGCCAAGCTTAACCACTGTGCTACCAGGGACTCCTTTAAATGAGGGTTACCCATTGCCATTGAGTCGATTCTGAATCAAGCGACCCTATAGGACAGAGTAGAAACGCCCCATAGGGTCTCTAAGGAGCGGCTGGTGGATCTGAACTGCCGACCTTTTGTTAGCAGCCGAACTCTTAACCACTGTGCCACCAGGGCTCACTACTCATAAAATCTGACTCTGCCCCCACCCCATTATCTCTCACATCCAATCACTAACTCAAGCTTCCTTCCTTTGTGGTCTTATTCATGTAGACCATTTGCACTGCCACCACCATACTTTAGATACTTACCTCTTCCAGTTTCCCCTGCCTGCTCACAAGGTTGTTATGTAAGCATCAGGTGAGATAAAATCCCATACAAATGCAATAGCTCCCCAATGGGTTTCCCTCCTTGCCACCTCTCTCCTCAGATCCTACATGGCTTATTCTAAAATACTACCGTGATCATTTCACTATACTCTTCAAAGAATATCCCTTGCTTCCCACTGATAAAAAGTCAAGCTCAAACTTCTCTTAAGGCACCCCTCGGTGGACCTTAATTTACCTTTCAGTTTCACCTCCCACTAAGCTCCTACACACACCCCACCCACCCATACTGATGTGCTCATGCTTTACAGGCCTGGTGAAAAGAAAAGACAGCCTCTGTGAACCAAAACCAAACTCTCTGCCATCGAGTCTACTCCAACCCATAGCGACCCTACAGAACAGAGTAGACCTTCCCCATAGAGTTTCCAAGGAGTGGCTGCTGGATTCAAATTGTCGATTTTTTGGTTAGCAGCCGTAGCACTTAACCACTGTGCCACCAGGGCCCCAATATGAGGCCTTCTGTTTCTCTGGTAGCCCTGGAGGAATAATTTACAAGATACCTTAATTTGCTGGTGTCTTTTTTCTGAGTGGGGCATGAGCATGAGACAGGCCAACGCAAAAGCTGGAAGCTCTAGCTGGACATACTGCCTGGCAACGCCGATCATGTCGAGGTCATCTGAAACTGGACATCTTCAAGAAAGCACATGAGCTAGTTAAGAACCTGCCAGGATCACTAGATTACATTGGCCTTCATAGCTTGCCACAGTTGTTACCTTTCCAGGCTTTCAACAATTTTAAACACTAAAGTGCTGAAGCACGGCATATGCTTAGTAACGAGTAAATCAAGTCTTTCATGGAATCTTCATGGAATAATGGTCTATCTAAAGGAACACGGGTCACTATATGCTACCATGATTATGTCTGAAAGCCTACTGTTAGGTACCGTGGAGTCTGTTCTGAACTATAGTGACCTTATGTACAACAGAATGAAACACTGCCTGGTCCGGCACCATCCTCACAATCATTGCTATGTTTTAGCCCATCGTTGCAGCCGCTGTGTCAATCCATCTTGTTAAAAATATTCCCTCTTTTTCACTGACTGTCTACTTTACCAATCATGATGTCCTTCTCCAGGGACTGGTCCCTCCTGATAACATGCCCAAAGTATGTGAGATGAAGTCTCACTATCCTCGATTCTAAGGAGCATTCTGGCTGTATTTCTTCCAAGACAGATAGGTTCGCTCCTCTGGCAGTCCATATATATTCAATATTGTTTGCCAACACCATAACTCAAAGGCATCAGTTCTTCTTCGGTCTTCTCTATTCCTTGTCCAGTTTTCACATGCGTATGAGGCGACTGAAAATCTACACATTGAAAGCCTATACTTGCCTACAGATAAATTCTCAGAAGACTCAAATCAAAATCTATAAGACCACATCGCGTGATTTAGGGTAATCACAAAGTATACCCTACATTAAAATTCGGTACTAATTTTAGACAACATCTATTAAATATGTTTACTAGTTGTACTGCACTTAGAAAACAGACATTGTAAAAATAATAGATATTTTATTATAAAAACAAGTGGGATGTTTAGCTTCCCAACAAAAGGAATTGCTCATAAGAGATGTTTATTAGAAAGGATTTTTATAAGCAACACATTGTATATTTTTGGTAGAAAAACAAATATGTTACTTACTCTAAGACGGCGACGAGACTCTCACAACAATCTGATAACTGATTTGGACTTAAAGGGCAAGAGGCTGAGGATAAAAAACAACAATGATATACACACACTTACACAGTATAAAACGATATTGTCAGTGTTTCACAGGACAAAAAAAAAAATACCTGAAAGTAGTGGTATCTGTATCACACGCTGCCACGCTTTGCTAAAGTAAGGAACCTGTGGAGATCAATGCATTCATGAATTCATGTCTGAGAGACTAAGAACACTCTTCATTTTCCAGGCACAGAACTATACATGTAAAGCTCACATTCTGGATGCTAAGACCAAAGTCGTAAATCGGTATCTCCTTGTGAGAGGCCATTAAGATGCTAGGATAATGTTCCTTATAATTGTGTATCTCAGGATCTTATTATAAAATCCTGGCTGATTCATTATTGTTCCATTTGGCAAAAACGGTTAGAACCCAACTTAGAAACCAGAATTTACACAAGCCTGTTATGTGCCAGACACTGTGCTAGGGCTACAAGAAGGGGAAAGAGGACAAGAGAAAGAATCTGAATAAGATGAGTAGGTTAAGCTACATTTCCATCAATTAGAGGAATGGTTAAGAAAGCTACAGGACATCTGTATTATGGAGGTTAATGTAAGAGGTGAAAATAACGAGATACTTCCAAAGAGTTACCATATGACCCAGCAATTCCTACCTCTAGGTATGCCCCCAAGAAGTGAAAACCTATGTCCACACAAACACTTGTACACGAACGTTCAGAGCCAATGAATGGTTCTTACTCATAATAGCTAAAATGTGAAAACAACTCAATGTTCATCAGCTGAAGAACAGATAAAGAAAACGTGGTACATCCATAAAATTGAATACTGTTCAGCCATAAAAGGAATGAAGTTCTCACACATGCCATGTCCCGGGTGACCCTTGAAAACGTGATGCTGAGTGAAAAAAGCTAGTCATAAAAGGCCACACCTCGTATGAGTGCACTTCTGTGAAATGTCCAGAAAAGGCAAATACACACAGATCAGTAGTTGCCAGGGGCTGGAGGTAGGGAAGAACGGGGAGTGACTGCTAATGGGTTTGAGGTTTCTTTTTGGGGTCATGAAAATGTTCCCAAATCCACTGTGATGATGGTTGAACAACCACGTGAACAGACTAAAAACCACTGAATTGTGTATTTTAAAAGGGTGAATTTTATGATATGTGAATTATATCTCAATTTTAAAAAGTGAGATAGATCTATATGTGCTGATATAAAACAATCTCCAAGATACTATTATCACATGAAAAACATTTTGTTTAGAATGTGACTGCATTTATATATACAAAAACGTGTGTGTGTGTGTGTGTGTGTGTGTGTGTGTGTGTGTGTGTGTGTGTATGTGTACAAGCATATATGCTTGTATGTTAATAGGAAAACTCTAGAAGGATACATAAGAAATTGTAAGCAGTGGTTACCTCTGGGGAGATTTTCATGTTTTATGCAGTATACTTCCATACTGTCATAATTTATTCAACTAAGGATAAATCATGCATTTAAATACAATACATATGTATTACAACGACTGTGCGTGTGTAGCTTGTGAAATTTAAAGTCTTGAAGGTCTCTGACTTTAAAGATCTTCAAAGTTTAAGAGGGGCAGTCCAACATGCAATTAAATAAACTGCACTGACAAATGTTATCGTTATGGAGACAAAGCGTTTTGGGAGCATAAGTGAAGCTGTGATCATTGAGGCCTGGAGACCTGGGGAGGTGAAGCCATCAAGGAGGTGAGTGTTCAGGGTCCACCACCACTCTAACGTAACATCAACCACCTGGGGCAGGTCATTCTGCTCTTTAATAAGCCTCTGTACCTCCCAGTCACAGGGCCAGAGAGTTTGAAGGTTAAATTCAACAAATTTGCTTAAAAAACCCACATACCTGCCATAAAGAATGGATGCTAGAGATGGCAGTTAACACCCTTCTTAGATAAGGAATCTGTAAAAAATAAAATGAAGAAGTGGTGAAAACCACAAAGACAGAAACCTCAATAAGAAATATCAGAGTCTTAAAGTTGCAAAAGAAGGTATTAGTAAAATTAATCTTTGGTGAGAACTGCTGGATAAGTTTGCTTACGAATTTGCAAATATCAAAAAAAGGCCAGGGAACCTTCCATTTTTTACATGCGATTTATGCCATTTTTTGAGTTTGTACTTCCTCTGGCCTAACACCAAGTTCTTTGAAGTTTGGCCTGAAGCCCACAAGAGTGAATGAGTTTTCAGCATCCATCTGTTCGATAACCAGTATCAATGCAAAATGCTGGGGGAATGCTGTGCGAGAGCCACGAAACAGACTGGGGTCTAGGGCACCGCGTCTGCCTTACCATGCTGAAGCCGAGGAGCTTCTGCAAGAGCCCGTTCCAGAGCTGCAGGTCATAGACGTTGTATTCTAAGCAAAGCTCTGTCACCAACCGCACAGCCTAAAGCCAAGCAGAAAGACATCACGCCACTGTGAGACAGCAGTGGTTCAAACCTCCTTTGAGAAAGGGCTGGCAGCTTACTGTAAAATATGCTGATAATCTAGGTGTTTCTAATGCCTAACTTCAAAGAAAGCCCTCATCTCTCTAATGGAAGAAAAAAGAAAAAGAGGGATGATTTTTTTCTTGTCATCATGAATTCCCAATCAGCATCTTAGACTTTCCCCCTTTTCTTCCTTTTCTCCAAGTATAATTTGCCTTTTGACTCCACACATCCTCCCCACAGAGGGCTAAATTTCCATAGGCAGCCAGGAGGAAGAGAAACAACACCCCTTCCTATATAGAACCACCAGCACCCCTACCAGTTGCTGTGCAATCAGTTCTGACTCATGGCGACCCCATGTGTGTCAGAGTAGAACTGTGCTCCACAGGGTTTTTGATGGCTAATCTTTTGGAAGCAGATTGCCAGGACTTTCTTCTGACACACCTCTGGGTAGACTCAAACCTACAACCTTTTGGTTTGCAGCTGCGTGCTTACCCATTTGTACCACCCAGGGATTCCCTACACAGGATAGCCAGTCTCTTCTCCCTATCTAGATTAAGATATGGCAGGCCCCGGGGAAGGGATTATCAAAGTGCTCTCTCTTGTACATGAGGATGACTTTTGGCCTCAGGCTTTAAGGAAGAGAGTTAAGGGACCTTCCAAGTTGCCTTATCCACCAGCCAGGAAAGGAAAGTAGCCTTGTTCAGGGACCATGAGTTTCTCTGCTTGTGTCTTTCAGAAATCTGAGCATTACTGTGGGCAACTGAGCAAACACAAGGGAGTCTGTGAAGCTGGACGCCACCACTGGATAGCTTGGGGTACGTACCATGGATTCGTGGCTATGGTTTTTCCACAGACCCTTAATCATTCCTTCTTTGGGGCTGTTGCAAAACAATTCATACGTGATGGGGATATTCAGAGTCTCAAATGATGCCAGAAAGGTTATACACTTCAAATACGACCTGGAAAACAACAGGCATTTACAGGAATCATTCTCACAGGTGACATTTCCATTTCAAATGCAAGATACCAGGTGAAGATATTAGGCCAGTTTGTCGTTAAAAGTCCACTTTGGGTTTCTAAATATTGAATACTGTATTAAAAAGAAATTAATTTGAGCAAGATGAAGGAAACATTCAGCTTCTAAATGTCCCAGTGAAAACAAGATGTTCTCAATGGTCTATTTCCCCTTTGCAAAATTTCAAGGATATTCCAGGCAACAAAACTATATATATACAGACTCTCCAATGCCTCTTACGAATTAAGGGGCTTCAAAGTTACAGTTCCCCAAAATGACCTGTTTCCTATTTCTTAATATAATTTTTCTTTCAAACTTCAATGACGTCACAGTTTTATCGCTCACCAGTACCACATAGTAATAGTGAGCATTTCATACACATCTTAATAAAGCTTTAAAATTCTACTTACTTCACTTCTTCAATTGGTTTTTTGAAGAGAGACTCTACAGTTTGCTTGTCAGCCAAATACAGGAGACACTGAAGAGCCCGTGTTCTATGGGCAAAAGTTAACTGACGTGTACCTAAAGTCTGTAAAAGCAGAAAGGTATGGGGTTACAGCCTGCGATGTGGGTGGGTACATGGGTTTTACCTTAGGTAACATGGCAGCATGAAATCTGAATGGAGACCTTTTTTAAAAAAAATTAAATTCAGTTTCTGCCCTCAAGGAAGAATAGCAGTTCTCAAGGTGGGGTCCATGGATCCGTCTGGGGGAGAACAGGTACCCCTGTGGCCCTTTGGTGGGGAGGGTCAAAACTATCTTCATCATCATAATAATAAAACCACCAGTTGCCCTCAGGTCGATTCCAACTCATGGCAACTCCATGTGTGTCAGAGTAGAACTGCTCCATGGGGTTTTCAATGCTTGATTTTAGATCACCAGGCCTTTCTTCCAAGGTGCCTCTAGGTGGACTCAAACCTCCAGCCTTTTGGTGAGCAGCTGAGCATGTCAACCGTTTGTACCACCCAAGGACTCCTTCATAATAACACTAAGATGTACTTTCCTTTTTCACTGTGTTAGTATTTGTACTGATCGTGCAAAAACAGTGGCAGGTGAGACTGCCAGCACCTAAGCATGAATCAAGGCAGTGGCAACGAAGGAGCCACTGTAGCCTCACCCGCATGCATGTGCAATATGAAGAACAAGACACCTTTACTTAAGAACGTTTTTGATGAAACGGTGATCATTAACTTTATTAAATCTCAACACTTGAATATATATACTATTAACATAAATTCACATTTGAATATATATTTGGGTGCATGTTAATATTAATTCACCTAAGTATATTTATCAACAGGGAGCCCAGGTGGCACAGTGGTTAAGCACTTGGCTGTTAACCAAAAGGTCAGTGGTTTGAATCCACAAGCCACTCCGTGAAGAAAGACATGGCAGTCTGCTTCTGGAAAGATTACAGCCTTGGAAACCCTATGGGGCAGTCCTACCCTGTCTTACAGGGTCACTATGGGTCGGAATGGACTTCACAGCAGAGGATGGTATGTATTAATATTCTGTGTGACACTGTGGGGTGTCCATAGGAAGCACTTATGCTGTATACCACAGAACAATGGCTTTGTCAGGGAAGAGCACTTGTAGGATTCTTGGAGTTATGAATTGAACCAGCCGCTTTTCATGAAACACCAGTTTTACTTGAAAGAATGATTGACAAATGAACTAAGGCTGTTTGGACGTGAGTATTTGGCAGACATTTTCTGGAAAATTTAAAAAAATGAGCCTGTCACATTATGGAGAACAACTGACAGTATTTACAGCCAATGATAACATTTGAGCTTTCAGGTGAAAATTATACTTCTGGAACACTTGTATCCTTCCCTGTAAGCCTGATAGCTTCTTAATTCTTACAAACTTTTCTGACGACGTCAGTGGTGAGATTAACCAATGTGGTTTTTTTTTATATTTTATAGTGAAATATGTCAGTATTTGGGAGATCTGCCTAACTCAGTGAACCAATATTTTCCAAAATTAGGCATGGGTAACAAATTCATTTAAAATACATGATAAACCTACAGATTTTAGTTTAACAGATTACTGAGATTCATTTATATGGTTTCAGATTCCACATTGCAACGACTTTTTTTGTTTACAAAACTTTCACCTGTCAAGTTGTGGTGAAATATCAAAGAATATCCATAATTATCCGAAAAGCTATTAAAATACTTCTCCCTTTCCCGACTGCATATCTGTATGAGACTATTCTTCATACCCTTCAACCAAAACAATCTATTGCAATGGATTGGATGCAGAAGCCGATACGAGAACCAGCTTTCTTCTGTAAGACAGATACAAAAGATGTTTACAGAAATATAAAACAACGTCATTTTCTCACCACATTTTTCAAAAAAATGTTAACATGGAACAGGGTTGTTATTGTTATTTTTAAATAGACTAACAAATATATTTTTTTAATTCTCAATTTTAATTTCCAGTATGGCAAATACTGGCAGATATAATCACATAAACAAAAGCTTCCGGTGGGCCTCAGTAATGCTGAAGAGTGTAAGGGGTTCCTGAGACCAAAAAGTTTGAGAACTGCTGGTGTGGAGGCAACCACAGACGTACAGATGAACAGGTGATACAGTAGATTCTATAAACGAGGGGAGCTCAGGGGCTAAGAGAGCAGAGATAAGCACCTAACTTAGTGTGGCCACACAGGAAGTGCCTCCTACAGGAAGTGAATGGGATCCAGAAGGAAGAATAATTGTTAGTTACTTGGGAGGAAGGAAGGAGAGAATTTGCGAGATGAGAATTGCAGGCGATGTGAACACATGCAAAAGCCTGAAGGGCAAAGAGGTTGCTGCCTTTAGAGGAAATTGAAGGTTTAGTGTAGCTAGTTTAGAGGGTGGGGAGGCTGGCGTGAGAGCTGTTTGTTTGGCCCCGTGGGATTAGGAATGTTGACTGACCTAATACCACGGGGAGGTAATACCTGTGAATGCGGATAACCCATGGGAATTGTCAGTAGGTGACCATTCCCTTTGCTAAGCAGGATGTCACCGGAGCCAGCACAAAAGTGAGCGTGGCACGTGACCATCCTCGTCTACAAAGGAAGGTGTACTTTGAATAAGTATGAGAGTGAGCATTGTTATCTTAATCGTCTATTAAGGAAATCAGGCATGGTAGGCATGCAGGGAAAAAGTGACAGCTGAGTTCTGACCCCGTGTCTAGGACTTACGGTTGTAGTGGATGTTGCAAAGACAAACAGCATTCTTGAGCTGTAATCGATCGGACGAGACAGAAGGAGATACAGGACTCTAGAAAAGAAATGTTTGTGAACATTACACTTACTCTGTTAAGGGTGATGGAAAAATTCGGGAATGGGTAATGGGGAGGGTGTGAACATATTTAACGTCACTGAACTGTACATGTGAAGATCGTTGAAATGGCAAGTCTTTTGTTACCAATGCATTTATCACAATAAAAATCATAGTAACAATAATAAAGTTATATTTATATTTTAATGTAGTGATAGCTTACCAGAACAGTAGACCTGTTTTACTGTCCATAGACAAAGTCATTAGACATGCCAAATGTAGTCCTGAAGGATTATGGGTCAATGACACTTTTGCTGTTCCCTTTAAGGTATGCTTGATCTTTTCTTAGGAGCCCTGGTGGCACAACAGTTAAGCTCTCAGCTGCTAACCCGTCCAAAAGACCTGGCGATCTGCTTCCATGAAAATTAGAGCCAAGAAAACCCTATGGGGCAGTTCTGCTCTGTCACATGGGGTCTCTAAGAGTTAAAACTGACGTGATGGTACCTAACAACAACAATCTTCTCTCGAGTTCCTTCACAGCTAACGAGGACAATAAATACAATAAATGCAGGCCTCAGTCTCCTTAATCAATCTCTGATTACTTAAAATTCCATTTAGGAAATTAATACACACCGTTGCTATAAAGTACACTGAATACTCCACAATGGAGTATTCTGCATTTCAGTACACAGGACCTTGTGGTTAGTAGCACATTTCAACCTCCAGACTCAGGGCTGGCTGCCCCCTCCCAGAGGCATGCAAGATAAATCAATCATAGCGGAGGAGATGTGGGTGAGCCTTCAGAGGGAAATGGAGGAAGGTAGAACTTGGCATGGAGTACTCTTTTAGGATTTCCTTCTTGGAATCTTTTTTTTTTTTTCTCTCTCTCTTTTAACTGCTTCTAAGACTTTCTATGTGGTTGGTTCAGTTAGACACTTCAGGAACTACCTCTTGCTTGGACAAAGGTGCCCCTGCCCTTAAGAGTCGGACCAGGTGGGAGTCCAGGAGAAAGGAAGGTACGCAGTTAAGTGGCTCGGCTAGGCTGCCAGAGCCAGCAGTTCTGCTCTAAACCAGGAAACATTATTTTCTTGGATTTGTCTTTCCACGATTCTCCTCACCATCAAATCTCCAGGGCCAAAAAAGGGCGTAGGGCCTCTTGGGCCATTTGACCTACTTTTGGTCAGGCCAGGAATAACGAAAAGTTGGCATGCATGCCTCCACTCCCTCACTGTGCGTATGCCAAGAATCATTAGCAGATTACCCTATTCTCTCTTATTTGGGCCCAGATAGAGTCTTCTCATTAGAGCAAGTCCTGACCAATCAGACTTGGCACATTAGATAAAACCAACTTGCGTTTTTGGGTCTTAGTTTTAGGTTTGAAGAGCAAAAGGAATTCTCGTGGCCCATATCTGAAGCAGCCCTGGTCACCAGGGTGAGTGACTACTTAGGGGTCTGGGGCCAAAGTCCTAGCTAATAAAACAGTTTTCCTTTGCTTGGGGTGTACTCTCTGCTAAAGGTGTTCTGGGGGCCCTCAGCAGTAGTGGCAGCTTGTTGAGGGTTCAGAAATCCTGGATCTTGGCGGTCTCTTACTTTTTCCATTGAAGATATTTATACTGATAGCCATATATCAATGAATCAATTCTTCTCAGAGACTCTGACCCAAGCTATATCAAGTCTTCAAAACCAACCTGATGAATTTATTAATTCATTATTAAGATACCTACTGAGCATCAAGTTATAGGCAAATACAAGGAAAGGAAAAGAATACCTTCGAAGTGCTTCATCTTCTTGAAGTTCAAAAAATTCTGAAGGTTTCTTTGAAAAAGTAAAAAAACAGAGTCAAAAATTAAAAGTTTGTGACTATTATCGGCTTATGAAAAGCTATTAGATGAAAAATCCAATGTGTAAAAATTATGTTTATGAGGAAGAAATTATAATGTAATTAATTACTTTATGAAAAGATTTTTTTTTTTTTTGCTTAAGATGTGTTTAATCACATTCATTGGCTTAAAAAATATTTATTAAGCACTTACTGTGTACCAGGCAAAATTCTAGGCACATGGGTTGCCTGAGTGAACAAAACAAATATTCCTCTACTCATGGAGCTTACTTTCACTGAATGATTTTTCAGAGGAAAGGACTCCAAGAATTTGAAATGAGTCATTCACTAATTCAGTATACAGTAACTGAAAGTTATTAAAGTACTGTGCTATATACAGACTAAACCTCAGGGAAGTTTTAGTTTAGTACTCAAAGTTTATGGATAAGTTACAGCATCTATAAATGCTGGTTTCTAAGAACAAGCCACATATTCTATGTGGCCCAGATATGCTTCTAACTTCTCTGTCTTCACTAAAGCAGTCTTTGCTCTTAGTAAGTACTTAAAAACACTTGTAGAATTGAATGCCAGGTGATAAAAGTACTCAATAAAAACCTAATGTCATGTTAGTTATACCATTTCTTTAAAAACAGATTTTTTTCCGAAGACGTCTGCCTAGGTGGTTATAAGAAATATAGGAACTACCAACGAAGTTCTACATGAAAACTTGTAAGAAACAGTGCAGAAAATTCTGTATTTGGATTGTTGAATCCTATTACAAATTTTTGATGTTAATGATACTTTAAAAAAAAAACTGACATTATGTGCCCCTTGATGTGATATGCTGAAAAGAACACATCATCTATGCTACATTCTGGCCAAAAATATATACTCTGAGTTGAATCACAGGAAACATCAGCAAACTCAAAATTCAGCATTTCACAAACAACTGGCCTGTATCCTTCATCCCAACACAGTTAAATAGATTCAAATAAAAATTATTAATCAACAGTAAATGGGGTGGGAAGGGGAGTTTTGAAGAGGAACAGGATATTACTCCCCTAATCAATTACAAAAGGAAAAATCATAAGTTTGTAGTAGAGATATGGACAATACCTTAACCCAAGTTATCTAAATCAGTATCACCCATTAGAAGCACTGGCGGTGCGGTGGTTAAGAGCTACAGCTGCTAAACAAAAAGGTCAGCAGTTCAAATCCACAAGCCACTCCTTGGAAACCCTACGGGGTAGTTCTACTCGGTCCTATAGGGTCACTATGAGTCATAATTGACTCAATGGCAATGGGTATTAGGGGCGAACGACCATCATGTGCCTCCAAATGTCATAACCGAGGATGCAGTATCATGTCCAATTCTAGCCCAAAATCGTTAATTTGAACGTTATCTACAGGAAGCATCAGGCAAACCCAAACTGCAGGGCAGTTTATAAAATAATTGGCCTGTACACTTAAAAATGCCAATGTTGTGAAAGACAGGAAAAGCTGAGGAACTGTTTTAGACGAGAAGAAATTACACGCACGGCAAATCAATGCAACATTTAATCCTGGACTTAATCCTGGACCCAGGTGAAAAAATCTCCAGGAAGTACATTGTTAGGACAAATGGTTAAAATGTAACATAGACTATAGATTCAAGTATTGAATTAATATTAAATTCCTGATTTTGATAACTATACTGTGGTTAAGTAAGAGAAAGTCCTCGTTCTTAGGAAATACACACTTAAATATTAAGGGGACAGGGTCACAATGCATGCAATTTGCTCCCAGATGGTTCAGAAGAAAATTATGAGTAGCTATATTACAGTAGTCTCCGACTTATGACGTATTCAAGTTACAACGAAACACACTCATGACTGTCCGTTTTGGGGTTTTTTTTTGGTACATCTTATCGTTAGTAATACGTACTACATACAATGTTGCAGCACATAATTTGCTGTTATCATTCTCATGCCAATCGCCAAAGACAAATAAAGACTGATTTATAAAGATACCGATAATAAAAGGTAATAATTAAAAAAAAAATGAAGTATTCGACTTATGTCAGAACCGGTTTATAACGGAGTCATCGGAACGGAACCCTGTCACAAGTCGGGGACTATCTGTATAGAGAGAGTGACAAGCAAGTATGGCAAATGTTACATATTGGTGATTCTGGGTAAAGGGTATACAGGAGTTCTTTTACAAACTCTTGCAACTTTTTGGTAAGTTAATGAAAAGAAAAAAAGAAGAATCTCACTAAAACTCATCAGATAACAGAGGCACTAAGGTGAATAAAATGCCTTCTTTAAAGACTCTGTGTGCTAATTAAAGGGTGTATTTAAGCCCTGCTGGTGCAGTGGTTAAAGCGCTCGTCTGCTAACTGAAAGGTCAGCAGTGCTAACCCACCAGCTGCTCCATGGGAGAAAGATGTGGCAGTCTGCTTCCATAAAGAGTTACAGGTTTGGAAACCCTCTGGGACAGTTCTACTCTGTCCTGTAGGGTCACTGAGTCCAAATCGACTCAAGGGCAATGGATTGGGTTTTATTTAACTTCTGAGAAGGGCATCACCTCACCCTCAGTAGACGCCCTCAGGCAGAGAGTACTTACTTCACCAGGTTTTGACGTAGGGCACAGCCAGTTTTCCAACAACATGTCCCAGACTTTTTCCAAGTTCAGTTCATTGACTTCAGCTATTTCTTTAGCTGCTGCATGAATATCTAAGATAGTCAAGGCAAAGAATTAAAAAAAGAAAAATGAAAGTTTTCAGTCTAAGATAGCAGGGAATCCTAATGATAGATTTCCTTTGACAAAAATAAGAGTTTCGCCCTCACCGGGGTAATCCCTGCCTGATGAGTTCTGAATCCTCTGACTTATGCTGGGGTGCTCGTACAGACTGACGATGAGGTGGGCTGGCTTCCCGATCGCGCGCAAATACTCGGCGGTGTTCAGCTTGTGGGCGATCAGCACGGCTTCGGTGCCCGACCGCCGGTACTGAATATGAAGCTTCTTCAGCAGAGCCTCGGCTTTGTCACGCGTTTCATCCTTTTAAAAAAATTCCAAACCAAAAGAAAACCTTATTTTCTGAGTCTCAGCTGAGGCTAAGAATCCATGTTGAGGAATGAAGTTCCCTCCCTACTTCTTCTTATACACCAAGCCTCAGCTTTCTTTGTCTCCACCAGGCAAGCAGCCCTTTAAAAGGCCGATCATCAGGACAGGATGAAAACATGTGTGAGGCAAACACAGTTTAAAGGAAGAAGCCAGAAGAAAGGAGCCCTCCCTCTTCTAGCCCAGACATACCTGAGCTGGGATATTCTGTAGCCATCTCTCAGCTAAATAAAGGCAGAATTTCAAACTAGACATTTTGAAGGAACCTAAAATAAATAAAGATTCAAAAGCAAATCTTAATCCTTTCAAGATAATATATTTTAGTCAAATTAGCAAGTTTATTTTTAAATCATAAAAATATATACTCATAGTATAAAACACTATAAACAGTACAGAATATAAAGGAGAAAAACCTCACAGCGGCCCCCTCCTCAGCCTCCATTCCTAACCCTTAGATTCCTATGTTCCTCCCAGAACTTTTCTACGTGTCTGTTTGTGTGGACACATATTTGCATGTGCATTTAAAAAAAGATTATTGTGGTAAAATACAAACAAGAAAAAATTTGCCATTTTAATCATTTTTAAGTGAACAATTCAGCGACATCAATTACATTTACCATGTTGTGTAACCACCCCCACTCTCCATTTCCTAAAGGTTTTCATCACCCCAAACAGCAACTCTGTACCCCTTAAATAATACTTCCCCATTTCCGCCTCCCTCCTGCCCCTGGTAACCACCAATAAACTCTGATCTCTATACACTTGCCTATTCTATGTATTTCATATAAGAGGGAATCACACAATATTTATCCTTTTGTGACAGACTTATTTTACTCAGCATAATATTTTGAAGGTTCACTCATCTAATGGCATGTTTCAGAACTTCATTTTCTCTGCAGCTGAATAATTATTCACTGTGTGGATAGACCATTTTTGTTTATCCACTCATCTGATGATGGACACTTGGCTTGTTTCTACCTTTGGCCACTGTGACTAGTGCTGCAGTGAACACTGGTGTACAAGTGTCTGAGTCTCTGCTTTCGTTTCTGCTGGGTATACATCTAGGAGCAGAATTGCTGGATCATGGTAACTCTGTGTTTAACTTTTTGAGGAACCACCAAATTATTTGGTGCACAATTTTACATTTCCACCAGCAATGGACAAGGATTCCAACTTCTCCACATCTTCACCAACACTTGCTATTTTCTGTTTTTTGGATCATAGCCATCCTAGTGAGTGTGAGCTGGTATCATTGTGGTTTTGATTTTGTGCGTGCATTTTAACCCCAAAGGGATAATAGCATACACACTGTTGTGCAACTTGCTGTTCTCACATCATATATTTCTTGGATCTCTTTCAAAATCAACTACATGGTATTCCAGTCTATGAATATGCCCTCTTTTTTTAAACCGGTTCCTGACCGACAAATAGCTTTTTAAATAGCTGTTTTCAACTTTTGTTAAAATAAAAAATATGGCAACAAATGCCTGGATTTGTGCACTTGTTTGATTATGTGAGAATACCTAAGGATTCATTATTCAAAGTGTCATAAGTGCATATTAGGAAATATGTATCCATTTATATTCCCACCAACAGCCTGTAGCCCTAGCACAAACGGCGGGAGTCTTATTTCGTTTGAGCCTTTTTAACCTTCAGCAAGGCCACAAGTGAACGGAGAAGACAAACTCATTTTAATCCTGTTGTACTGCTTTTCCTTAGATATGCAGAAACCAGCTGCCGTCATGTTGACTTCGACTCGTGACAACCCCATGTGTGTCAAAGTAGAACTGTGCTCCATGGGGCTTTCGAAGGCTGAGTTTTGGGAAGTAGACTGCCAGGTCTTTGTTCTGAGGCACCTCTGGGTAGACTCAAATGGCCAACCTTTGGTTAGCAACCAAGAGCTTAACTGTTTGCATCACCCAGGGAGTCTGGTACACTTTTTTACTAC
This sequence comes from Trichechus manatus latirostris, assembly GCF_000243295.1. Classification (NCBI taxonomy): domain Eukaryota; kingdom Metazoa; phylum Chordata; class Mammalia; order Sirenia; family Trichechidae; genus Trichechus; species Trichechus manatus. The sequence continues at coordinate 683,390 of NW_004444067.1, read as the reverse complement.
CATTTTAAAATACAAAACAAAACAACCAGCCATTTTGAGCGCATTAAAGGGAGAATCCATACCTTCTGGAATGTCCTGGGCAATACTGATGGCAATAGCGACTGCCCACTCAGGATTAACTATAGACAATAAGTAGGACTCGATGGTTTGAGTGATCTTGGTTACCTCCTTGGTCATCAGAGTTGAGGACTTAGCTTGTGATAACTTCAGGAGCTTCGGCTTCAGTTTTTTCTCAAAAACATGTTTGGCTGTGGACACGTACAGAGTGTCCAAAGAAAACTTTCAAGAGAAGAAAAGGTAAGGCTGATTTATAAGGGTTTTACGTGAAAGCAGCATAAAGTTTTTCTACACAGGGTCAGAATTAATTATAAGACAAAGATAGGCCGTACCAAGTTTTAACCCTAAATTACCTTCATTAACTTAGAAATTAAGAGCAATGTTGGGAATGATTCTTCACTGAGTTCTGTAGCTAGAAAGGAAACAAGGAGAGTATGATTTGCTTAAGAAAAAAAAAAATTGTCTTGACTATTCAATAAAATTCGTAAGAAGGTAATGAACATACAGAGAATTTTCCAGAAGTTCTGTGCTGTGCCAAAGAATATTAAGTGAAAAGGCAGTCTGTTTTGGGCAGCTGATGGCAAAGTTATTACATGCTCCAACATATACTGATATTCTAGGTCCACTGGAGGAGAAATTCTTCTGTATGACTTCAAATGTTTCAGAAGGCTCAATGCCTGGATTAAAACAAAAAGAATTTTCCTGTGAGATTAACCCATATTGTAACTATTTTGAAGCCCTGGTGGCGTAGTAGTTAAGAGTTCAGCTGCTAACCAAAAGGTCAGCAGTTCAAATCTACCAGCAGCTCCTTAGAGACCCTACGGGGCAGTTCTACTCTGTCCTAAAACTATCTAACTGCACACCATCACAGGATGCCATTCCTGAGGCAGTCTGGTTTTCATTAAAAATGTTCAGAATCTTTTCCAGTTTTCCCTTTAATGTTATTCTTCTAAATCGTAATTTATATGATCATAAAGAAATCATACTAGGCGGAACCAACAATGCTGTCCTGTTGTTGGTGGGATGTTTGGTAAAGAGTTTGGTAGTTTTCTGTGCTTTTCGTATAGTTTAAGACCTACCTCAAAAAGACTTGATTTCATTTTAAAATTAACTCTCTAGACACCCTAACTCTCTTGTTTGTATTTTATATTTTGGGGCTTGTCTAACCTTTTGAAGCAATCCATGTTCTTTAAATATTTTATTGTGTTTTTGGTGAAAGTTTACGCAGCAAATTAAATAGGTTCCCACTGAACAATTTCTATACATATTGTTTGGTGACATTGGCCACATTTTCTACATTGTGTTAACAGTCTCATTATTTCCATTCCAGTTGTTCCATTTCCATTAATCTAGCTTCCCTGCACCCCTGGCTTTCTCATCTTTGCTTTAGGGTAAATTTTGACCGTTTGGGCTCATATAGATTTTTCTTTTTCTAAAGGAAAAAGTCAATCTGTTATTTAGCTGAAAGGTGTCCTCCAGGAGTGGTTTCAGTCCAAAGTTTAAAGGGTATCTCAGGGTGATAGTCTTGGGGATTCCTCATCTGAGTTTTGTTCTACAATTTTCTCCTATTCTATCCAGGAACATCTATTGTGTCCCTGGTCAGAACGCTTGGTAGTGGTAACCATGCACCAACTAGTTCTTCTAGTCTTAGGAGAGATGAGGCTAAGGTTCGTGTAGGCACTCAGTTCTGTAGACTAGCTTCTTCTTTCAGTCTTTGGTTTCCTTCTTTTTCTTTTGCTCCAGACAAGTGGAGACCAACAGTTGTATCTTAGATGGCTACTTGCAAGTTTTTAAGACCCCAGATGTTACTTACCAAACTAGGATGTAGAACACAAACTTTATAAACTATTTTGTGTCAACCAGGCATAACAAAGCTTATTAAGAAAATGTTCTGCATCCCAATTTGGTGAGTGGCATCTGGGGTCTTAAAAGCTTGCCAGCGGCCATCTAAGATGCATCAATTGGTCCCAACCACCTTGAGTAAAGGAGAATGAAGAACACCAAAGACACAAGGAAAGTATCAGCCCAAGAGACAGAAAGGGCCACATAAACCAGAGACTTCATCAGCCTGAGACCAGAGGAACTAGATGGTGCCCGGCTACAACCAATGACGGCCCTGACAGGGAACACAACAGAGAGTCCTATATGGAGCAGGAGAAGGATGGGGTGCAGAACTCAAATTCTAGTAAGAAGACCAGACTTAATGGTCTGACTGAGACTGGAGGAACCCTGGACAGCACGGCCCCTGGATTCTCTATCAGCCCAGAATTAAAACAATTTCCAAGGCCAACTCTTTGGACAGGGATTGGACTGGACTGTGGGACATAAAGTGATACTTGTGAGGAGTGTGCCTCTTAGCTCAAGTAGATACAAGAGACTAAACGAGCAGCTTCTGTCTGGAGGTGAGATGGGAACGCAGAGAGGATTAGGAGCTGGCTGAATGGACATGGGGAATTGGGTGGAATGGAGGAGTGTGCTGTCATAGCATGGGGAGAGTAATTAGGGTCACATAACAATGTATGTATAAATTTTTGTATGGTAAGCTAACTTGAAATGTAAACTTCATTTAAACTACAACAATAAAAAAAATTAAAAAAAAAAAAAAAAAAAAAAAAACTACGTTACTGAGTTGTCCCACGACACTATGGTCCTAAGCCTTCAAACCCATTAAACCAATCCTGTGAGGTGTTTGGTTATGTCTGGGAAGTATCTGTGACTGTGCCCCTATGTGCTTTATTTTATATATATAAATATATATACAGATGCACACAAACATGAATATGCCTACAGATACACCTATACATGCATACCCATATACTCACGTGTGCCTTCTTATACACATATATGCTTACATATCTACCCAAGTAAACCCTCACATATTTTTTGGTTGTTACTGCTATTGTTTCAGAACTGCATATGTCATAGCATTTACCAGTAACATCCCTTATTCTTGTGAACTTCTTAAGGTCATCATTAGCTTTGGCCAAGTAGTACACACTTCACCCATTTTCTTTTAATTTTTAAAATACAGTAAGAAAGGGATATAAAAGCTACTTTGACCAAAATTCAGAAATGATGAAGAAGTTACTAAAAGTTCTGAGATAGGACTGACTGAGTCCTGGACCTGCCCGTTAATACACAAAGTAGAATCTACCTCTGGTCCCCACGTATTTTTTTTTCTTTTTCTTTTTTTTGACCCATTGGCAAATAGTTTTGCCTTAATTCCTCCAAATCAATCTCTTAAAGACGTCATACTCTCAGACAGCAAATTTAAATCACACCAATACAGCAAAATTGGACTTACGATCAATGATACAACATGGATATCTTTTTACTTGTGCATCCTTTTTAAAGAAAAGGCATCAAGAATACAGCGTGGAGTTTGAAGGGAGCTCAAATCATAGTACAGAAAGACACTGGATAACTGTAACTTTTATGATCCATGTAAGAGCATAAAGACGATTCTTTAATTTTTAATGTATTTCTTATACCTGATTAATATTAATGTTGGTTATCTTCTCATCGGCTCTTTCTATAACTTTCAGGACAACCTCAATCATTTCATAGTCATAAGGGTCCAACTGTATAAAAACAAAAATATTTCAAAACTTGGGAAAAATATTTCCATGACGGTAGATGGTTTTATTCAGTTATGTTCATGAGTACAGATTACAAATATAAGATCTCAATGCACTGTGATATTAGATTATTTTTTAAAAATGAACTAAAATTTTCTTCTAAATTAGTTCTATCAGGATAAAGATACATGCTTAAAAATTTCTCAAAGGGTATAAAAAAAGCTGCACAAGGCAATGTTGTTTTAATAAAGAAAGATGTCCTCAGAGTACTTGTTGCTGTATGTCATCAAGTCAATTCTGACTCACAGCAACCCTACTGGACAGAGCAGAACTGACCCAGAGGGTTTCCTAGGCTGTAATCGTTATGGGAGCAGGTTGCCACATCTTTTCTCCCGCTGCTGGGTTCGAATTGCCAACCTCTCAGTTAGCAGCCAAGGGCTTAATGAGGGCTCCTTCTTAGGGTACTAAAAACTTGAAAATAATAAACACGATCAAAACTTAATAATTTTATAAGATTTTTCTTAAAATTCTATTTCTTCCATTTATAATGGGAAAATTAGAAAAGGAGGGAGCTGACATTTCCTTGGAAACGGTACAGCTAAAATTGTGGGCTTCCAAGCAAAAATTCCTCACAGGTTTTCATGCTAGCTCTAACCGTATGTTACAATAGAAGAATTAATTGGGTGGCATTTATGTATACTTATAAAAAGAAAGGAAGCATTCACTGTGTTCTTTACTTCTGCCCATATACCATCACCCTTTCTACTTCTACGCCAACCAGAGTCACATGAATAACTACACTGAACAAAGGGAAAGATGACCTGTAGAACCTGGAAATTCTCAACAAGTCTATACGATTTATGGCCGAGTTACAGGCAAAATATAAAACCAAAGTATTTCTTATAGTCTTCTAATCTTATCTGCAGCAACCATTTGTAATATTTAAAAATTGGAAATAATCACCCATCAGTAAGGGGCTGGTTAAACAACTTATCCTTACAAAGGACTATCACAGAACCAGTCAATATGAGGAAGATCTATACGGACTAACGACAAAAGACATATTGCTGATTAATTCACAACCAACCAAACAACCCTTAATCCTAAAAATACCAATTCTTTGAAGTTTCTTTTATTTAAAAAAAAAAAAAGATCATACAAGGGTATAAGAATCTATGAACAAAGATGTTCACTTTAAAACCTTAGAATAATGAAATTTACAAAAACTTAAGTGTCTGTCCATAAAGAGCCAGTTAAATACAGAACGTCTCATGCAGATGTGAACAAACACACATCTGTTAAAATGAGACAGACGTGTATGTGCTGACGTGTAATGACACCCACAGAATAGCATGTTTAGTCTAGGATCTCCACCGAATTACTGACGTTTGTATCTCTGGGGAGTGGGAATATAGGAAATTTTTACTTTTTGATTTATATACCTTTCTAGCTTGATCCTTTTTCAAAGAATGGGTGCTATTTCTAGAAATCAAGAAAAGAGCAGGGGGGCTATTTTTACTCTGGGAGGAAACAAAGCAAGACGGGAAACTTAGTGCATTAAAAATACAGAAGTCTAAAATAATTTCAGAATTAAAGTTATAAAAAATACAGGAGTTAGGTTTTCAGTACGTTAGCACATGTATCTAATTCAGCGTGGGAGGGATGTTTAAAATGACTGATGAGCTCATTTACCATTCACCTACCTTGTGCAGGATTCCACTAAGGCTGATGACCAAATCTTTCGTGCTCGTCAGTAAAGGGACCATCTCGACGGCTTTGGCCAGGAGTTTGGGGTGCTGCTGCTTTGTGAACTCCGCAGCCGCGTCTCCCTGGCCTTGGCTGACAGTAGCTGGGTGCAGCAGCGTCTCGATGAACAGCTTGAGAGCTGCATCACAGTCCAACTGGAAGGTACTACAGGAAGTCTCCAATCACACACACCTCCCCACACGTGCACGTTCGTGAACAAAGTGTCCCATGCTTTGGGCACATGCTCCTATCCCTGAAAGTTAACCTCTTCGTCCGCTCTCATAACTTGCCTGTCATTAGACCTAATTATTAACTTTTAAAAATCAGATATTATTCTCGATAAATGTATAAACTGGTTCTATATTGGAGGGAAATTGGTACTAAACTAATAAATATTTGTGCCTTTTGGTATAGCAATTCCACTTTCAGGAATTTCACAAAAGTAGACTAAGACACACGGACGTCCACTGCAGCAACCATTTGTGATATAAAGAAAACGTTAAAGTACAACCATTCTGAAGCCATTCTCTGATATTCTAAAGGTCATCAAAATGAATTGCAAAGGAGGGGCCCAGGAACGTGTATTTTTAATCGAATGCCCTAGGTGATGCTAATAATCAGGCAAGTTTGGGAAACACTAAATAGTAAATAAAAAGGGTGGTATCATAAGACAGTTAATAGGGCTTTGAAGTTACTCAGTTTGGAGGTGAGCAAAAGAAAACTTCAGAGGCCTACAGAGCCACATGGAAAAATCATTTTTATTATGGTGTTCCTGCTGTAAGGACTACCACTTTGTTAAGCTAATAATAAACATACCACTGAAGTTTCAAGAATTACCTGCAATATTCCAGAATGAGGCTTGTGTCCATATCTATATTCTCCACAAGAGCTTTAATGAGGTCTTTCTTGGTTAGAAAATGTTGCCTGAAAGCTGCTTGAAAAGAAATCTACAAAAAGAGCGCAAAAGGAAAAAAAAAAAAACCCCACAAATAACCTATTAAACTGAAATGTATGAGAATAAAGACACCATTGTGACTTGTCTTTCACTACTATCTTTTTTTTTTTTTTTAAATAAAGAAACAACATTTTTCTGAAGCTTATCCAACTTTAATCCCACCACACTACCCAACTCAACCAACATTCTGAGATTTCAAGAATACGTGGTTGTGGGTCAAAAAATCCCTCTTATCCACCCCCAGCCCTTGCCTCTTCATCTGTAAAGCATTACTGTTAGTGAGAGTGGGACACCTGTCCCACTACTGCCCAGGAACCAGGCTTCAAAGCACACACCATTTCCACAATGGTTACGTTCCTGATAAGTCAACTTTTACCTTCACAATAAGAGCCAGAGAAGACAGAGGGGTTTTTTTGAATTGTTTTTTTGCAAAGTGAAAAATAAAAATCATTCGCTTTTCCATAATGGAAGATTTTAAAGGTTGGTATACCTGTCTAAATGCTTTAATATTATCTCTAGCCCAATAATAGTAGCAGAAAACAACAGTGTGAGGCTAAAGGCTAGGCCTGAAATAGCATAAATGTCAATTAACACTCTATATGTATCTGCCACCCATTTGTCCGCGTGTCATACTGTGGAAATTTGTGTGTTGCTATGATGCTAGAAACTATGCCAGCGGTATTTCAAATACCAGCAGAGTCACCCATGGTAGGGGGGAAAGAAAACATGAACAATATAGGCCGAATGTTTTCAAATGGCTTTCAGCAGAGCATCCAGATTAAGGCAGACTAGGAAGAAAGGCCTGGTGATCTACTTCCAAAAATTAGCTAATTAGCTAATGAAAATCCTATGGATCAAAACAGAACACTGTCTGATACAGTGCTGGAAGATGAGTCCCCTAAGTTAGAAAGCACTCAAAATACACTGACTACAACAATGGACTCAAACATACCAACAATCATGAAGATGGCACAGGATCGGGCAACATTTTGTTCTGCTGAACATCGGGACACCACGAATCGGAGCTGACTCAGCAGCAACTAACAACATACATATGTATATGTATGTGTGTGTGTGTGTGTGTGTGTGTGTGTGTGTGTGTGTGTGTGTGTGTGTGT
>NW_004444067.1:654541-675836 GCF_000243295.1 Trichechus manatus latirostris | reverse complement strand
GTGTGTGTGTGTGTGTGTGTGTGTGTGTGTGTGTGTGTATGAGAAAGCTAAGCAGATGAAAATGTCAAGCCTCTTCATTTCCTTAAAAATGTAGAAAAAGGGTCCTTACTTCTGTGAAAACACCAGGTATATACTTAATATAGCTATAATCTATGAGTCAGGATATATATGTCCTCTCTCCAAAAGTAAAGGAAAATGAGATCTTTGTTTTAAATTTTCCAACTGGGTAGTTATCAGAGCAGCACGAATACTCACACCAAGTTTGCTGAGACGGACACCCCACTGGGCATCAGTACTGAGTTCACAGAACTTAAGTTCCATTTCTTTTTCCTGATAGAGCTTGGCCAGCTGAGAGCCCACCAGAGATATTGCCTAAAAAATTAAAATAGAATTAAAATTCAACTTCAAGGAGAATAAGTTCTTCTAACTAACACCTTTTAGATGAAACCCAATGATAAAAATCATAACCTTTCTTTGAGATAAAAGTGTGGACTGTTACCCATTGCTTTAGTACACAGTCATTACTTCTTACACGACACCCTACGTAATTCAGCTTTTCATATGATCCCATAAGTATAATCTGGCTTTCTTTCACAAGCAAAGGCCAAGTTTTAATAATCCTGCAAGCAAAACTCCCACAAAAGACAAAATGTAAAACAAACGATACTCAAAAGAAGTTTCTCTACCCCTTTAAACGTGTCCCACAAAAAAGAACCCTCATGGGTCTAGGGTTTCAAATGCATGAGAATGAGTGTGAATCAGGCATCATGTGTATGCACATACAGATTTTAAAAAATAAAAAGCATCAGAATTTTCTGGAATGAGCAAAGCTTATGACACGCACGTACATTCATCGCAACGTCCCCAGTCAAGGGAAAAGCTGGTAGGTTAGCCAAACACTTGTCCACTGAATCTTTAAGACCTAATGGGAAAGCTAACTTCATTTCTCGCCCTAAATCTTTCACGTTTTGTGTTCAAGAACTGAAGGTGTGCTGCCTTTGGTCATACCAAAATTTTGTCGTAATTCTGCCACGCTTTGTCTACGAGCTTCCAGAGGTTTTCAAACACGTCTTTTTGGGGTAAGAGAGTGCAGTAACCCAATGCCAAGTCCAGATCCACCAGGCGACAATTGAATACCTACAGGAGTAAAGCAGCAAAAGAAGCCAATTCTTCACAATCAGAACAGAGTTAAGTGTCTAAAGGGTTATTCGTCACTAAACTTAATTAAGACCTGTATGGATTGAACTGTATCCCTCAAAAATATGTGTTGTAAATCCTAAACCCCTATATCGGTGGATACTATCCTATCTGGGAATAGGAGTTTCTTTGCTATGTTAATGAAACCATCATCAGTATACCAAAAAAAAGAAAAAAATACAAACCCATTGCCTTCAAGTCAATTCCGACTCATAGCAACCCTACAGGACAGAGTAGAACTGCCCATAGTGTTTTCAAGGAGTGGCTGGTGGACTCAAACTACTGACGTTTTGGTTAGCAGTGAAGCTCTTAACTACTGCACCACCAGGGCTCCATTATCAGTACAAGTTGTGTCTTAAGCCAATCACCTTTGAGATATAAAACAGCGGATTAGGTACAGAGAAGGAAGCACATGGAGGGTAAGACACACCCGGGGAAGACACACACGTGAAGATCGCCAAGAAACAGAGGAACAAAAGCGGAAAAGAGACAAGGACCTTCCCCGAGAGCCGACAGAGAGAGAAAGCCATCCCCTAGAGCTAGTGCCCTGAATTCTGACTTCTAGTCTCCTAAAATGTGAGAAAAAGAAACTTCTGTTCATCAAAGCCATCACCTTTTGTGGTATTTCTGCTACAGCAGCACTAATAAATTAAGACAAGACCCCATGAATGAACAAGTGTTGCATGAAAGGTTATGCACAGTAATAGTTCTAAATTGTATACAATTAAAAAAATTTTTTATTTTGCTTAAGCTGCTGTTGAGAATATACATAGCAGAATATACAACAATTCAACAGTTTCTACATGTACCATTCAGTGGCATTGATTACATTCTTCAAGTTGTGCAACAATTCTCACCCTCCTTTTCTGAGCTGTTCCTCCCTCATTAACATAAACCCACTGCCCCCTAAGCTTCCTATCTGATCTTTTGAGTTGCTGTCGTCAATTATAATGCTCAAGGCCAACACTGTTTACTGGTTAAGCTGAACTTCAGCTTCAATATCGAAGCTGTCAAGCATTTCATTTTGCTTGGATCCACAATCAACACCCATGGAAACAGCAGTCAAGAAATCAAACAACATATTGTATTGAGCAAATCTGCTGCAAAAGACCTCTTTGCAGTGTTAAAAAGCAAAGATGTCACTTTGAGGACTAAGGTGTGCCTGACCCAAGCCACAGTATTTTCAATCATCTCATATGCATGTGAAAACTGGACAATGAATAAGGAAGACTGAAGAATTGATGCCTTTGAATTATGGTGCTGGTGAAGAATACTGAATATACCATGAACTGCCAGAAGAACGAACAAATCTGTCTTGGAAGAAGTACAACCAGAATGCTCCTTAGAAGCAAGGATGGTGAGACTTGGCCTCACATACTTTGGACATGTTATCAGGAGGGACCAGTCCCTGGAGAAGGACATCATGCTTGGTAAAGTAGAAGGTCAGTGAAAAAGAGGAAGACCCTCAACGATGACGGATTGACGCAGTGGCTGCAACAATGGGTTCAACCATAGCAACAACTGTGAGGATGGCACAGGACCGGGCAGTGTTTAGTTCTGTTGTACACGGGGTAACTACGAGTCAGAACAGACTTGACAACACCTAACAACAACAAGCTAAAGTATTGTTTGGTTTTAAGAAGACTTCAGGGAATTTTTTTTTTTTTAATTGTGCTTTAGGTGAAAGTTTACAGCTCAAGTTAGTTTCTCATACAAAAATTTATACACATACTGTTATGTGACCCTAGTTGCCATCCCTATAATGTGACAGCACATTCCTCCTATCTACCCCGGATTTCCCATGTCCATTCAACCAGCTCCTATCCCTTTCTGCCTTCTCATCTTGCCTCTGGACAGGAGCTGCCCATTTAGTCTCATGTATCTACTTGAACTAAGAAGCACATTCTTCACAAGTATCATTTTATGTCCCATAGTCCAGTCTAATCTTTGTCTGAAGAGTTGGCTTTGGGAATTGCTTCAGTTCTGGGTTAACAGACAGTCCGGGCGCCATGTCTTCTGGGGTTCCTCCAGTCTCAGTCAGACCATCAAGTCTGGTCTTTTTTAGTAGAATTTGAGTTCTGCACCCCACTCTTCTCCTGCTCCATCAGGGACTATGTTGTGTTCCCTGTCAGGGCAGTCATTGGTGGTAGCTGGACACCATGTAGTTCTTCTGGTCTCAGGCTGATGGAGTCTCTGGTTTATGTGGCCCTTTTTGTCTCTTAAGCTAACATTCTCCTTGTGTCTTTGGTGTTCTTCATTCTCCTTTGCTCCAGGGGGGTTGGGACCAATTGATGCATCTTAGATGGCCGTTCTCTAGCTTTTAAGACCGCAGGTGCCACTCACCAAAGTGGGATGCAGAATATTTTCTTAATAAACTTTGTTATGCCAGTTGACCTAGATGTCCCCTGAAACCATGGTCTCCAGACCCCTGCCCCTGCTACTCTGTCCCTTGAAGTGGTTGGCTGTGTTAATGAAACTTCTTAGCTTTTGGTTTACTCCAGTTGTGCTAACTTCCCCTTCAGAGGATGTTTTTGGTTTAAAGTTTGTTTGCGTAGTTTGAATGTCCTTTATCATTATCATAAATTTAAGGAAAGCAACTCTAACAAGTTCTGTACGGAACAGAACCCTTACCTTCTTCTCACCTGCGTGACTATTTCACCCCTTCTCTTCAAACCTGCAATATCTCCCCCTCCTCCTCACTGTTAACTAATGGCCTCACTTTTCACATCACTGAGAAATCAATCAGAAGAGAGCTCCCTCTTCCTCCCACCACCAAGTCTACCATCCCACCTGCACCTGGACCTGAACATAAGCATTCTGCCTTCCTACCTGCCACCATCAACTGTCCCTGCCCACCTAAGGCCAACCCCTCCACCTGCTTAGTGGATCCCATCTTCTTTCATCTACTCAAGGATTTTGCTCCTGCAAAGTCCTCTTTCTCTCTTGGTAATTTCCTCCCTCTCTGGGGGTTCAGTAAGGTCCCCAGGTGGCGCAGATGGTTTGTGCTCAACTATTAACGGAAAGGCTGGTGGCTCAAACCCACCAGCAGCACCACGGAAGAAAGGCCTGGAGATCTGCTTCTGTAAAAATTACAGCCAAGAAAACTCTGTGGAGCTTAGTTCTACTCTGTAACACTTGGGGTCGTCATGAGTTGGACTTGACAGCAACGGGGTTTTTTTTAACGGTTTTATGGTGGTTCAATACTATAATATCTCCCATCTTTAAAACAAAATCTTGGAACACTTTCTGCTACTAGCCTACTCCTCTGCTCCCCTTTAAAGCGAGCTACTGCAAAAGATTCTTCTCCGGCAGTGTCTCTTGGACTAAGTCCACATAGTACACCCACCGCTCCACCCGAACTGTTTCTGCAAAGGTCAAGAATGACCCCTGTGGCCAAATTTAACAGTCCTCACCTTACTGCGACTATCAGTGTTCTTGGTATAGTTGATCACTCCCTTCGTCGAACGCTGGGCACTAAACTTCAGGGACACTAAACTCTCCTGGGTTTTCCTTCCCTTTCACTGACTGTTTCTTCATAGTCTACTCCGTTGGGTTCTCCCCCTCTTCCTGACCTCTAAGAATTCTGACCCAGGATTCAGGACTTAGGTGTCTCTTATATCAGTTAGGCTTCACCATACATGAACGCTGATATTTGAGTTTTTAACATACAGAAACAACAATTTCGTAGGGTTCAACTTAATACAAGCTACTGATGATTCCCAAATTTACACCCTCTTGTAGGCTTGACATCTATAACATCTACAACATAGACGATGAGCTCAGCATCTATAACTCACTGCCTGAGAGGCCGTCCAAAGACCTCAGACTTAGCATATCCAAAATTCAGTTCTGTCTTGATTTTCTCGCCCAACTCCATTTTTCTACCAACCCTCCCACCTCAGTAAGTGGCACCATTATCCACCCAATTGTTCCGGCTGAAAACCTAGGAGTTAGTCTTAGATCTTTTCATTTCCTCTTATTCCATATCTGTTATGGATTGAACTGTATCCCCCAAAAATCTGTGCTGTAAATCCTAACCCCTATACCTGTGGTTATAATCCCATTTTGGGAATGGGTTTTCTTTGTTATGTTAATGAGGCACTATTAGTGTACTCACTGCCACACATTGTCGTCGAGTAGGCTCACAGCGACCCTACAGGACAGAGTAGAACTGCCCCATATGGTTTCCAAGGAGCAGCTGGTGGATTCGAACTGCTGACCTTTGGTTAGCAGCAAGTTCTTAACCACTGTGCCACAAGGGCTCCAGTATTAGTGTTGGGTGATTTAAATCCAGCTCTTCTGAGAGCAGATTAGGCAAGTAAGCAAAAAAAGCACAGATGGACGAAGAAAGATGCCAAGAGATCTCTAAGGAAACAGGAAACAGAAGCGGAAAAGATACGAGGACCTTCCCCCACAGCCAACAGAGAGAAAGCCTTCCCCTAGAGCCAGCACCTTGAATTCAGTCTCCTGTGAGAAAATAACTTTGTTTGTTAAAGCAACCACTAGTGGTATTTCTGTTATAACAGCACTAGATAACTAAGACAATGCCTGATTCATCAGCAAGTCTTGTATACTGTACATATAAAATATATCCAACCCCTTCTCACAACACTCTTTGTTACCACTCAGGCCCAATCATCATCTTTTTCTTGGGTAACTGTAGTCACCTTCCAATTGGCCTCCCTACTTTCACTCCTGAAGAGCTACAATCCATTTCTCACACAGTTACTGGAGTGATCTTTTAAACATGTCAATCAGATTAAATCACTTTTCTGCTCAAAATCCTCCAATGGTTTCTCATCGCATGTAGGATAAAGTTACCTTGGTCTGTGAGGCCCTAGCAGGATCTAGGCCTTGCCTACCTCTGACCTTTACCTCCGACCACTTTTCCTCTCAGTCAACGTCCCCCAGCCATCTTGGCCGTCTTGACAAGGACACGTCCACCTCAGGGTCTCTGCACGTGCTGTTCCCACCATCTAGAATGTTCTTCCCCTAGATGTTCACTTCGTGATTCCTTCAAGTCATTTAGGCCCCTTGCTCAAGTGTCACCTCTTCAGAGATGCTCCCCTTGAACACCCTATCTAAAATAGCCTCCCATCTGCGTCACCTTCCGTACCCTCTTATCCTACTTTATTTTTCTCCACAGCACTTATCACTATGTGAGATATTATGTATTGGTTTATGTTCCTGTTTATTATAGAATGTAAGGTCCATGAAGAAAGGACCTTTGTCTTATTCACTACTATATACTAAGGTCTAAGAACAATACCTGACACACAACATGCTCAAAAGTTACCTGTTGAATGAATAAATATAACATCTGGCACTTAGCAATAACTGTACTAAGAATAGAGCAGTGATCTGTTTGACAACAGACTCGTGACTAAGACAATTTTCTGATGTGAGTGGGCATCTGAAGGCAAAATGTGGCATTGCAGTCAAAGTCAGTATTCTCTAGATGCTGAAAATACAAAAAGAAAGGGAAGAAAATTCTGGAAAATCTGCACATAGTGATAAAGACTTCTCATGGAGCACAGGAACAGAGACAAGATCTGGAAAACTATAAAGAGAGATACACAAAGCTATCACCAGGTACTGACATCGTTTTTCAGCTTGCATAGTAAAGACTGTTGCAGATCAAAAGAGACTAAAGAGATGTTTACTAAATGCAATACGTCAGGACTCAACCAACTTCTTTTAAATGGCCAAATAGTAAATATTTTAGGTTTGCAGGCCATATAGTCTCTGTCACAACTACTCATCTTTGGCCTTGTAGAGTGAAAGCAGTCATACACAATATGTATATGAATGTGTGTGGCCGTGTGCCAGTAAAACTTTATTTACAAAAACCAGTGGCCGGCTGGTTTGCTGACCCCTGCAATACACGATCCTTAGACTGGATCTGGTACTGAAAGGGAAAACATGTTATAAAGGACATTATTTGGTCAGTAGACGAAATTGGAATATGGACAGCAAATTAACACAAGTTTCGTATCATGGCTAAATTTAATGAAGCTGATAACTGTATTATGGTTATATAAGAGAATATTCCTATTCTTAGGGAACAAATACTGAAGTAGTTGGGATAAAGAGCCAAAATCGTATGCCACTTACTCCTAAATGGTCTGAAGAAAAATAATATAGAACACAAAATGATCTGAGAGAGAGAGAAAGAAAGAAAGAGAAAACATGTGCCAGCACATGACAAAGCTATCGGTGAGCCTTGGTAAATGCGGTACAGCAGTTTTTTGTACTATTCTTATAGATTCTCTGAAACTTGGAAATTATTACCAAACAATAAGTAAAAAAAAAAGTGATCTGACAAATGGAAACGACAAATGGACACTAAAATGCCCAATGCAATCAAAAGCCTACTGCTGATGTTGCTGTGTGCCATCGAGTCAATTTCGACTCACGGCGACCCCGTGTAACAAAGCAGAACTGCCCCACTGAGTTTCCTAGGCTGCAATCCTTACGGGAGCTGATCGCCAGAGGTCTTTTCTCCTGAGGAGCTGCTGCTGGGTTCCAACTGCCAACCTTTCACTTCGCAGCTGAGTGCTCAACCATTGTGCTACCAGGGCACCTTAAAAGTCTACTAGAACCTTTTTAAAAATATAAAGTATTGGAAAAATAGGATTTTTGGATTAGAAATCTTGGAATAGAAATAAATCACAGCTAGGATCACTGTAATGCTTTAGTCCATAAAATAAATAACTAAAATCAGGGGATGAAGTGGAAAAGGTTGATTAACATTTTATAAACTGCTCAACCGAGCATCAATGACCATGATGGAAGAACACAAAAACCAATGATTAGCTATTATACAGGTTGTTGAAGTTCTTGAATAGTAGAACATCAATGTATTGAATCATAGGATGCACTGCTGACAGGTAAAAAGCAAAAGAAAGTTCACCAAGAACAAATACTCACTTTGTGTAACAGCGTTGTAGCGTTCCCCCTGATAAACATAACAGCTTTTTCTTTCAATTCCATAACAACGTTCCTTGATTTAACCAATGTGGTTTCTCCAAACAGCTTTTAAAAAAGAACAAAAGAACCTTTAGGTCCACATCTCTGTGTCAATCTGAAAATGTTTCTTAAATACTAAGGAACTTTTAAAATACACCATTTTAAGCAAAAAGGACTGGCATTTAATCTATAGTGCTAGAAAGCAGGGGCCAGGAGAAATTTACTGGGAAGGGGCAAAAAGGAACCTTTTAAAATATCTGTATCTTGATTGTCGTGGTGGTGACAAGCTGTATACATTGGTGAGTACACTAAAAACGTGTGTATTTTATATTTGAAAGGTATACCTCAATAAAGTTGATTTAAAAAAAACAGAAATTTAATAAATATCAACAGAGTTATCGAAACGAAGGCAATTCCCCTTGCAAACCAACTCCCTAAGCAAGTTATCAACAGGTCGTTTGTCTTGTAGAGTTTGGTTGTTTTTTTTTTTTTTTTTTAATTTATTTTATTTTTGTTGTTGTTGAGAACATACACAGCACAACACACATCAATTCAATAATTTCTCTATGCACAATTCAGTGATGCTGATTACGTTATTTGAACTGTGCAACCATTCTCACTTTCCTTTTCTGAATTGTTCCTCCCTCATTAACACTGCGCCCTAAGTTTCCTATTTAATCTTTCAAGGTGCTGTTATCAATTTGATCCCATATAGATAGTTCTTCAAAGAGCATAATGCTCAAAACAGACACTTTTCACTAGTTAAGCTAACCTATTGTTTGATTTTAAGAAGACTTTAGGAGATATTTTCGGTTTATTTCTAGAGCATTTTAAATGATGCTGTCAACAGAGGAAATAATTATCGCACTTTGGGCTACAATAAAACAAACAGCAAACACATACATTTGACTTAATGTAGTATTCTCAGAATTACGCTGCACTGGAGTCCCAAGACCTGGTTCATATTTCAGCTCTCCACTTCCGACCTGAAACCTTGTATAACTTATTTTACCTCCCTGAATGCAAAATGGAGACTCTCAGGTGGTTGTAAAGATTTGAGAACGAAAATGTATGTAAGCACCTTGGACCACACCTGAAGCTTAGTAAATGCTCAACAAAGATTTGTTAAATCTGACAAATTATCCATTTCCTTGTTACATAGTCCAGATATGAAAATGCGGACTCCAAATTCCTTAGTCTGGCAGTTCTTTTGTATTGGTATCTATCCAAAGTCGAAGTATTTGTTCTCGACACTATACCTTTTCACTCAAACTGTCATTCATGACGTTTGACACTGAATGCTGAAGACAGGTGCCAAATGAACCGATCACGAATCGGAGAGCCAGCTCCCACTGGCTAGATTCCTGGAGGTTCTGAAGCAGGGCAGAAATGGAACTTATAATTGGTAAAATGAGGCTGTCACCTATAAAATGATAAAAGTATACTGAGTAAAAGTATTTTAATATTTAGATTTTTTTTAAACAAAGAAAGATCATATTATTAAGAACTGTTTTCAAGAACAGCATATTTCTTCAATGCAGGTAATCATCATAGGATTCATTCTCAAAGTTAGTTAATAAGAGAGTTAACATAGGTTTGATTTAAATCACAGAATAACTAAATCCACTAGATAATGAGGTACTTTTATTGTAGTTTGCCTATTTTATTGAGTTGCTTAAATCATTGTTGCTTGCCATCTAGTTGATTCTGACTCATGGCGACCCCTTGTGTGCAGAACAGAACTGCTCCGTGTGGTTTTCAAGGCTGTGTGACCTTTTGGAAGCAGATCGCCAGGCCTGTCTTCCGAGGCACCTCTGGGTGGGTTTGAATTGCCAACCTTTCGCTTCGTAGTCGAGCGCTTAACCACTTGCACCACCCAGGGACTCTCTTAAATAACTGGCTGATGAAAACCATTTCTCTATTTGAACAACCAAAATTTAGGAACAGGCTCATAAACGTTAACACTAGAAGCCAAATGACACAATCTTCCGACCCTGTGCAATAATATCAATGCACTGAGGATTACAGCAGAGACGTTAAGTCAGATTCACATTGAGGATTTCAGGGAATTTCTATATTTGTAAAATTACAAAATCTGAATACAATCTGTACAGTTCTCATGTTAAATACCTTCACCAGATGAGCAGTATGGCAAACTTGCAGAATCCAAGGGATGTCTCTTCCTTTTTTCTACAAAAGAGAATAACAAATCATGTAACACTAAGTAAAATAACTCTCTCAGAAAGCTTATGTATGCAGAGATATTTAAATATTGTATTACTGTCAAATAAGGTTCTAATGCATAGTGGTACTTAAAAAACAATTTTTCTTTTATTTTCAGCTGAGTGAGTTAACCGTTTGTACCACCCAGGGACTCCAAGTAAGATATACGTTAAGGAAAAATGCCGCAGTGAAATGTACAACTTGGTAAATTTTCACAAGCGGAATGTATGCAAGTAGTGGTATTCATATCAAGAGACAGAGCACGACCAGCATCCCAGAAGCCCCCCTTTTGCCCCCTCCAGTCCTTAGCTATCACCTGTCCCCAAGAGAGGAGCCCTGGTGGTGCAGTGGTTAAGAGCTACCACTGCTAACCAAAAGGTCGGCAGTTGAAATCCACCAGCCGCTCGTCAGAACCCTATGGGGCAGTTCTACTCTGTCCTATAGGGTCACTATGAGTTGGAATCGACTGAACAGCAACGGGCTTGGTTTGGTTAGCCTGTTTTTATACTTTATGTAAATGGGATCAGCAAGCACACATTCTTTTGTGTCTGGCTTCTTTTGCTCAACATAATGCCTATGAAATTCATCTATATTATTGTGTGAAGTTCTAGTTCTCAGCCTGTACATTTCAAACTTCCATACTGAAGAAATACATACAAAATAACGATAAAAATGGGATTTACCAGTTAGAGGCACAAGTGATGAAATCAATTCATAAATAACAGGTAGCACCATCTGTGACTCAAGGACAATTCCATCTTCACTGAAGAATTCGCTGTAAGACCACTCTTCATAAGGATCTTTATGTGTTCCAAAAGAAGTCTAAATACGAAATCATACAAAAAAGACACAAATAAGAACAGTGTAAAACAGGCACCTTCTTCACCAAACAGAACAAGAACCAGCATATCAGTGCCAAACACAGTTCTGATGGTCGAATACAACTACGCAGTTGGTTTCTTCTGGTTTAAAGCTTATAATAACACAATTTTAAATTAAACTGTTATTCTAAGTTAACGACCTGGTGTAGCGAGGCTTTGCTAGAGGTCCAGTGTTTCAAAAGACAGTACACACTAGAGCTAATAAATAAAACTGGAAAAGCTAAAAAAGAGAAGAGGCCTCTTGCCTGTCAGCCATTTTCTAGTTTGCAACAAGGAAGATTCATTATTTCTAAAGATTTTGCAAGTGATTTTAAATTGACACATAATGGATTTACAGGGGTTTTGCTACAGGAAAAGAAACCCAAAAGTGACTTACTTTCATTAGAATTCCACAGTCATCCATTTGGCACTGCCTGGCAAGTTCTACTGTTGTTAAAGTATATTTACATAGTTCTAAAGCATCTAGTAAAAAATCTGAAAAGGAAAAAAAAAGTCATTACACTAATATTTCATATGTTTACAATAATGTAAAAAACCTTTTAATAGTTTTAGCATTTAAAATTCTAAGGAAGGCCAAAAAGTAGACAGAAAGGTTTGTGTGTAGTTTTGACTACCCTAGGTAATACAGTTCAACGTTTGTCTTAAGCTTGGCTTAAGAGTAAAACCAAACATGGGGAAGGGCCAGGAGCTTCACGATCCTATGAAGGTTGGTACTGTTAACAGTCAGCAGTTACATTATCATCTCCAATAGAGCATTAGTTATAATTGACTCTTTGTGAAATGGGATACTACCTACTCTAGTTACTGTGCTTTTCAGATGTAAAGAGATAGCACTTGGGAGACAGGTATGAAATAAATCGCAGAATATAAAACTTTGTGTTATAAATCTTGTCACCTGGGCTACAGATGGTGGCAGCTTGGCAGGCTAAGTCATGTATCTCTGAAGGAAGATTTATTCCCACAGGTATTATCATTGGGACGTCGTTAGCCAACATATGACAAAGCTTCTGACATGTCAAAAACAGCAACTTCCCAGTGTCGGCATTGCAGTGATACTTAAACAAGTCTCTTTGGAGGAAAGGAAGTGTCAGCAGTTAGAATACGCATATTGGAAGCAAACGTATTTGGGTTTTTGGATTAACATGTAACCATCATCACCAACACTTAAAATGTCTTTAAAATGATCTCATGGTATAGCACGCACTTTCTTTTTCACCTTATTTGGAGTACCATTAAATGTCAAAGATACAGGAACCGAAATTCAGTGATTATGTTACTGTTAGATTGAATTGTGTTCCTCAAAAACGTATGTTGAAGTCCTAACCCCTATACTTGTAAATATGACCCTGTTTGGAAGTAGGCGCTTTCTTTTGTTATGTTAATGAGGTCATACCAGGGTAGGGTGGGTCCTAAACCTAATCCCTTCTGAGTGGTGTTGTATAAAAAGAACAGAATAGATGTGGCCACACATACAGGGGGAAGCCAGAGGCCATGTGAGGACCCGTCTACAAGTAAAGGAATACCAAGGATCCTTGGCGGACACCAGGAACCAGGAGAGAAGCTGAGAAAAACTGACATTCCAAGACGCTGATTTGAACTTCTAGCCTCCTGAACTGTGAGCAAATAAACTTCTGTTCTTTAAAGCCACTCACTTGTGCCATTTTTTGTTACGACAGCACTAGGTAAGTAAGGAAGTTACTTAACTATGCCGTATCAGCTATTGGCCTTCTATGCTACTACTTTCCCACAAAGAGGTTGAAAACAGGCTCTCAGGACAAGAAACCAAGAATAAGCTCTGTGAAAATGGAAATGTCCCTTGCGCCACCCTTACTGCTGAAGAAATAAATGAAGCATGTGACAGTGGAAGGTACGCTGAGCAAGACAGGGATCTGGAACCTCACCTGCATTTTTTCAGTGCTGTTTCGACTTTCCCTTCTTTTAGGGCCCTCAGGGTCAGCTCTGCCTCCAGCTCTTGTTCCGACACCTGCAGTGCCAGCGCCTGTCTGTGTAGCTTTGATTCCGGGTGCAGGCTCTGCGTCCCAGCAGCCATGGGCTGTGGGGGCCTCCTGGGTTTGTGCTTAGCCTGGGCAACTTCCTGAGCCTGAATGTGCTGTTCGTGGAGATTTGCCACCAGGGAACTACTGCTATAATCTTCAAATGAAAGGAAGACATCAAAGTTCTCCTGTAGCAAAAGTAAGCAAGACAAAGTCAAAGTCTCTTTGGCTTATCCATCGTTAGAAATCATTATCATTCGAATCTCTATTTACCGCTCCTCAAAAGCTATTTCCCATAAAACAAGAACTTAAGGCCTTATTTTTCAAGTTATGAGAGTTATAATATCATTAAAAAGTTTGGGAAATAAGAAAATATCAGTTTAACCCAGGGATTCTCAACTTCAGTACTATTGACATTTGGGGCCAGATGATTCTTCTTTGGGGGCTGAGGGCTGGTCCTGTGCATTGTGCGACGTTTAGAGCACTCCTTAACACCATCTTCCTGGTATTTCCTGTCATCCGCGTTTGATGGCTGCACACATAATCTCAAGTGTTATCTTCTCCACTTAACAGACTTCATAAATATTATTTTTAAATGGTTACATAGACATATTTAAGGTGGAGTCCATATTTATATAATATTGTAAAATTTTGAAACCAGTGCTTCTCTCCCAAAATATTAGTGATCGTTCCCTGAAGGTGCATCGTGCAGAAACATGAATTTACCGAAATAAACCCAAGAACTCACTGCTGATGTGGACTATAGATGTGTTGCTGAAGACTTTATTCATCATATCTCACAGCACCCTCTTTATTAGGAACCACAAAAGAAATTTCTCTCATGTTTCAATGTCAGGACAACTGCTTTATTCATTTCTTATTGTATGACTGGTTCCCTCTATATGGATTCTTGGAA
The DNA here is from genome assembly GCF_000243295.1 of Trichechus manatus latirostris. Classification (NCBI taxonomy): domain Eukaryota; kingdom Metazoa; phylum Chordata; class Mammalia; order Sirenia; family Trichechidae; genus Trichechus; species Trichechus manatus. The sequence continues at coordinate 661,656 of NW_004444067.1, read as the reverse complement.
ACCTCAGAGTGAAGTGAATTGCAAAGTACATAAAACACCGAAGCAAAAAATAAATTAAAAAATATACATATACATACACACACACACACACACACACACACACACACACACACACACACACACACACACACACACACACACACAACACACATACCCATTGCCGTCGAATCGATTCCAACTCATAGTGACCCTACAGGACAGAGTAGAACTGCCCCATAGGGTTTCTAGGGAACAGCTGGTGGATTTGAACTGCTGACCTTTTGGTTAGCAGCTGAGCTCTTAACTACTGCGCCACCAGGGCTCATATATATATCTCACACACACGCATGCACGCTTGTATAAGGAGGCCTGGTGGCACAATGGTTAAGTACTTGGCTGCTAACTGAAAAGTTGGCAGTTTGAACCCACTCAGCAGCTCTGTGGGAGGAAGACCTGGCAATCTGCACCCACAAAGATTACAGCCTAGGAAATCCAATGGGGCAGTTCTACTCTGTCACTTGGGGTCGCTATGAGTCAGAATCAACCCGATGGCACCTAATAACCACAACATATGTTTGTATAACCATAGAATACCTCTGGAAGGACACACAAGAAACCAGTAAGAATGGCTGCATCTAACACGAGAAGCCAGGTAACTGGGCAGCCAGGGTAGGAGGGAGACTTATTTTTCACTGGACAATCTTTGAAACCTTTTGAATTTTACACCACCATAAGCAGGTATAACCCTTTTAAAAATAAAATGTAAGAATAAAGAGATAATTTCTTTGTAAAGCATTAGTCACCAAGAAGTCTCTCTTCTTTTAATGCGCATCTTATCCAAAGGAGTGCATTTCTGGGGACAGTCAATACATTTTAGGACTTTTAAAGGATTTTTTAAAAAAATATCCATTGTTAATTCGGATGAGACAGTACAAAACAGACTAACAAGTAAGGACACTGATGTCAGACAGACCAGGGTCTGAATGGTGGCTGCAGGGATTAGTAGCAGGATCTCGGACAAGCTGCAGAAGCTTGCTGAGCTTCAGTTTCCTCATTTACAGAAGGAATGGAGACAACAGCTATCTTGCAAGGCTGATGTGAAGATTACAGATACACATCAGACCTGGCCAATAAATGTTCAATAAATAGTAGCTTGATCAATATGATTTGCCAAGAACAAAATCATTACCTAAAAACACTCTAATTTTCAAGAAAAAACACAGAGAGGTTAATTTATACTGACACCTCAGATGCTTTTCAAGAAGATGTCTATTATCTAATTCAGCAGGTCTCATGCTTTTTGGTCAAAGGATCCCTTTATACTCTGAAAAATTACTGAGGACCCAAAAGCTTTTGCTTATAGGATTATACCTATCAACATTTACCGTATTAAAAATTAAAGTTAGAAATTTTTAAAACAGAAGAATATACAAAAGTATACATCCCAATAGTCCTCAGAGCAATGATGTCATCATGTCACAAAGCCTCTGAAAAACTCCACTACATACTTATCAGAGAATAGGGATGAAAAAGCAAATAATGTCTTAGTCTTGTTATGAAAATATTTCTTATCCCATGAACCCCCTGAAAGGGTCTCAGGAACCCTCAGGATTCCACAGACCATACTTTGGGAAACACTGGTCTAATAAACTATAGCAAAGATTTCTTCCTTACATACTTCGAGATAATACAGCTTAGAGTTATAGCTGCCCGTGTTCATTAGAAATTTTCATGAAAAGATTCTCAAACCTCCCCAATTTTCTATTTGAAAAAACTCCAAAGGCCCTTTTCTTTATAAACCATTTTCACATTGCAAAGACTCTTGAGCCAAAATATAAAAAATTTCAAATACCAAATTTTAACAGTGGATCAATTCAAAACTAACAGAAATTAATTTTGAAGAAAAACAGAACTATCTAGAATGACGCTACATAGAAAAAAAAATCTAAGCCATTTTGAAGTAGTAGACAGTAATCTTTTGGGCCAGCGTCTATAGTCAATTCATAATACTTCACGATACTTCAAGACAGTATACCCTAGTGGTTAAAAGAAATGTTCTACCTCGGTTTCAATCTTGGCTGTACCACTTAATAGCTTTGTGGCTAAAAACAGAACAAAAACCCATTGCTGTCGAGTCAATTCCAACTCATAGTGACACCATAGGACAGAGGAGAACTGCCCCATAGGGTTTCCAAAGCCGTAATCTTTACGGAAGCAGACTGCCACATCTTTCTCCCACAGTGGCTGGTGGGTTCAAATCACCAACCTTTTGTTAGCAGCCAAGTGTTTAACCACTGTGCCACCAGGGCTGTTGCTCTGTGACTAGTGAGCCATTTAACCTCCCTGTGCCTCAGCTTCCTCATCAGAAAAAGGGGAATTATAACAGTACCTACTGCAGAGGGCTACTGTGACAAATAAAATAACACACGTGAATCCCATGGAATGGTGCCTGGCACAAAGTAAGCATGCAAGAAATGGTAGCTATTGTTAGTCATTTTTCAGGCCCATCTGAACTAAATAAAACTAGTCTATAAAGGCTGCTTAAGTAAAGGCCAAAATATTTTAAAATAAAGTATAAACTAGGATACAAATTAAAAAAGAGAGAGGGAAAGCCAGGCATATCTAAACACCCTGAAGAACTAGTGTAGAACATTTTAGGAAGGAGGAATTGGTTATCTTTGTCAAAGGTACTGCCTGGTCCAATAATAATTTTCAGTACAGCTCAACATCTTTACCTGCAAGCTAGCAACAGCTTTAAACAGGTCTAAGACTTCCTCAGATTCATCCTTCTTCAGCAGATTGTCTGTAAGTAAAATTTTTTTAAAAGTTATAGCAGACATGCAAATTCCCATTATCAGAACTGTAATATGCTGAAATTTTAATTAGACTTGGTGCTCATATCTGAAGTCTTTAGTAGTCCCTTACAGATACTGAAATAAGAGAATTTACGTTTAAAAAGAAACCATTTCTTTCTGACAGCAGAAAAGAGAAGTTTATGGATTCAAGAGAAATGGTAATTATTTTGAAATAAACTGTAGCTCCTTTTTCCCTCCCCAGAAAATTACATTCTTAATTGTTTGGCTTAAACTCAAGTTTAAATGGGTTTTCATTCCTTGATCATAACCAACTGATAAGTGAAGAAAATGGGCAAGAAGAGCAAGGCATCAAGTCAATCTAGTCTAGCATACATGCATCAACATATGTGAATAAGTGTTGTTGATTTTAGATACTTCGTGTCTTATACTAGTGATCCAAAGAATAAGGCAAGAAGAGATTTTCATGAAGAAAAATGGTAGCATCGATAAAGGCAGAGCCAGGAAAAGTGGGTACAGGTGGTATCTGCCGTTGATGCTTCCTTCTGAAAAGGACAAGCTTTAGAACAAAACTAAGATCAGGGAGCACAGGGAGGAATTACCTTTCTGAATGTCACACAGTGTTTTAAGAATGTCTACTGACGTCTTCGCTACAGACATTCTCCAGGCCTTGTCCTAAAAACAAAAATACAAACTGAAATCTACTTCTCTTACTGGCCACTTCACATGTAAGTAAACACCTAAAAACCACAGCATCAGAAGAACTGAGTAAAAATGCTGAAAAATGAGAAGTCCATGTTAGGGGAGGTTGGGCAAAGAATGGATCATAACTGAAAAAAAGGATCATAACTGAACATAAGCTAAACATTAAAAACACAAGTATAGACTCCTGGATATATGGTTTAGAAATGCAATAGAATATGCAAATATCCCACATAATCTTTCAGCTGCACTATGATTAACAGAAGGTTATTTTTTTTTCATACTTTATTTACTATTTGAAAAAAACATTTGGAAAAGTTAAGAACTTAACTGAACTTTTAGCCTAGAGAACAGCAGTCTAAGAAATAACTATCTTCAAAACTAAAACAGATTTTTAAAAGGGGTGGGGGAAGAGAGAGAGAGAAGAAAAACAAAGGGGCAGAAGCTTTAATTAAGAGAGACAATGTAGGTAAAACGCTTAGTAAGGGTTTGGCCCATAAAAAGTAATCAGCATGTACAATAGTTCATTGCAACACTATTCTTAATGGCCAAATGGCAGAAGCAACCCAAGCCTCCATCAACAGATGATGGATGAACAAAATGTGTTTTATCCATACAATGGAGTATTACTCAGCCATAAAGACAAATGAAGTTCTGATACCTGCTATGACGCAGATGAATCTTTTTAACATTATGTTGAGTGACATAAGTCAGTCACAAAAGGACATATATTACATGATTCCATTTATATGAAATAGACAAATGTATAGAGACCAAAATTTATTAGGGGTTCACAGGGGTGTGAGGGAGGGAGAGTGGAGGAGCACTGAATTTCTGTTAATGGTGGTGAAATAATTTGGAAAAGGATAGTGGTGATGGTTGCACAACATGATGAATGTAATCAAGTCATTGAACTGTATACGTAAAAACTGTTGGACTGGCAACTGTTTTGTTATATATGCTTTTACTGCATGCACGTGTGCACGCGCGCACACACACACACACACAAACTACTCAACAAATATTCTCACTATGTGATGCAGTATAACCTAGCAGTTAAGAACAGACCGTAGTATCAGACAGCTTTTGAGCTGAAGTTTTGCCACTTTCTAATAACCTTGGACAAGTCATTTAAATTAAAATTTAAGTTTCTGAATTTCACCAACAAGGAGCTAATGACAAGATGAAATGGCTAACTGATTTAAAGCATTTAGCCTAATGCATACCGCATAATAAGAGCATAATAAATATTCTTGTTGTTAGCTGTCATCAAGTCGATTTTCAACTCACAGCAATCCCAGGTGACAGAGTAGAACTGCCCCATAGCGTTTTCTAGGCTGTAATCTTTAGGCGTTGTTAAAAACTCTTTTCCCTAGGGGCAAAAAATTATTAAAATGTACTGCTGAGAGAGACTGGGAGGTATCTATTGCTAAAGGTTTAAAAAAAAAAAACTATCCTAGATAAATTAGATACTCAATCCCTTATTACTGAAGAAGTGTGTTGACTCTCTTGAAACCGTTTCCAAGTTTCAGTGTTCTAATATTGTTGAGATTTACCCCGGTTGCGGCTGACGTTACTATTTGACAGCAAGTACTCTGTTCTACATAACACGAAACATTATTAATATTGCAAGGCATTTCTGGAAAACCCTTTACCCACAACAGCTACTTCAGTTAATCCTTTTAACTGCCAGATGCAAGATTATTAAGTGTGGGCTCAAACCACTACACCAAAGCAACCATATTTGGTTTTCTTCCTATGTAACAAATTTATACAAGAAACTCACCCAGCAGTAGGAAGAGTAGATCTTTTTTGTACATCCATCTTTTCTATGCTATTGATTAGTATTCACAAAAGTTAGACTGATTTATATTGACAGTTTATGTAATGAAAATCTCACCTCTTTGGAATCATCTGGTTCTTCCTGTAATGCCAAACGTGCCCATATGATCACTCGCTCTGCAGTTTTCTCAGCTTCAGCAGGAGGCAAAGACCGCAATAGGAGGAGACATTCTTCACCCTACACACAGCATTTGGAAGGAAGGAAAAACAGCGGCACATGCAAAGGACAGTGTAGACTTAGCTCTTTCCTTTCTGTTTAAAAATAAAAAGGCATCATTGTGAAAATTTCACTATGGTCCAAAGTTTTTTAAGAATCTGAAAATTCTGTGTTTGACGGCAGCAAACATTAAAATAAAAGTAAATTACAACTCTACGTACTGAACAGTAGCTTAAGCCTTAGGTATGCCTATGACTGAAGGTATATAAAAATAAAGACACTTGGGGATCACTGCTTAGAGGGCACTCAGTTTTTGTTATTGGTGGTGGAATAATCTGGAAAAAGGTAGTTCTTGCATATCATGATGAATGTAATCAATGTCACTGAATTATATATGCAGTAACTGTTGCCTTGGCAAATGTTTTGTTATATATACGTATATATACTTATCCCAGTAAAAAATATATAAAATAAAGATACTTAAAAATACAAAAAAGAAAACCCACATCCTATGCTGGAATCAAAGGGTCATACAAAATATATAAAACATGAGTCTGAGTTTGGTTAACTACCAAAGAGTATGAAAACCCATTAGTTATTCACAAAATACTTTTAAAGCTTCACTGGAAACTATTTGTTCTATAAGCCTTCACCTGAAGTACAATAAAAAAAAAAAATACTTTTAAAGCATTAACAGATATGAAAAAAAAGTGGCCAGTCTAACATCCAGTGTTTCCATCTTGGTACAAGTTTATTTTGTGCATATCTATTTGGATGATGTGATTGCTTTGAGTTTTTAAGGGTTTGGGAAACAAAGAAACCATATGAAAGAGCAATGTAAATCCTGCATACCTGACCTCTGTCAATCAAGTCGATTATCCTTAAACTGTAGATTTCATCATCAGGCAACATGTATGCTTGTGCCACCTTCAAAGCATCCTCTAGGGAAGAGGGGACATCCTGCTTGAGAATGTACCTGACCACCCTCTGGAACAGAGACAGTACATAGATTTTCTTGAGTTAAGAAATCTCAGAGAATCCAGGGATCATTTACTCAAAAGGGCAAAGTCGCCCTCAAATTAAAATAACGCAGTAAGAAATTAAACTGTATGAAAAATGAAAACCTGATTTATATCCTGAGTTTAACGACAGTCTGTTTTCTTTCTCCTTTAGCTTCTTAATTCACTAGTTGTGGTCCTTACTGCTCCACAAGACAACTGAATGCCCTATTAACATACTAACCTTTTCGAATATAAAACCCTCACAAAATGTGCCATGATGATGGAGAAATGGAACAAAGGGGGGAAAAGCTCTTCAACGGTAATACCTACCATGATTTCCTTGTTTAAGAGATTCAGCTCCCTTATTCCATAACCTCGTAAAAGTTTCTTCATCTCCATTAGTTTGTAACTTTCCTGTAATAACTTGACCCTAAAAGTAAATTTATTGATATTAACATGGATTGTCCTTTTTATGAAATACTGTGGAACAAAGTAAACAATTTAACACCATAAATGAATGTCAACTGAAAACATGGAGCTTATCCAATGCACACACACACACACACACACACACACACGGAGCTTATCCAACACACACACACACACACACACACACACACA
>NW_004444067.1:584430-654441 GCF_000243295.1 Trichechus manatus latirostris | reverse complement strand
TATCCAACACACACACACACACACACACACACGGAGCTTATCCAACACACACACACACACACACACACACACACACACACACGGAGCTTATCCAACACACACACACACACACACACACACACACACACACAGAAATTGTTTGGCAGACTTTCATCTTACTTGGGATGGTCCATTTCCAAATGCTGTTTCACCAGGTGCTCTACAGCGGCACTCCAGGGGACCACAGCTGCGTACATTATCTTAAGGACAGCATCAAATATGAGCTACAAAGAGACACACACATTGATGAATAATATGGCTCCGGTTTTACGTCTCATGTAAATTAATGGCACTGCCTAATCTACAGCAGAGGTTTTGTTTGAAAACATTTCATCTTCTGTCTGCAAAGGCATATATTTCTTTCAACATTCACTCATGAAGAGCAATTTTATTATTTAAAAGAGTTAAGTATGTTCATTGCTAAAAGCTAAGTTATGTAGCTTTATTACTTTCTACAGATTCATGATTTTATTCATATTTTATAATGGTGACTAATAACAGTGTCAAGTCAAAATAAAGTTACATTACAATACATAAAAAATGTCCATGGTAGTTCTGTGGGTAGGAATGGGAGAAATTCCATTTTTTATTTTCCATAGTTAAAGCGAATCACGGGTAGTTTTTTTTTTTTTTTTCCTTTTTCTTCCTTTCTCATACTATAGAAATTCTTCTTAGCAAATACATGCTGCCTTTGTGATCAGAAAAAAGGCTTTAAGAACTGTGTTAGTTGGGGAGGAATAATTCGGAAAAAGAAGGTGAAAATGGTCATACAACTTGAAGAATGCAGTGAATGTAACTGGATTATCCACGTAGACACTGTTGAATTGGTTTATGTTCTGCTGTGCCATATTCTCAAAAACAACAACACAAAATAAAATTTAAAAAAAAAAACAAAAACTTTGAGAAAAGATTCATAGCTCAAAAGAGCAACCCAAACAGTCATGATTTACTTACATCTGTGTCAGATAAACATCCTATTACTGCCATGGCTTTTGCTTCCCATGCCGTTTCAAAGAGTGACGTAGACTTTGAGCTACACCTCTCCAATAAATCCTAAAAAGCGATAAACATACGTATTTTAAAAATATATGTATACTTTCACTCTAACTTAAAAGACAGAGAGACAGGTAGGTAGGTAGACACGTAGATAGCCTTTATGGATACATAAAAAACAAAAAATTCTAATTGTCATGAAGGTTGAATAATAGTCAAAGAATACAAAATTGCCAAAACTTTAGCCTTCAGTTTTATGTGATACAGAAAACTTAAGAAGAAAGCATTCTTGAAGAATCTATAAATAAGATTATTGCAGCTTACTACCATCTACAAAAAATAATTGCTAATATTTATTGAGCTCATATTCCCATTATCTCACAATAAACTTTTGGAGAAAGTAGTCATATTATGCCCATTTTATAGACAAGAGTTTCAAAGCTTAACTAACTTTCTCAAGGTCACCAGTCAATTAGTAGTAGAATTAACCCACATTCTCAGCCAATACAATCTGCTGCATAAATCCTAATGGGAAAGCATGACATTGCTTAAAGAGTTAAACATTTAATACAAAGTACGCTGCATATACCCAAGAAATATGCTGTATTGATAGAAAAAGTTACCTCTATGTACAGTAGGAGAAGTTCTTCCTCTTGCAAGTCATGTTCTCTCATGTAAACTCTTATAAACTTCTCTAAGGTGGAAGGAACAAGCTCTGGGGCCAACACTTTATCGAACATTCGAAACACTATGGTGGTTGTATTCTCCTGGATGCCAGAAGAAAGACTGCGTGAATGCAAACTCTAGCCATATGAGGACACAATAAACAAAATGATTCTCTTGAGACTGGGCTTTTACCTTCTCAAAATCAGAGAGGGTCAATCTGCAGTTGTATTTCCTGTGCAATGTGATCAGCTCTTGCAAGTTATTTACCAAAGTCCTTAACTGGCATACTTCCTCTGTGTTTTGATAATCCTTCTAAAACAAAAGTGTTAAGGTTGTTTAGGATATGAGACCAAATGGTCAACAATTACTTTAAAACAAAGATGAGAAGGTTAGGGGTCAGGGAAACTAGAATAATGGAAATGAAACAACCAAAATGGAGATAACAAGAATGCTCACGCATTGTGCAGAATGAAACTAATGTCACTGAACAATTCGTACAGAAATTGTTGAATGGGAACCTAAACTGCTGTTAAACCTTCACCGAAAACAATAAAATATTCATAAAATTTTTGAAAAAGTAGACTTGATTGATAATAGCCTTCAAAAACTAATCTCAACGCATTATTAAGTCTTACTCTTTTAGAGGACTTCTGAAGCACTGCTAATGCAGAAAATACTAGTTATGCTACTTAGAAGTACGTTTACATATTTGCTCTTGGCTGCCTCAATGGAAAAATGCAGTGCAGTAAAATGGCTTAAGTTGTAACAGAAATAGCAGAAATGAAAAGAGAACATTTTCCTTTTTGTTGATTTGAAAAGTATACAATAAAAGAACATAAAAGCAGAAAATTTAAGAAATGGGCATATTTCCAGAAATTTTTCTCTATCTACACGTAGACAAATCCTTTAACATAAATTGAATGTTTCGTTACTAAAAATTCATTCCCCATATCATACCAAGGAAATCCAATGCCAAGAGGAGGTCAATCCTAGCTCATTTGGTTTTTCTGCTGTAAAAAATACCTCTGCTAGTTGAAGTCCATTTTCTGGCCAGTTTGCCTTTAAAAAAAAATTAGAGATCATTAAAAACAATGTTTTATGCTATTGGGAGTGTGCAAACTGTCTTTTCAGTGTGAATTATACTGATACTACCTTATCAGTTAATTCAAGGTTCCTGGCTGCTTGCTCCAACCATTTTGCAAGAATTTGCTGAAACACAAACAGCATTTGAAAATAAAATACTCAATAGATAATTACTGAAATAATTACAAACCTCAATAATAATCTTTCAAAATAGACCCTTAAAAGAATTAACTGATGTTAATGTGACTTAATCTTCTGGGATATAAAGTAAAAAAATAAAATTAAATCATGAAGAGTAGAAATACTCAAAGCAACTCACCTGTCCTTCAGGTACAGTCTTTTGCACAAATGGAATCACGTCATTTTTAAACCATGGACAAAGGTTTTGCAAAGAGACTGGAGTAGAAATTGAGTTGAGCAAACTCTCAAGCATTTTCACATCAAACTTGCTTTCAAAGTTGGCCTAAATTATATAGTGTGAGAAATTAAGATTTATCCAACAGATTTAAATTAAGTGACAGCCTTTCTAAAGGGAAAGATCTATTAGGAAGTAATTTCAAGAAATATGTTACTGATTTAGTAATGAGCTCTATATACAAGTGATTCAAGAAGGGAGATACAAATTCTGTAATTTTCATAATGGCCATAATCTCATAACCAACAAGTCATTGCCATCAAGTCTATTTGGACTCATAGTGACCTTATGGGAAAGAGTAGAACTACCCTATAGGGTTTCCAAGGAGCAGGTGGATTCGAACTGCTAACATTTTGGTTAGCAGCAGTGGCTCTTAACCACTATGCCACCAGGGCTCCAACCCCAGGCAGCAAGTGGCAAATAATAAATTATGCAACAGAGGAGCTGGCAAAAATGCCATTCTAAGGAAAACTTAACTGGAGGTGATAGTATAAATCCTCACACACAATGCCTCCATTAATGGCATCACAACAAGATATGACTTTTGGGGCCTAATGTTATATGCTAAGACCAGCCAACATTAAGACGATTTAGGTCGGCAATCCTTGACCACAGTCTGAGCTGCAATAGAAACAACCTCCTCACTGATAATATATTAGAAAGCCCAACAATACATCACTTAGTAAAATGTTGCCTTTTGAGCAAAGTTGAGGTTTTAATTAGGCCCTTAATGAAGAGTTAAAATAAGATACTACTGTATCTTTATAATACTTCTTCTGATTTACTATCATCAAAGGACAATTTTCTCTGGGAAAGGTCATATTTATCAAGCGATCTGAAATGAGTCCATTATCCAATCACACTTGTCACCACCTGTTTGTTGGTGTCAACACTGATTCAATCACCTATAAAGCCATTAAGAAAAAAAATGCAAAACGCATTACCCGATGTCTGAGCCAAAGGTATTGTGCACAAACTAGGTTTCCTTCTCTTAGTTGTAAAAAAATATCTTTCAGGTCATCTTCATTTTTCAGAAATTCAATCCAAGAACTACCGCTGTGAGGTTCAATAGAGGAAAACAGTGGTTTAAAAAAAACTAAGGTTATGTCTTACAAGGAGTATCAAGATGCCTTTTAACAAGTTCTTTTTTTTTTTTTTTTTTACTTAGAAAGTTAAAAAGCAAAACAAATAGTTCCAAAGAGGACATAGTAAAAAGTGTCTTTCTTCTCCAAACACATAAACCAAAAAAACCCACTGCCATCAAGTCAATTCCAACTCATACCAACCATACACGACAGAGCAGAACGGCCCCATGGGGTTTCCAAGGCTGTAATCTTTACAGAAGTAGACTGCTACATCTTTCTCCCGCGGAGCCACTGGTGGGTATGAATTGCTGACCTTTCAGTTAGCAGCTGTGCACTTAACCACTGTGCCATCAGGGCTCAGTTCCAGACCCATAAGGCTCCAGTAAGGAGCCCTGTGGTGGCACAGCGGTTAAGTGTTCAGCTACTAACCAAAAAGTCGGCGGTTCAAACCCACTGACCACTCTGCGGGAGAAAGATGTTTCCGTAAAAATCGTAGCTTTGGAAACCATATAGGGCAGTTCTACTCTGTCCTACAGGGTCACTATGAGTTGGAAACGACCTGATGGGCAACGGGTCAGGACTCTAATCTCTTCTTGCAAGTCCTTCTGAGCTAATCACTACATATACAAGCAACTTTTTTAAATAAATGAGAGTGTTCTATGTAATTGTTTTGTACTTCAATAAAAATTAATTTTTTATTATCCTGATGCTTGCACAAATCAGCACATATGAACAACACTGTTTTTAGGGACTCGTATCCCATGTGGAGTATAATCAATGGCATGGATTTACTATAATTTATTTAACTAGTTTCCCCTAGCTCATTTCCAATCTTTTCCTATAACCAATAATGCTGCAAGAAGCATTCGGTCCTGATTACAGTTCAGAAATAGATGATGTATATGTCCTTAACATGATTCAAAACAAAACAAAACCCCTAAAAACCTGTATCATGATTAAATGATAATAGAAAAGAAGCACTTCTGCTAAAGTCAGGAACAAGAGAAGAAATACAAGAAAATTTACTTATAATCTTAAGAGTGGGCAATATCTTTTGAAACAAACATAAAAAATAAAAATTTCTGAAGGCAGGAGGGGACAGGAAAGCTGGTGATAGGGAACCCCGGGTTGAGTAAGGACAGTGTTGACATGTCATGGGGTTGTTAACCATTGTCATAGGACGATATGTGTACTGTTTAACGAGAAACTATTTTGTTCTGTAAACCTTCATCTAAAGTACAAAAAAAAAAAAAGAATTATCTATATGAGATCAAATTGACAATAGCAACTCAAAAGTTTTGATGGTAAGCCTAGGGATAGTGAGTTGAAGACAATGGTGATGGAATAACTTGGAAAAGGATAGTGAGAACAGCAGCACAACTAGAAGAACATAATCGATGTCACTGAATTGTACATGTAAAAATTTTTGAAATGGTGTATCTTTGGTTATGTATATTTTCACCGAAAAAAAAATAAATAAATAAAAGGTCCTCCGAGGTCGAGAAGGGAGAGTGTTGACATGGTGGGGTTGTTAACCAATGGCATAAAACAATATGTGTACTGACTGTTTAATGAGAAATTATTTGTTCTGTAAACCTTCGCCTAAAGTACAATAAAAAAAAAAGTAAATGTCTCAATCAAAATTAAGAATCAAAAATCAAAGTAATGCAGTTCTATATTTTCATACTACCTTTTTCCACGTAACAGATTTGCAAAAAACCAAAAATATTATAGTGTTGGTGAGTAAGTGAGAAAATAAGCACCCTCCTACGCTGTCCCTGGGAATGGATACACTTGGAAAACAAATTTAAATGCATGTATCATTTACCATAGCAATTTTACTTCCAGAAATTGATCCTATAGGTATATTCACAAGTGCACAAAATAAGGTCATTACTTACAAATATGAAATAGAATTATCTTAAAGATAGGACAAGTCTATTTATCAGGATGAATTAACAGCAAAGGAAAGTGAACCACTAGAAGATACGGTGGGAGTAAAACTATGAGCAAAGGCAGCAGATTTTTGTAATACAAATGACAGCTAGCAGAGTTAGCCAATAATTGGGCAGAAAAGATAATGTTTTCCATTATTCAACCCCCTAGAAACAAATTCAAAGGAATCCTCTATCCTTTATGTTATTCAAAACTTAAATCTAATTCATAATCTAATCATTAAAAATGAGAAATGTACAAACCTGAATTTTTCTGGTCCAAATGCTCCATAAAAAGTAGTCAGCTTTGCATGAGCCTTTAGTACCTAACAGAACAAAACAAAAATGTTATAATCCCAATGTTGTGTGCAACAACAGTAACACAAAAAATATAAAAAATGAGGCATTCTGTTTCAGAAGTTTTGCAGAAAATCTCATTTTATCCCTTATTTCAGGTCAACTCTCATAAACATGACTGTCTTTATTTAACACAAAACAGCAAAAAAACTTAGAATAATGAAAGCATTTCCAGTCACATTCAATGTAATAAAACTGCAAAAGAGAGGAATGCATTTGCTCATTCTATCTAGGTGTCCTTCAAAATCAATCCATTTCCCCATTGAATTATAAATGTCCTTCTGGCAAAACTTACACCATTTACTTTGAGATAAAAATGAAAAAAATATATGTGCACACACAGGTATTTTTGGCACCAACGAAATTATCATCACAGTTTATATTTATTTGAAGCTTAGCTGGTGCCAAGCACTATACAAAATGGTTTTGGGAATTATTTTATTTGACCTCAAAACGATCCTAAAAGTACTATTATAATTCCCATATTGCAGGCAAAGAAAGTTAAGTATTAAGATGACAACTTGCTCTTGGAAAAATACAGACCTATCTTGAATGGAAAAAAAACATATTATGAAGGTACGAAAAAACCAAATCCATTACCATCGAGTTGATTCCAACTCATAGCGACCCTATAGGACAGAGTAGAACTGCCCCATAAGGCTTCCAACGTTGTAATCTTTAGGGAGCCGACTACCACATCTTTCTCCCATAGAGTGGCTGGTGGATTCGAACCATCAACTTTTTGGTCAGCAGCCAATCACTTAACCACTGCACCACTAAGGCTCCTTGTGAAGGTACATTCATCCCGAATTAACCTATAAATATAATGTAATTACCTCTTTTAAGCCATCAGAACAGGCAAGAACAGTTTTATCTTCTTTCTTCAAAAGCTAAGATGAATAGTACAAAATATAGTTAGAATGTTTTTCATAAAAGGACATGGATTTTCTGTGAATTTTCCTTTATGAAAAAAAGAATCTTAAAAAATGAAATTGCATTTAAATCTGAAATAAACAGTGAACAATAAAGAAATGACAGTTTTTTTTTTAATGCATTTCATGAAAACAGCCTGTCACATTTTGTCCAGTTCAGCCCTACCTTGACTTTAAGGACTAGAACTAGCAATGGTACTCAGAGGTCATTAGAAGGGAACACTGTACAGCAAAAATGGCATTATTTGCATATGTATGTTAAACAAAGTCTATGATGGAAAAAGAAATAACTTTTTGGAAACGATTTTGTTTGCATTAGACAAACTAACATTTACAAACATTATAAACGCTTACCCTGGTTTTGGCATAATTTAGCATTTCCTGGGTTGTTTCATAGGTTATCCACTGAGCCTTCAAGCAGTAGTTCACCACAAATTCATCATCCTGTTTCACAAATGCCAGACACGGTAAGGCACCGGAATGCTGATCACATCAATCTGAATACTATGTGACAGAGAAAGCATACCTGGATTTTATGTAGATTTTCTTTAGCTTCATCTACAAGTGTTTGCCATTCAGTCTGCCCACTGATGTCCACAGAACTCAAAGCTAGTTTCTCCAGTATATCATTTGATTTTACCTTGTAAACAAGCTGTAATATAAATGCACCAAATCAAGCAACTTAAAACACAATGAAATCTGAAGATGACTGCTTAGTTTTATATAGCGTGATAGAAACTATTATACAAAAGGGTCAATTCTCAGGTAGTCCAGGAATAAGTTTTTTAAGACTGTAATAACTAGATAAATGAAAGATAATCTGGTTGTTTAAGAGTTACAGAAACATTTCTATTGAGTCAAGCAATATACTAATTGCTTTATATAACTTATTAAAATAGTAACCATTACATCTCATCATAAACCTCTAGGGTAAGTACCAATACTCCCATTTTACAAATGAGAAAATGGGCACTCAAGAGATGTTAAAGAATGTGTCTGAAATTATGCAGTCCAAGAGAGATGGAGCTGGTTTTTAAAAGATGACCACACAATTACGTTTCATGTTTAATTTCTTAACACTACCAAAGGTTCTTTCAAAAAACAAAACCAAATCTGTTGCTGTTGCGTGGATTCCAACTCACAGAGACCCTACAGGACAGAGCAGAACTGCCTCATAGGAGTTCCAAGTCTATAAATCTTTACAGAAGCAGACTGCCATATCTTTCTCCCACCGAGCGGCTGCTGGATTCGAACTGCCAATCTTTCGGTTAGCAGCCAAGTGCTTTGACCACTGAGCCAAAAGGGCTCTTTAAAGATTCTTTAGTGGCTAAAACCACCATGAGTTAGAAATACCCAAAATTACACGTTCCTCTTCCTATGGATAAAATACCAACTTTGACATGGGTTTTCTGGTTTTGAAAACTAAAATTTTAAGAATAGTTTCTCTCCTGTTTCTCCATTCTCTGTCATCTCTTTCACTAGACTTCTGATTTTTCTCTTCTATTCACTGTTTTTAAATGTTAGTTATTATGAAATCTTTCAGATGTCCACATAATGTAACAAATTCTCACATACTCATCCAATAATTTAAGCAATACAGCATATTACCAACATAGTTTAAGCCCCCTTTATCCTCTTCCCAAATACATCATCCTCCTTTTACCAACCAGTATTTATTGCTTCTCATTCCATTAATTTCTTTACTCCTTTACTCATACGCGTTTCTAAATACATAGAATTACTTTACATATCTTAAAACTTTATATTTTTAAATTTAGGATATATTCACCACACATTTAGGATATATTCTTCAATCAACTACAGTCAGGCTTTCTGCTCATTGCCTCCCATGAAACTGTCTTTTCAGGAGTTATCAGTGACCTCCTTATTGCCAAATCCAACAGACATCTTTCAGTTTCTATACTTGATCCTCTCTATAGTATTTGAAACTGCTGATCACCCCCCACTTAACAGTTTCTCCTTCCTTAGCTTCTGTAATCACACGTTTTTGTGGTTTTCCTCCCTACCGTATTTTTATGGCTCGTCAGACTTTGTCTACATGTGGACATCCCCTAGAGCTTGTTCTCAGTTCTCTGCTTACTCTGCACATTGCCCCTTACTGGTCTGAGCCATCGCCCTGGTCTCCTCTACCTCTAGATTCAGCTCAAAAAGAGCCCCGGCGGCACAAAGGTTAAGTGCTTGGCTGCTAACTGAAAGGCTGGTGGTTGGAACCCATGCAGCGGCTCTGTGGGAGAAAGACTTGGCGATCTGCTCCCTAAAGATAACAGTCTAGAAGATTACAGCCTAGAAAACTTCATGGGGCAGTTCTACTGTGTTACATGGGATCACAATTAGTCGAAAATTGACTCGACGGCACCTAACAATAACAGATGCAGTTCGGATCACTCTCCAATTTCCTACCAGACATCCCCTCATTTTACCACAGATCCCTCACGTGGAATTCGTATAAAGCAGAACTCATCATCTATCCCCCCAACCTAGTCTCCAGCACATTCCTTATTTTAGATAATGCCATCATCGTCCAATTAGTCAAGTCCTCTCCGTCCCCCCAGTGACATCTGATCACCAAACCCCACTGATTCCACCTCCTATGTGCCGCTCTTCTGAGGCCCTCTCTTGTACCTCTCCACCTCGTTGCACTAGTTCAGGTCTCTCACAGAAAGCTGCTTAGTTTTCCAATTGATCTTCACACCTCTAGGCTGGGCCTTTTCCAAACAATTGTCCACCTTTCTAAAATGACAATGTAATCAAAGATACCCCTTTGCTTACAACTTTCAGTAACTCCCCATTACCTGCAGAATAAAATCTGGATCCATTGTGATTGTGGGGCTAATTAACTTCAGGAAGGGAGGGGACTTATGCGGTCATGCATATTCATTGATTGAATCAATCATAACCCAAGTCATGCATATTCATTGAGGTTCCAATGACTAGGAGACTCTGGAGAGGGAGCACATCCCTGGGGACAATGGAGGTCCCGTGCCAGGACCTCTCCCAGGCTTACCCTCATGCGTCTCTTTGCTTGCATCCTTTCTGGTTATAATAAATGTGTAATTGTAAGTATAGGTCAAAGTCTCCATGAATTTTGTGAGCTGTTAGAGAGGATTAACAAACCCACGTGGGCAATGAGCCAGCAGGGGCTGGCAGTAGAGTCGATTTGTGTAGACCCAGCTCTTGGTGGCTGGGTGATAGAGAAAGGCTACATGGGCAGACGATGAAGGATAAAGTCCTTCTAGCTTGTGCCTAGTCCCAGAGGATTAGAGAGAAAAATAGAGAGAGAGGGAGGTCAGTTGGTCTGAAGTGCAGAGAGCTGTGCAGACTCCTGAGCCTACTGTTACTCCCTAATAATCTGGCCTCAGGAGGTCAGGGATGTTTTGATCTGGCTCAGGAGAGCCAAGGATGAGGTCTGACTCAACTCTGGTGGTTAGGGTCAGATACAGCAGAACTGCAATAGAAGCGGCTAGCGATGAGGTATAAAGATGTGGGAAGGCCTGGATCCATTTCTAGCTGGGTAGTGGATTCATACTGATCCTTGCCACACAGTTAGTGATAAAGGTGGGGTTTGCCCACCTTGTCCTTTTTACAGTGCAGTTGGTACCATTGTCCACACAGTGATGCATACAAGCCTGTTCCCTACTTCTCCATCATCATCTCCTTCTGCTCCTCTGCCCATATAACCTACCATGGAGCCCTGGTGGTGCAGTGGTTAAAAGCTCAGCTGCTAACCAAAGGGTTGGCAGTTCAAATCCACCAGTCACTCCTTGGAAACCCTATGGGGCAGTTCTACTGTGTCCTATAGGGTTCACTATGAGTCAGAATTGACTTGACAGCAACGGGTTTGGTTTTGGTTTGGTAGTCCTATCTACTCACTTGGAGTTCCTAGTCCCTGACTATTCATGGCATTCTTATACCTAGAATTCTCTTTGTCTCCCCGCCCTACCTGGAACGTCTTCAAGACCTGACATAAAGTTTTCTCCTTAATGAAGTCTTTCCTTCCCACTACAGATTGCTCTCTCCTTTGAATTCCTGCTATATATTTTTGGTATATATTAATTACAGGCTCTATCACACTAAATTCCAATTGTGATACACAGGGCTGTCTCCCCATCCTCTAGTACACAATGAAATGTTTGTTCAGTGAAGGAATGGATACCATGAATGATTACCTCCACATCTAGTCCAAACTGAATGGCAAAGTTCTCGGCTTCAGCAAATCTGTGTTTGTGGAGTAACCGGCTCAGTCTGATAAATCGGAAAAGACATTTCAAGGAAATGTTTAGTAATTTAAGTTTTTCACTAAGGGTAAAGGCTTAAAAGAAAAGAAGAAGTTACCTGTTTTCTGGTAAAGCTTCCGTAAGACATCGAAGTACTAAGACAGAGGCTGAGTCTTCAGATAGTCTGAAAAAATTTTTTTTGACTGTAAATGCACTTGTCATTTAATATTAATCAGTAAATTTTAACATAGCTGTTATTTAACAACTTATCTGGTAAAAAAAAAAGAAAATATGACCTACTTGGGATCAGTTTTGCAAATTCCCTCCAGAAGGTATATGGTATCCTACAATAGTAGCAAAAACATAATTAAAGTTCAAAAATAAAAGTAATGCATTTTATAATTATTAGAGTAACAACTGGTACAGGCAAAAAGTATCCATCAATGGATTCTAAAAAACTGGAAAAAAACCTGTTGAGGGTAAAGGATATTCCCATAGTTTCAAAATATCACCATATAGATTACCTACCAACTACAAAGGTGAAAACGTACATTTGCAATGGAGAAATCTGGCAGAACTGCGTTCACCAAGTGATCAGATGTAACATCACCAACAGCAGGACAAATGGCCACCACAGGCCCCTTCATATGGTGTACTTAGGAAACACCATTACCTATGCAGTATTCTTTTAAAAAAAACTTAACGTGAATCTAATTAGGATGAAACAATCTGATAAATCCAAACTAGAGGGACGTTCGACGAAACAAATGGCTTAAACTCTTGAAAAATGTCAATGTCTTAAAACACAAAAAAAGATGAACTTTCCTAGGTTAATGTAGACTACAGTGACACGAAGGAACCCTGGTAGCGCAATCGTCGAATGCTCAGCTGCTAACCGAAAGGTCTGCGGTTTGAACCCACAAGCGGCTCTACAGCAGAAAAGATTTGGCAATCTGTTCCTGTAAAGATTACAGCCTAGGAAACCCTAACGGGCAGTTCCATTCTGTCACATACGGTCACTGAGTTGGAATTGACAGGATGGCACACAATAACAACAGTGACGTGACAACTAAATGCAATATGATCCTTGATTGGATCCTGGATCAGGAAAAAAAACAGCTTTAAAGTAACTAGGACAAATGGTAAAAGGTGACTATGGATGATATATTTCCTAATCCATTGCTGTCGAGTATATTCTGACTCATAGTGACCCTACAGGACAGAGCAGAACTGCCCCATAGGGTTTCCAAGGAGCAGCTGCTGGATTCAAACAACCAACCTTTTGGTTAGCAGCCAAGCTCTTAACCACTGCACCGCCAGGGTTCTGCATATTTCATAGTAGTTATGCATTAACATTAAATTTTCTGAGTGTGATACCACCAAAACCAAATCTATGCCATCATGTTGATTCTAACTCACAGTGACCCTACAGGACAGAGTAGAACTGCCCTATAGGGTTTCCAAGGCTATAATCTTTAAAGAAGTAGACTGCCACATCTTTCTCCCACGAAGCAGCTGGTGGGTTGGAACTGCCAACCTTTCAGTTAGCAGCCAAGTGCTTAACCACTGTGCCACCAGGGCTCCTTCTGAGTGTGATGACTACTGTAAAAGAATGTTCTTATCCTTAGAGATACCTACTGAAGTATTCAGGGGTGACACGTCATGATGTCTGCAAGTAATTCTTAAAGGGATCAGAAAAATAAGTCTGTGTGTATAAAAAAAGATGAAGCGAATGTAGCAAAACTTTTTTTTAAAATATCAGAATTAAAACATAAATAAAACAATGCCTCCCAAGTTAATTTTTAATCTATAATTCCAATAGACACACCCCCATTGCCGTCGAGTCGATAGCCACCCTATAGGATAGAGGAGAACTGTCCCATAAGGTTTCCAAGGAGCGGCTGGTGGATTTGAACTGCCAGCGTTCTGGTCAGCAGCCCAATGCTTAACAACTGTGCCACCAGGGCTCCAGCAGAGACACAAAGAACTTGAATAAGCAGATGACTGATATTTCATGTAATCAATTTCCTTTCTTTTTTAATGTGAAGAATGACCTTGTATCTGAGGACTTTTCTGAGAATGATAAAGACAGTTTTAAACCTGAACTCTATCCAGGTATTCCACTAGGTTCTATTCATGCTTAGCCTAGGTAATGTTTTTTATTATAATGTATTTTTAAAACCTGTGTAAACTTACTGTGCTAATTCCAGTTTGAACCAGTGAAGAAACACTAGATACTTCCAAAGAATACAGTATCTCCATTGTAGGTAATGTATAAACTGCAAGATTTTTCATCTAAGAAAAACAGTAGAGCAGTTAATTCAGTACATCAATATAAACCCATCAGCACCAAATAGCACTTCACCATCAGGGGCAGAGATTTGTACTTGGGACAAAATTTAATGCAAAAATCATTTTATAATATAAATCTGTTACTGTGTGACATAAATGTTGCAGGTAAAATTATGTCTATCCTACCTTCCAAAATTGTTGAATGAAAACCACATACCCAAAGTCCACTGTACAATTTCTATTCAAGGTGAGTGTTAATCCCTAGTGCTAGAACTATATTGACTCTAAAGAACTTCTTTTTGATTCTTGAAATGCTCTGCTTAAAATGTGGAGCTGAGCATAGGGATCAAAGTTTATTAGTGGTTACCAGGACAGATGTGGCGGAGAAATGGGGAGTTATTGCTTCAGGGGTCCTGAGTTTCTTTTAACAGTGATGAAAAAAATGTAGAAATAAATTGTGCTGATGTTTGCAAAATACGGTGATCATAATGTCACTGAATAGTACACGTAGAAATGGTTAAAACAACAAATGTCTCAGTATATATTTTACCACAATAAAATTTAAAAACTAAATTTCAAATGTAGAACTGAGATTTACATGCATTTTTTTAAAGACAGAATAGTCCTTTCTCATTTGTCAAGCATCTGAGTGAACATAGCGCTAAAATGCTGTGAGCATTACATAATATCTACCTCTGAATTAGTTAATGCTATTCTCTAAAACATAATATGGACAAACATACAATAAAAATTTCTTATACCTTCTTATTAGTAGTAGCTGTCAGAGCTACTAGTTTGAGATTTGTGATCCCTTGCCTAAAAGACAAAAGAGGCTTCAAGTAAATCAAATAATCTTTGCCAATGGCTAAATATAAGTTAAGTCAATGTGATATTCTTGCATAAACATTAAAACTGGTTTACATAGAAGACATCAGATTCTATTTCTGCACGTTTATGGCTCAGACTGACACTCAGTTTCTAACATAATTCTTGGCAGTTCACACTGCCACATTCTCAATGAATCTGACAAACAATTACTCGGTCGTGACTCTGTCAGAATGTTCAGTGTTATTTAGAACTCAATACGTAGTGAATGATATGGACACAACCAGACAGGAAACCTGGTTGTAACAGAAGTTAGGACTAGTGTCATAATGTACCACGTGACTGACGAGGGAGACTCTGCTTCCGTAGTAAGGAGAAACTCTTCCATGTGAAGAGAGGGCCAGTTCCACACAGGAGTTAGAGTGTAGATATCCCATAAGCTTAGCACATTCTGCAAAAGAGACACACATCTCATTCATAGATCTTCTTAATGTTTAAAACATTTACATCTCAGGATATATTTTTTTTGATCTGTATACTGAAATGAAGCCCAGTACATTAAGATAGTAATCCACCCCCCCACCAAAGTCCTTGTCTTTATAAATGTGACCACGTTTTTGTTGTGAACTATAATAATCAAATGAAAACATTTAAGGAGAAATACCATAAACATACTTGTGTATCAAGAACAAAAAGTAGGTTGTCTATGAGCTGGAACTTCTTTGCACCTACAAAAGAGAAAACAACACGTCCAAGGACTACATTTCACTGTTATATGTAGCCATCTTTCAATAGTAAACTGACAAATTAATGGAAAGGCGGAACTACAGACAA
Organism: Trichechus manatus latirostris; assembly: GCF_000243295.1. Classification (NCBI taxonomy): domain Eukaryota; kingdom Metazoa; phylum Chordata; class Mammalia; order Sirenia; family Trichechidae; genus Trichechus; species Trichechus manatus. The sequence goes on along the minus strand of NW_004444067.1, from coordinate 638,751 downwards.
AAAGTTCCTACTGTCAAAAAAAAAAAGTTCACATTCTCATTTATTTCTACCTCTATTTTGTTGTGGTTTTTTTTTTTTTAGGTGATCACTAAAATGTAAAATCCAACCATACACACTGCTGTTCAGTCGATTCTGACTCTTAGCAACCCTATAGGACAGAGTAGAACTGCCCGATAGGGTTTAAAAGGCTATAACCTTTTTGGAAGCCCACTGACACATCTTTCTCCCACAGAGCAATGGGAGGGCTCGAACCACCAACTTTTTGGTTGGCAGCTGAGCGCTTTAACTGCTGCACCACCAGGGCATCTACTAAAATGTAAAACCTCCCAAAATGAAGAGTAACAACTGCAACGTGTCAAGATTGGTCACCTATGTGGACAATTATCAACCTCATCTGTCTTGTTTCAGAGTGAGACAGGAAAACGGCTCATGCCAGATTCAGTCATTGACATGAAAATTAAAACTCACTAATAATGATCAAAGTTTCATTAATTTTTTATTATCTAAAAATTACATATATATATATAAGTGATATATACAATTATATAAGGAACTGTGGTGGCGCAGTGGTTAAGGGCTCAGCTGCTAACTGAAACATCAGCAGTTCAAACCCACCAGCAGCTCCATGGGGGAAAGATGTGGTTGTCTGCTTGTGTAAAGACTGACAGCCTTGGAAACTCTACGGACAAGTTCTACTCTCTCCTATAGAGTCACCTATGAGTTGGAATCAATTTGATGGCAACAGGTTATACATAATAGGTCACGTATATGTATAATAAACGTTACATAAAATAAAGATTACCTTTAATAATCTCTGAATCAATAATATTCTTAACAACCATTCCTTTCTTGGAAGAATCTGGTGCCCATTTTGTGAATGCACAATTACCAGTTCCCTAGAAAAGTGAAAATAGTACACCAATTACAAATTCAGTTCTTAGACCAGAACCTTCCCCAAAGTAAAAACACCAGAGTTGTGTACAATATTAATTTCAAAACCTCATTATATATTCATGTCCAACAAGGTTTTATATTCCATTTCCTCTCTTGGTGTGTTTTCAACAGAAAAGAATGGAAAGAACATTGAACTGCTGTTATTGGCTATAAAATGAATATTTAATGGTAGGCATTTCAGGCTATTCACCAGAAAGACACGGGGGGTGGACGCTAAGACCTCTTCCAGTATTATGATGTAAGTGTAGTCTCTGATTGTTAAATATGTTCATAAAAACAGCCACAAACATTTGAAAAGCATTTTCTAAATATTAATTTTAAATTATTAAACAAGATACATACAATGTGGAAATGTGAATACTCCTTAATATATAATGTCAATTTGGCTAGTAAAACTGTTTTATCTGCTATAATTATATTGAATTTCTGCCTGCTCCACCTTGAATATAATATTAGATGTTTTCTCCCCAAATTCAAAGAAATTATGACCACAGTAATCAGAAATGACATATACATGGTAAAATGCTACCTTTCATGTATCTATCATTAAGGAGCCCTGGTGGCAGAAGGTTAAGTGCTTGGCTGCTAACCAAAAAGGTCAGTGGTTCAAGCCCACCAGCTGCTCCACAGAATAAAGACCTGGCAATCTGCTCCCATAAAGATTAAAACCCAAAAAAAAGCAAACTCACTGCCATCGAGTTGATTCGAACTCATAGTGACTCTATAAGACAGAGTAGAATTGCCCCATAGGGTTTCCAAGGCTGTAAATCTTTACGGAAGCAGACTGCCACATCCTTCTCCTGCAGAGGGGCTGGTGGGTTCAAACCACCAACTGTTTGGTAAGCAGCTGAGTGCTTCAACTACTACACCAGCCTAAGAAATCCTACGGAGCAGTCCTACTCTGTCACACACATTGCTATGAGTTAGAATCGACTCGATGGCAGCTGGCAACAACAACATCACGAACATCATACAAGGAGGTATACGTTTTGAGTTTTCTCTCCAGTGATGGTAAATTGTGCTTCTCTATATTCTTGCCCAGGTTTCTATTTTACTAACACACATATCTGCAAGTAGCTTAGCTAGCCAAACTAGCTAAGAATAATGTGGAATCACTCAACATGCAGGGACTAAAGCAAAGATTTTGGCTCATTGGGATCATCCTTGATCTAGAAGTTCTTAACCTGGTGTATTTCAAGAATTCAGGAAATCTGTGTACTCGAACAGGGAAAAAATTACATACTAAACTCTATCCGAAATTTACCATTACTTTCAATTATGACGACAGGCCACAAAAACAAACAAAAAACCGCAGTAGAATTAGCGGTACCCATGACTTTATAACTATGTACTATAATTTTAAACTAGTGAGGAGTGTAAACAGTATTTTGAGACAACTGCAATAATCTGGCTTTTTAAAAAAATCCGTGACTTCTGTTGCTAACAAAGCTACAGGTACTGCTAATTACATTGTTTTTATATTCCTTTCTTTTTTTGCCTACCTTCATAGTTGAATGAAATGTTAAATTTCAGATAGTATTTATGGAAAACAAAGATGTATCTTTTTTTCTGAAATAGAAACTTAGGTTTACTTATGGAATTAATTTTATATGGGCTTAATTTTACAATTTCCCTGATTTTGTGACATGTTACAAATTAATTTGCAGCTTAACCCCAACTGCAATGTTTTACTGAGGAAACACTCTGGCTACAAAAAACAAAATTTTATAAAAAGAATTACCCCAATTATCACAGGGATTTCACTTGCTAAATCGCCGACAACAAGATTAAGACAACCAAGAGTATGATGATTTTCAGTTGATATAAAAGTGGACTTGATTTGTCCTTGTAACTGCAAAATTAAAAAAAACAAAAATATTATACATATATATTTTATGCTCTACAGTCCAAATAACTTGAAGAGATCGACAAAAATTAGTTTTAATCAATCAGTTACACATGTATTCTTAAATGGAAATGTTACTAAAATGTATCATGATAACTCCTAAAATAAGAACCAGTAGATCTATTATATCCAGAATCACTCTCCAAAATTTATATGAAAAGTTAAATTTAAACACGGTTTTATTTCCTTACCTTTTTTGCTGTATTGAAGTCTACACTCTCAATTGCTGCATTAAAAAAAAAAAAAAGCAAGCGAAATTTAGAGGGCTAATCTACAAAATACATAGAAGTCAGCCCTTCTGTATCCAGAAGAGGAAACTATATACAATCTAGTGAAAAGAACACTGGTCAGAATTTAATGAAGCAGTGCTGACTTTCCAGTTTTGCTCTTGGCCAATGACACAAATGGTGACTGCATTTCCTATTCTAGGCACCAGCCAGCCTGCCTGAGTGTCCTGAGTGCCTCTCGGTATCTTTCCTTAGCACATTTCTTCCTACTAAGAGGGTCTTCTCCCGGCTGTCCAACTCTCCCACTCCTATTCAAGCTCTAAAGGCGTGTTCTGAAAAGTCTTCAGTGCCTGTCACTCTGTCATGGAATAGCTCTTTTATTTGTCTAGCTCCTTCACTGAATTATGGAGAGCCATATAGATTAGAAATGCTGGTGGCATAGTGGTTAAGAGCTACGGCTGCTAACCAAGAGGTCGGCAGTTCGAATCCACCAGGCACTCCTTGGAAACCCTATGGGGCAGTTCTACTCTGTCCTCTAGGGTCGCTATGAGTTGGAATTGACTCAACAGCAACAGGTTTGGGGTTTTTTTTAATGTAGTTTAAAGGAGCCCTGGTAGCGGAGTAGTTAAGCACTCGGCTGCCAACCTAAAGGTTGGCAGTTAGAACCCACCAGCCCCTCCTTGGGAGAAAGATGTGGCACTGTGCTTCCATAAAGATTTACAGCCCTAGAAACCCTATAGGTCAGTTCTGCTCTGTCCTTTAGGGTCACTGTGAGTTGGAATTGACTCGACAGTAACGGGTTTGACTTTTTTTTTTTTTTGATGTGGTGTCAATAGCTAACATGTTTGGCTGCTAACCAAAAGGATGGAGTATCAGTCCACCCAGAGGTGCCTCAGAAGAAAAGCCTATGAATCTACTTCCTAAAAATCAGCCATTGAGAAATCTGTGGAGCACAGTTCTACTCTGACACATGTGCAGTCTCCATGAATTGGAGCCAGCTGGACTGCAACTGGTTTTTTGTAACGTATCTTACTCCTTGTCATATCTCCAGGACTCAGCACAGGCTTGGCACATAGTAGACGCTTTAAAAGTGTTTGCTGAAATATTTATTGATTGCTTACTCTGTGCCAGGCACTGTGCCCAGGGCTGGCCAGGGGGATAAAGAACACAGACTCAGGTGAACAGGGAAGACACACTGAACAGGCGTGATGAGTACCACAAAGGAGGAAGGAGGATGCTCCGGAGGAACTCCATAAAAGAGCATGGGCCGAATCTAGCAGGGGGACCAAAGCCTACTCCGTAACTAGACTGCAAGCTTTCCTGAGGGTGTAGATTGTCCTTCTATCTCACACTCTGAAACGATGCATCTAATTCTGTGCTCTCGACTTTTTTTAAGCAGAAGAATCCTTTCTTCAAACAAAAGCTGACCTGGAAGCCCAACCAATAAAGCAGGAAAAAGGCAAACAACTTTCCTTTTGGTTGAAGTGGAGGTGGAAGCCCTGGGTCCCACCTGATGAGGTCTTCTCCCAGCCCTCTGCCCCTTCTCTCATCCTTTGTGATTACTAAGAGGTGCAGCACAGAGCAGTTTCCAAACCACCAATCTTCTGAAGTCACTCCCTCCATTTACAGATGGGAAAATGAGGTCCAAAGAAGTTAGAGAGACTTGCTCATTTCTTTTATATCCCCCAGAACACTTAACACAGGTGCCATAAAGCATGGACATGGCATCAATGTGGATAACTGAGGGGAAGCGTCAGAGTATAGTAAAAAAGAACACGACTTTGTTGTCAGAGGTGCCTAGGTTCATGTACGGTGAAAACTGCGAAGGCTGGAACCTGTGTAAGATGGTAAACTGTCTGACGAGGATAACCAAACATTTTCCACTGATAGACAAGTGGTAAGACTGCACCTGTCAAAGGCGGAAAACTTGCAAGACCTGGAAAAACAAGGCAGTCAAGTTCTGGCTCTCAGTTTTCACTGTACTAAATGTGCCATTTGATAAATATGCTTCCTTAGGCATTTCACTTAACCTCTCTAGGCCTCAGTTACCTCATCTGTAAAATGGAAAGACCAATACGTCCTTCATCGGATTTTCATGAGGATAAAATGTGTTTAAAGAAATAATAAAATATAGCTCAGAGAGACATATTATTCATACCACTCATTCAGAACATCTTGTAGATTATTGCTCTACATTAGTAACACTTAATCGTTTCAGCTTTTAGGTTCATTTATTCTAGCAAAAACCACTTACTATTGTGCTACTGTATACATTTCTTGATGGCCATAACCCCAAATCCATCGCCACTGAATCGATTTCAACTCAGGGCAACCCTGCAAGACACAGAACTGCCCCATAGGGTTTCTAATACTGTAATCTTTACAAAAGCAGACTGCCATATATTTCTCCCACAGACTGGCTGGTGAGTTCGAACTGCTGACCTTTTGGTTAACAGCCAAGCACTTAATCACCAAGCCACCAGGGCTCCCTTGATGGCTATAAACAAATTTTATTTCATCAGATTTTGTTACAGCATTAACAGTGGAAAATCCGTATACTCTGAGTACTCAAAAGTACACTCGGTATCACAGAATACAATTAAACTAAAATAATACTTGTAAAGAGAATATGTAAAAATTTACCTGGCAAAACAGTATGAAATATTCCTACAAATCAATAGGAAAATAATGCATTAATTACCTTGCTGAATTTTTACGAGCTGAAGGTTTGTAATGTAAAAGAATCCTTTGTTTGTAAGGAGCAACATATAATAGGTACCTATTGAAATAAAATCAAAATCAGTGTCTCTAAAAAGGAACATAGATATAAAATTTAATATCCTGAACTGACTCAAAATATGTCACTTAGTTCACTGAAATTCTAATCATCAAATATTAACTAAATAGATAAGCTTTATTTACAAAGAAAATGGTAAGGTACTTGTCAAAAATAATGTCAACTTCTTTCAAGCTTTTATAAAAAAAACAAACTTCACTTGCCAGATACAACAAAATAAAGGAAAGGCCAGTCAACTTTTGTTGAAATCAAAATATAAGTACAATGAAACATACAAAAACCTCTTAAAGAACATAATGTCTCTTGGTAATTTACGGAACTTTCAAAACTGTTAAAATGTGTTTAGAATATTACATTTGAATTTCTACACATTTAAGCTTAGGAAAAGAGCTAAAATGAAAAATTTGTTATGTACCGTGGCAATATTTATAGCATCAGTAGAAAATGTCGGTTATCTATAGGTAGCATAACAATATACAATGTATTGTTAACCAGAAATTTGATTATTTTTTTGGTTGGGTATTAGTCAGAAATTACCATTTGAGTGAAAACTGACCTTCATTTGAACCATCTTTCTCAATAACAAGACTCCGGTAAGTACACTCATTTTCATCATTAGCCTTCTGAACAAAAGCCTAGTTGCAAATAAATTTTAAAGGATAAGGTTAAACCCAGAAAAATACAAGCAAAGATTATATTCTTTAAACCCTACGGTCATCAATTACCATTAGCAATAATTCTGCCTCTATAGCAAAGAGATTTGTTTTAAAATGGAAAAATATTTTAGATAAGCACACTCAGAATATTTCCAAAGATTAATTTTTCATTTTCGTGCTCATTAAATAAATGTTTCTGAGGTGTCATTTTTAATTTAATGCAAACAAGCATTCTTCCAAAAAGTAATAGTTTGCTAGGAGTCTGAGAGATTATTTAGAACTTAGATAACGAAAATGAAAAATAAAACAAAGCCTTACATTAGTGAGTAATGTTTGCTTTGATGTTACATGAATAAGATGCAAGTTGCCATTTCTCTCACCAACCAAAAGAAACTTTCCTTCTTGACAGAGGCCAGCCACATCCACTTCAGTATCTGAAAATTACAAATCAAAGTTACAGGCTTCCTTCAAAAATGTTTATTGTTATTATCCAAAAAAATCAAATGTGGTCATTAAGAGTCAACCTCTTAAGCGTCTGAATATTTCAAAAAAGTTGTGGTGAAAGTAAAAAAGAATACTACTGATTTATTTACTGAGCTCTTAGTACATGCCAAGTGCTCCTCTAGGCCTTATGGGTATAGCTTGGAATCACAAGATTCCCACCCTCGAGGAGCTCAAATTCTAAAGCAAAAGTGCATGATAAACAACTAGCATAACAAGTAAGTAAATGATCTGGCATGTAAGAAGGTGATGCTATGAAAAAAAAGAAAAAGTAGAGCAAGGTAAGAGACCAAATGAGCCGCGCAGGACACAGTAGTAAACAGTGGTCATCAGGGGTGGATTAACCAGTAAGCAAGGTACCCATGGGCTTCATTGTGTTTGCTTACTAATCTGCAGTGCAGTGAAAAACAGGAGAAATTGTTCACTAGATTAGTAAGTACGCACAAGTAAGCCTGCGTGTACCTTGCTTATTCGCTAATCTACCCGTTGGTCACGATGGGTCTCATTGAGAAGGTGAAATATGAAGGAAGAGTTGACGGAGGTGAGGAAGTTAGGCAAATGGAGACTGGGGGAAGAGCATTCCTGGCAGAACAAGGACCCCAAAGCAGAGCATGCCTGATGTGTTTGTGGAAGAGCCAGAAGGCCACCACAAAAACCACTTGCCATCAAGTCAGTTCTGACTCATGGTGACCCCATGTGTGTCAGAGTAGAACTCTGCTCCACAGAGTTTTCAATGGCTGTGCGCTTTTGGAAGTGCTTTATCCTTTGCACCACCCAAGGACTCAGCAAGGCAAGAGGGGCTGAAATGGAGGCAGAGAGGGGAAGGGTGGGAGATAAAAGCCAATATTATGTGAATGGTTTGTGAACTAAAATTATTCGACAGCAGTATCTTTACATAAATCTGTAATAGGTTAACACAGCCCATTATTTCATTGGTGAAATTCTGAATCTTGTAGACCGATCAGGCTAGATACATTAGGATTCTACAAAACTTTAGTTTCCAGCCCTCCTGTTGCAATCAAAATTGTGTTCTCAAATGTATTTCGGTTGTCTAAATTCTTACGAAAATATTTCAACAACTATTTTTTCCTCAAAATGTCTTCTCAAGATCCAGAAAAAACTTTCATATTTTCCCCATTTTCTAACACAATCACTGACTTATTCCTTAATTCACTTATAAGTACATATTTGCTTGTAGTAAAAGTCGTTTAACTCAAAGAATTAATTCAAAAGTATTTCAATGGCTATGTCAGTGGTATACACTACCGTTGTTGTGTCGAGTCAATTCAGACTCATAGCGACTCCAAGAGACAGAGTAAAACTGCTCCATGGGGTTTCCTAGGCTGTAATCTTTATGGGAACAGATCAGCAGGTCTTTCCTCCCACAGACTGGCTGGCGAGCTCAAACCACTGACCTTTTAGTTAGCAGCCAAGAGCTTAACCATTGCACTGCCAGGGCTCCTTGGTCATTGTTGTTGGTTGCCGTCAAGTTGATTATAACTCACGGCGACCCCACATGGGCAGAGAAGAACTGCTCCATAGGGTTTTCAAGGCTGTGAGCTGTTGGAAGCAGATCGCCAGGCCTGTCTTCCAAGGTGCCTCTAGGTGGGTTTGAACCACCAACCTTACAGTCAGTAGCCTAGCGCTTAACCGTTTGTGCCACCCAGGGATGGTATACCCTCTAAAAGTATTTAAATGTTTGTTGATGATACTGAAATCACATACAAGATTCAGGTACTTCAGTACCATGTTGGCTCAGCTATTTGTACAATATTCTAACACAAACTTTAAACGATGCAAGTAAACTAACTTGTTGCTTTACATGTATGTTTCCCCTTAGAATTATTGAGAGAAGGTATCATCTCAGCATCCTTTGAATCTAGTGTCTAAAACATAATAGGCACTCAAGATTAATTTCTTGAAATTAGTCTAATTTTGATTCTTAGAAATAATGGAGTAAAGAAAAGGCAATGAGATGGAAACTGATAGTTCATTAGCAAGATATATTTGACTTCCAACTTATGGGATTTCATTACATCAGACTTACCAAACATTAGATGCAACTGAAGCGATCTACAGATGCTGTCAAGCAGAATCACTGACTGGTCTGCTATAATAATAAACCCATCACTTAAACTGTATGCTTGTATCTTTGGGTTTAACGAGGCCTGTGGCAGAGGAAAGCAATGATTTAAATTTAAATTTAAAATCAAAACATTTTTATACAAGTGTAATAATACTTATGAATAGTATCTTCACAATTCCAAGCACCCAAGTTTAAAAGTGCACTCAACCAGCTAACAAACACATGAAGAGATGCTCCTGATCATTAGCAATAGAGAGATGCAAATCAAAACTACAATGAGATACATACCATCTAACCCCTGCAAAAATGGCACTGATCAAAAAAACAGAAAACAAATGCTGGTGAGGTTGTGAGGCGATTGGGACTCTTAAACACCGCTGGTGGGATTGTAAAATGATACAACCACTTTGGAAAACGGTATGACGCTTCCCTCAAAAAGCAAGAAAAACAAATGTCACATGATCCAGCAATTCCACTCCTAAGTATATATCCTAGAGAAAAATGAGCGCTGACAAGAATAGATAAATGCACATTTACTACCAGGGCATTATTCAGAATTATTCAGCATAATTGCAGCATTATCCAGGATAGCAAAAAGATGGAAACAACCTAAGTGTCCATCAACAGATGAATGGATACACAATTTGTGGTATATACATACAATAGAAAACTAAGCAACCATAAAGAATAATCATGACTCCAGGAAACACAATACAGATGAATCTGGAGGACATTGTGCTGAATGAAATAAGTCAATCACCAAAGGACAAATATCGTATGATACCACTTTTATAAAAAGTCAAGAATCAAGAACAGGTTTACACACAGAAAGCAACATTCTTTGATGGTTACCAGGGATGGGAGGGGAGGGAGGGAGAATCACTTACTAGACAGTAGGCGTGTTAATTCTGGTGAAGGGAACGGCAATACACAACATGCGGGAAGTCAGCACAATGTGACCAAGGTAAATAAAGACAGTGAGAGGTACGCAAGAATAAAGGACAACCATGGTAAATGCTATAACATATACAATTCTGCAACAACGGTAATAACAACCAAAAATTTGGGACTGATTACATAAGTAGATATGTATGCTATCTAGGTGTGGGAGGGCATATGGGAGTACATGTCTGGGCATATATAGGTATCACCCATTGCCATCAAGTTGATTCCGACTCATAGTGACCCTATAGGACAGAGTAGAACTGCCCCATAGGGTTTCCAAGGAGCAGCTGATGGATTCGAACTACTGACCTGTTGGTTAGCAGCCAAGCTCTTAACCACTGCGCCACCAGGGCTCTATATATAGGTATAACTAGGAGAATTTATATATATGTATACATATTTGTATGTGCTGCATATATATCCATACGTGCACTAGAGCACATAGGGGGCACACTTATAGAAACTTCTTAGACATATCCAAACATCTCATGGGACAGATTCTAGGCTTGACAGCTAAGGACCATACTCTTGGGGGACATCTAGGTCAATTGGTATAACATCGTTCATAAAGATAATGTTGTACATCCTAGTCTGGTGAGTAGCATCTGGGATCTTAAAAGCTTGCAAACGGCCATCTAAGATACAACTATTGGTCTCTTCCCATCTGGAGCAAAGGAGAGTAAAGGAAACCAAAGACTCAAGGAATCAATCAGTCCACAGGACTAACAGCCCAAACAAACCACAGCCTCTTATAGCCTGAGATGGGAAGGACTAGATGGTGCCCAGCTACCACTATTGACTGCTGTGACTAGGGACACAATAGAAGGTCCCAGTTAGAATGAGAGAAAAATGTAGACCAAAACTCAAATTCATAAAGACCAGACTTACTAGACCGATAGAGACTGGAGGAACCCCCAGGACTATTGCCCTAAAACACCCTTTTAACCTGGAACTTAAGCCACTCCCGAAGGTCACCTTTCAGCCAAATAATAGACTGGCCTACAAAAACAAACAATAACACCTGTGAGGAATGTGCTCCTTAGAACAATCAACTATACGAGACCCAACAGGAAACACTGGCCCAAAAGCAAAGATGAGAAGGCAAAGAGGGGCACGGAAACTGGAGGGATGGAAACAGGGAAAGCAGAGTGGAAATGGGGAGAGTGCTGACATATTGCAGGGATAGCAACCAATGTCAAGGAACAATTTATGTATAAGTTAATGAACGGTGTCTTAGTCATCTGGTACTGCTCCAAAAGAAATACCACAAGTGGATGGCTTTTAACAAAGAGAAATGTATTATCTCACAGTCTAGTAGGCTACAAGTCCAAATGCAAGGCATCAGTTCCATGGGAAGGCTCTCTCCCTCTCTCTGTCATATCTGAAGGAAGGTCCTTGTGATGCATCAGTCTTCCCTTGCTCTGGGAGCATCTCAGGGCAGGAATCTCAGGTCCAAAGGATGCACTCTGCTCCCGGCACTGCTTTCTTGATCGTAGGAGTTCCCCAACTCTCTGCTCGCTTCCCTTTCCTTTTACCTCTTGAGAGATTAAAGGTGGTGAAGGTCACACCCAGGGAAACTCCCTTTATATTGGATCAGGGATGTGACCTGGGTAAGGCTGGTGTTATAATCTCACCTTAATCCTATTTAACATAAAATTACAATCACAAAATGGAGGACAACCACATAATACCAGGAATCATGGCTTAGCAAAATTGATACACACATTTTTGAGGGGACGTAATTCAACCCATGATAAATGAGAGATAGTCCACGGTGGCTAAGAAAGGGCAAATGGTTCCCATGTATAAACCTGTGTTTTCTAAGTGCTGGTCTTATGGCCGTAGGAGCCAGGCATTAATCTAAAGGAAGGAAGCAAGACTGGCATAGAGACTCAGTGTCTGGAATACAACAGGGAGGGGGCCAGTGGTGAACCGTAAACTGGAGGGTACAGGGTATAAACTAGAGAGCAGAATCTACCAAACACCAGCCAGATTAAAGCCTCATGGAAATGCAACTATGGCCAAAGTGTCCTGTTTATCAAGAAAAGCTGGGTCTTTCTGTGAAATGTTCTAATTTTTAAAACACTGGCAGCTAAGTCAACATTTTTGAAAAAACACTATGCACACCAAATAGGAGCTTCCAGTTTTTAGCTTCTGTTGTGACTGACTTATTTCACTCAGCATAATGTTGTCAAGGTTCATCTATGTTGCAACACATATCAGGACTTCATTTCTCTTTATGGCACAGTAATACTCCATTCTATGTACCATCCTGTCTTTTTATAGACACATCCGAAATGCCTCAAAGAAAGCTATGAAGAGTTAAGCTTTAGAAATATTGAATCTAAGATGACGCAGGGAGAATTCATATGGAAGTTTCCAGCAATCTGACACTGAATCTGGACCCTCTGACAAAGTGCTATATTCATTCACAAACATTTAATGTGTGGTTAACAGGCCAACTAAACACTCAGCACAATTGTGTGGATGAAAACTGTTGGCGTCAGAATGGTTACCTTCTCGGAGGAGATCTTCGCTAGCAGATCTACTTGGTATAAAGCAGTTCCATGTTCTTTTCTTGAGCCAACACTTAGGTACCCACTTCCTGTGTCATCATTTGTTAACAGCTCAATATCATTCCACATGTTTTTGAGATTGTCCTCCTGAGTCAGGAACAACTGCTTTCCCTGCGACAGCATGCAAAATCCGAGAGTAAATTATCTTGTTGTACAGCATCCACTTCCTTGAGAAATGAAAAAGCTAACGCAAAAAAAAAAAAAAAGCTAATAAAAGTATTAACAACAAAGACTTCTTTGTCTTCATGTTATTTCAGTGGTCACTACAAACTTTGGACCAATAAGATAAATGGAACTAGAGCTATGATTATCACCAGAGAACAACATATTGGCTTAGGCATGCAAACAAACAATAGTGATCTTCCCAATGTACCCCAGGGCTTCTAGTACTTTGCCTAACTTGAAATTATACCAAGCATTTCTTTAAAATAAACCTTTAATCAGCATAGCAATACAGAGCACAGGCTCTGAAGTCAGACTGTCAAGGATATCTTAGGGTTGCAAGATTCCAGATGAACTTTAAAAAAAAATACATTAATGTTTCCACAGTATTGTCATACAATAAATTAAAACAAAGGGAGGAAGAAAAAACTCCATTAGGTTTCTGACTGGCCAAGCAGTACATACACTTGTAACCTTTGGAAAGTCACTTAACCATTTAATCTGTACAGATTTATGTAACTCATTATCTGCTGTCTGGGTGGGAATACTAAAATGAAAAACAATCTCTGGATCAAATCTGGGTTACCCTGGGTGGTGCAAATGGTTAAGCACTCGACTACTAACCCAAAGGCTGAGGGTTGGAATCCTCCCAAAAGCACCTCAGAAGAAAGGCCTGGCAATCTGCTTCCCAAAGGTGACGGCCTTGAAAACCCTATGGAGCACAGTTCTATTCTGCAACACACAGGGTCGCCATAAGTTAGAATTGACTCCACAGCAAGTGGTTTGGTTTTGGATCAAGTCTGGTGGGCAATAATAAACAAATAATTACAATTGTTTTGATAAGTGCTAGCGGAAGTATGAGGAGCCCTGGTGGAGCAATGGTTAAGTGCCCAGTGGACAACACAGCGGCTTCGCAGGTAAAAGACCTGGCAATCCACTCCTGTAAAGATCACAGCCTAAGAAACCCTATGGGGCAGCTCTACTCTGTCCTATAGGGTTGCTTTAAGTGAGAATCGACTCAACGGCACACAACAATAGCAGAAGGATGTATGTTGAAAACCTACGGAGATACAATATCGTTCAGGGAAGAAATGATTTTTGACTTAGTGCTTTCACGTTCACTAGCCAGTTGTCCTTCAGCAAATAACTTAAACTTTTTGTTCCTCAGTTCTCTAATTTATAGGAATAAAACTGTACCTCCTTGAAAAGGTTATGAGCTTTAAATGTTTACACCTAGAACCACACTTGGTTCAAGGTAAGCACTCAATTTAAGCGTCAGCTAATTTATTACTGTTACTGGTAGAGGCAGGTAACAATTTAGGTTGGGAATTTCAGGCCGTAGGACCTTTTAAAAAGAGGAAAAGAGTTCTTTTTAAGAGAAGAGAATAAGCAAGAGTACAGACACAAAACATGTTGGAGAATACAGAATAGTTTTAAGTGGCTGGTGTTTGGGTGGGAGTTGGGAGGAAATTCAGACAGGAGGGACACGCTAGAGTTAATACTTTTCTGGGTCTCAGTTTGCCACATTTATATAATACAGAAATATTATTACCAGCTCCCAGGGCTTCCATATGTATTCACCCAGCAGATGTTTATTCAGTGCCTACTATATGCCAGGCGCTGTTCTAGGAGCTGGGGAATACAGCTGTGAAAAAGGCAGAAAAAGTCCTTGCCGTTATTAAGTTTATATTCTTGCGGGAAGGTCAGACAAAAATAAAACAGTAGTTCACACGTATTAAGTAGTCTCTTGCAGGCCAGACACAGTTTTGAACGCTTTACTCATTTAATCTTCACAACAACCCATTTTACAGCTGAGGAAAAAGAGCCAGGGATTAAATAAAAGGCCAAGGTCACCCGCAGCTCTTAACAACTGTCACGTCTTCCCCACGAAAAACCAAGTCAATGCACAAATACAGTGCTCACATGGAGGGAAGGAAAGGCGGGCGCTTAAGGACATGTATTTGGGAAAAGGAGGTGACATTGAGCAGAGACCTGAATGACGACAAGCCAGCCATGCAAAGCTCATGGGGAACAGATATGCAGGCACAGGAAACCGAGTGCAAAGGCTTGCAGGCTGGAGGGAGTTTGACGCGGTGCGCGAGCCATAGCAGAGTGGAAGACAGCGTAGAAGAGATGGGTGGGGCCAAATGAAGCGGCAGATTCAAGATTGGGTTTTATTCTGCGCAAAGTGGGTGACAGGATTTGATTAGCGTTTTCAGAACACTTTGGCTGCTGCATGGAGATTAACGAATATGAGATAATAAACGAGATTTTAAAAAGTGTCAGTTAGGCCTCCACTCATAAACGCTCCCAGCTGGACACCAACCTCTCCCGCCAACGTCTTGAGGGAAAATCACCCCGAACTGAGCTGCGGCCGCTAATACTTCGAGCTGAACTCACACACCCCCAGCTCCCTACAGTAGTGCGGCTTACCCTTCTCACCTGCAATTGAAGACATTAAAGAGGAACAGTCAAAATATTCCGCCCCTCTTCCCGACTCACACAACCGCCATAATCTTAGGCTCCATCCCACGGGTTTAAATTGGCGGGAAAACGCCAAGCCCAACCCCTTACGGCGGCCGGAGGAAGCCAAGATTGTTTTAGAATCGAAACAGGAAGTTGATCACCTTAAATTGCACCCGTTCCGACCCTAACACTGCGCGTTCTAGGGTATATTCTTGGCCCTGCCCTCTCCTCTGGCCTTGCACGCCCTCTTCGAAAGAACAACCAATCACCGCCTCGATCAGCGTTACTATAGAAACCTTTGTCTCCACCCCTTTCCCCCCCAGCATGCTCTGCGACTGGTGGGGCCTCATCGCCTTTGTGCCATCCGGGTCTCTCGCGCGAGCGATTTAGTCAGTCTGCGGAGAAGCTTCTGGGGGGCCGGTACAGTTGAAAGCGGCAAATTGAGGTGCCGCCTTAGCGGCCGGGACTCTAGACTATGGCGGTAGGTGCTGAATCTGAATTTCAGACCAGGGATATTTTTGTGCTACTGTCCAAGGAGTGGGTGAACGGTACCCAGAGCGGTTGTCTGCGCGTGTGTGTGGACAAAATGGCGCCGCGGCCTTCTTCTGTGCCTGCCGTCATGGCTGCTTGCTGTCGGGAGGGGGAAGTAAGGCGGTGCCGATGGGGGTGGGGAACCGCAGGGAGTGTCTTTTTTTTCTAGAACTTTCCTCGTCCTTTTCGGCTAACAGACTTGCCTCCAATTTCGCGAACTCATCCGGGCTAGAGGTTTATACAGATTTCTCAGGCACTGGGAATTTATGATATTCGTGGTGGAAAAGGGACTGGGGAAGAGAAGAAAGAGATCAGGGATCGTCTCTGAAAAATATTGGGTCAAAGAGGGATACAATGTGAGAACAGCAGCCTTGTAGAGGTTTTTTTGCCTGCGTTCAATGAGATTATTCTAGTTGCATAATTTTGATTGGTTTTCCATTTGTAAACCTTAGTTTATTTATTAATAAGGAGTTGGGGGGAGGTATTGTTGAAAGGGAGTAAAAATTATACTACTTAGGTTTTGAAACTAGGAATTCTGATGGTTCGGTTTCGGAAGAGAGTCGTCATGTAATCAGATTTTGAAGTTTTTGAGAAACATGTAATCAAGTCCTGCCACTGGCGTTGTTTCTTTAATTTTAAGAGCACTTCGTTGATCCAAATCAGAATTACAGTTCTTAAATTACCTCTTCTGAACAATAAGCCTGCCTTGTGTATCATGTTCCTGATCTGATAGGTTGTTGCCTGGTTGTGTGATTACTTAATTTTTACTTATCCTCTTAAAAATATAAGCGTTTTGTATTCTCTCCATTGACCAAAAAATTCCATCTTCTCATTTTCGAAAATAAATTGGAACGTTGACAGTAAAGAAAATTTTAAAGTTTACTTTTTGTGATAGCAACATCTGGGCTTCGAAATGGTCTGATAGCTTTCTGATTTCACTTTAATGTTTCCTTTAAGTTGTGTTTTAGGCCTTTTAATCTACTTTGAAGAATAGTTTTACTTGTGCTCAAATATTTTAAACAGGGAGATCAATTCAAATGTTTGTTTTTGTTTCTGCAGTACCTTCACTAAAAAGACGTGATCCCTTGGAGAAATGACCTAGTCTTGAATGCTTACCTTCTTTCCCAGGAAAAAGATTAGTATATTTTGTCTTGATGGGCATCTTTAGGGTTTTCAACACGATGTAAATTTTAAGAAACAAAAGTGGCTTTCTGTTAGAGCAAATACTAGACAGTTTTGCAGTTAGCAGTTAAGATCTGTCTATAAATCCTTACTAAATTGAAGTAAAGCCACACTCAGAAATTTTAAAGGAAAACTTTAATACTCAGTTGATATATTTTCTGGATACTTGCACTGTGCTATCAGCCATAATCTGCTTAGATAAGATTTTGACCGTTACGTGTAAATTTCTAGCCTGTTTTTCCTATTATTTGCAAGCATGTAGTTAAACGATTGACAGAAAACTTTTAAGGTCTGCGCTAAGCTCTGGCTCTTCCATGGAAAGTTGATTTTCAATTCTAATCGTGCTTGTGCTCTGTAGAAGTGTGCCAGTGATTCAGGAATTCAGTCTCTTTGAAAAGTGGCATGCACTGAGAGAGGTGATGGCACTGCTGAAAGTTTTTGAGTTGGCTTTTATTTTACCAAGTAAAAGATGTACTCACACTTAGACATCATAGATGTGTCTGAAGTAGTCCTTACGGCTTATGATAAGAACAAGAATAAAAGGTAAAAATACCTGATGTTAGTTATGAGAATCAAAATTGCTCTTAATTGTGTGATACAGCATCGTTTATTAATATTAGACACAACAAAGAAATGAAGATACAGTATAAGCTTACATAAACCAGTTAATGTTGGATCTTATCTGTAAAATGAAAAAGTTTAATCTCAGTGATTCTAAGGGACTGAAAACCTTTCAGCTTAAAAATTCTTGTTTCCAGAAATCACCTATACTTAGAAAACTGGAGAAGTATGAATACACATGGGACAGCTCCCCAGTTGCTCTGTTTCTTAATGCATTTTTTGTACCATTGTTGGAGGCTTAACACACAATTAATGTATTTCTCCCCAACTAATCTCTAAATCCTTCCCTTTTAATTTATTGTTCCTAGAGGCTAGCATGGGTTGTGGCACATTCTTTGACCCTCAGTGAATAGTTGTTGAATTAATGCAACCTCTCACACCTCATTTGTTAAAATATACTCTGTTTAATTTACTTGATACTAGTATTTCTGACTAATCTTCCTAAGGGAGGGGTAAGTTCGATATCAATGTGATTCCTCTTGCGGAGGAATGTATAGTGATTCCGTGTTTATCCAAACCAGATTCTGTTACTTCTGATGTCCTAAGTCAGAAGTCCGTAAACTTTCTGTGAAGGGCCAGATAGTTAATAATTTAGGCCTTATAGTCCACAAAGTCTGTCCCATTATTTGCTTGCTTGCTTGCTTGTTTTTAACAGCCCTTTTGAAGAAAGGTAAAAAGCCTTTTTACCTGAAGGGCTCTACAGAAATAGTAATTTACAAACCCATCCTAAGTAATCAGCTCCCCCCACCTTCCATGTACTACTGCAACTGTTTCCCCTGTCTTTTATCAAAATCTAACTCACGAGACCTTTGAGGTTCTAGTCTCTCCATGAGGCTTGGAGCTTTTTGTATGACTCCAGCCTAAATCAGTTTCTCCATTTATGGTACTCCTGTTTGTAATTTAGACCACATAGTTCAGCAGAGCCACAGAGATCCGTTTTTAATGAAGAATAATAACTGGAATTCTTCAAACATTTGGTTGATTTCTGTGCTGTATACTATGTTAAGAGGAAAAAAAAAACCATTGCTGTTGAGTCAATTCCAACTCATAGCAACTGACAGAGTAGAACTGCCTCCATAGGGTTTGTAAGGAGGAGCTGGTGGATTTGAACTGCCAACCTTTTGGTTAGTTAGCAGTGTGGTTCTCAACCATTGCACCACCAGGGCTCCATGTTAGGAGCAAGGATGATTACCTTGCCTTCTGTGAACTGGAAAACAAAGAACTAATATTTAGATGAAGGAACTTAGTCTTAGGTAAGTTAAGTCTCCGGGAAAAGTGTTCTATTTTTTTAAATGTTTAAAGCAAAAACAGTATTTCCAGAGCTCAGAGCATATGTGAGGAGAGGCAGGCCATATTTTGCAGCAGCACTGTGCCAAGGGGGCTGTTTTCATTGAAGAAGGTTAATGAATTTAAGATAGGTTCTCAAATAGGTAATTTAATGTTCACTCTCTTAGAATATTCTAGAAGCATTATCCTCCACTTTTAAGATCTTGCATACTTAAGTCTTTTAACCCTAACAGCTCATTAAAAATGTCTTTTTAATGTATGCTACTTCAAGATAAAGGAATTGTTTTGTCAAGTTAGCTAAAAGAATTTTTTAAAAAAGACTATTTTCTCTTTTTGGATGTTTATTGGAAATACTTAGAGCCTTATCCTCCTCTCCCAAACATCGTAAAAGTTATTTTTAAAAATTATGATTAAAAACTTAAACAGTCTGAGTATGTATGTTTCTCTTTGGTATCAAGTTAGTCATTTGAAATCATTTGGGTCTAATTTCAGTGTAGAAATCTTATTTAGCGATTTGGAATTAGCCATTCTAATTTCTTTTTTTTTTTTTTTTTTTTTAACTCAAAGATGACTGTCTTCCCACCTTCTCTTTTAAGAAGTTGGAAACATTGTAAATACATAAGAATTTTAATCATTTTCCTCTTAAACTTTTAGGCTAGTGATACAGAACGAGATGGGCTAGCCCCAGAAAAGATGTCCCCAGATAGAGACAAGAAAAAAGAGCAGTCAGATGTCTCTGTTTCTCCTAGAGCCTCAAAGCATCATTATTCAAGGTCACGATCGAGGTCAAGAGAAAGAAAACGAAAGTCAGGTATGAAATGATGGAAATGTGATAATTACTATCATTTCATATATATGTATTTTTTAAAGTTATGTCTCTAATTTATTGAAATCATTTACATGTATAATAATATTTTTAAATATATATTCTAGATAGTGTTGTATTATTCTGAATTTAATATTCTGTAGAGTAAGCTACTATTTTTGTACAAGAACATTTTTTAAAATTGTTTTTCTTTTTAGCTTAATATTAGAGTATTTCTGAAGCAAGAGGTTTGGAGTTTCAAAATGCTCCACGTTCACTTTAAAGAAAAGAGAATGGAACAGGACTGATAAGCGGTGTAGAAAATGTGACTGCTGTGCTCTTTAAAAAAAAAATGGCATTGTTACTGAATGAAGAAGTTAAGTGAGAAGTACAATAGTATTTAACTTCAAAGTTGTAATTTTCTCTTACATGGGGTATTTCAGTTTTTATTTTTCTGAATTATTTATTTCTAGTAAGCCCCTTGTTGAATTTGTGACGAACTAGGAGACAAGATAGGCTGGTTAGAATGTTTTGTAAAGTGTTACAAATCTGTGACTCCCTAAAAACAATGTTGATTCCTCAGGGAACTTTTTTGCTTACTTCCTGCTCTTTCCTGGATTGTTCAGATAGCTGCTTTATTTCACATAGTATCGGAAAATACTCCAACCCCGCCATCCAAAAAGTCATTGGACGATGACCAGTAGAGGCTGTAGTTAGCTAAATGAAGTGGAAATTGTTCCTTATAGAAGTATTGGAATTTGTTTGCTAAGGTGAGATGTTCCTTTATCTTTGCTTATAGTGAATTTTTTTGTGTATTTACAGAAAATGAAGGAAGAAAACACAGGAGCCGGAGCAGAAGCAAAGAGGTAATTAATACTTTGTAGTGAATAGGTGCTTTAAAATACTTGTAAAGTATCTGGTAGAAATGTTTGTGTGCATATATGGTATTGTCAAGGTAAGTACCAAAACTTGAAATTTAAAAGGTTAATTGGGTTATAAAATAAGCATGATTCATCATTTTTTCAAGAAGATAGTTGTTTGTATGAAAAGTACATTCAGAAACTATTAATTTTATTATGCTGTGAAAATAGTCACAATAAAATTTTCATATGAAGAATATAATTGGTTTTTTAGGCCTGTCACAGAGCTTCCATTAATCTGAGGTCCCAAGTCTTCTCGTGCCTGCCCTCTGCTCAGGAATTTTAGATAACCATCATCTTTAAGTAGCAGTACCCTAGATATCTGTGGGCACTTTTTCTTTATGGAAGATAATGAGGGTCCTCTTTTCTTTAGTAAACTATTTTGATTTCCCGGATAGTGAGGGACAGCTAAAAAGGTGATGGTAACAACAAAACTTGAGGACAAAAAAAAAAGGCATCAGCTGCATTGCAGAGGAGATAACTTGCCCACTCACCTGAGAAGATGAGAAACAACAAGGAAGAGCAAAAGTAGTCAAAAAGGGAGGAGAAGAGTTATGGGGGCTGGGCAAGGGACTCCTAAAACCAATGCGGGCAGGAAGTTCCTCTTCCCCTAATGGAAGCTCTGTTAAATTTTTAATTTAGGAGAGTTTTTGTGAAAATGACTATTTTGTTTAGCTCACATGATAACATTTCTATAATAAATCATACTCAGCGTGCTAATGCGCGAAGAGACTGAACTGAAGACGCTGCAGACTCAGATAGCAAAATAATAAGCCTACTTCATGATAAGGTAACTATTAGTCATTCAAACTCCTATTTCCCTTAAATATATCTTAAATCAGTTAAGGGTTTTAATAATGTTTTTGGTGTTTTTGTTTTTTTAATGATCAATAGTAATGTTATGTTTGGAAAACTGGTTTGAAATAAACTCTAAAACGTTTGGAAGTTAACCACTTAATGCCTTTCCAGTTTGCCATTTTATTCTGGAAAGTCAAGACGCTTTTTATAAGATCATGTTACAGAGAATTGGCAGTGAAACTAAAATTTAGCTATGTCTCCAGGTCTCTTGTTTTTCTGCAAAATAGTTACTTACTATGATCATTTTCAGAATATCATCGTGCATGTTCCAAAATGATTGGCCAGATTATTTTTGTTTTTAAGAACAGTTCATCTTGAGTGGAAAGGAACATGCTGTGGCCTATTTTGGGAAACTTGAAATAAGTGTCCTCGGTTACGGTGAAAAGCAGTGGTATAGGAATCACAACAACATAGGGCCTCGGTCCAGCTTCACTGGAAGCTTTGTGAAGTTAGATCTTAGTAAAATTATATGTAAAATAAGGAAGTTGAGTTAGGGTTTGAGTTTCCTTCCACCTTTAAAATTCAGTTATTAGGATGTCCAGGATTTAAACTTTAGCTACAAACTCAATTAGACAAATCTTCAAGTGGGGAAATCTAATATTTAGCACTTCCTACACGGTCACCATGAGTCTGAATCGACTCAGTGGTAATTGCTTTTTTTTATTTGAGTGGTAAGGTGGAGACTTCATCACACAGTTTGTTTTAGCTGAGTCTCTGAATGCATATTGTTATGAAAGTTTTGGTTATTAGTCTTTCAGAGTATGGGGAGGTATGTATCGTATGATGGCAGGCTGATTGTTAAACCTAGTTTGAAAACAGTTTCAGTTACCGTTTTCTCTACCCTAGGTACCTGAGCCAAAATAGAACTCCAAACCTGTTGGGATAGTGCAAGATGGAAAGTGATTGCTTCAGTTTAGATATTGGGAGAAAATCAAGAGCTCTTTTAGAGAGGATGTGGCAGTATAGCTATAAAAGGGACATCGCAACTCTGCGCAAAGTAATTTGAAACTGCAGAAAATATTAATGCTTCGTATGATTAATTTTTACTTAGCTTACTTAATTTGAAATGCGTTTTCTGGTGCATTTCTTTGTGTCCTTATTATCTCCATCCTTTACTTTTGAAACTTAAAAATATATGTACTCTGAATTTAGAAATTGGTGTATCTCTATGGTCTCTTTTCTAAAAGGTTTGTTGGCAAAACTTGAAAGTTTTGAATACACATCTATACTTCCTTGCTCTTTTAGATAAAGGAAACATCAGAATTTTCTCTTTGTCTGACATGGTTTCTCAGTATTATTACAACGTTGAATATTATTCACTGTTTTTATTGTCATATTGAAAATAGTATTTGGGGGAGGAAACTGCATTTGGGGGGTTTATAAAGGAATAAATGAAATTTGTAATGATACGTCTGCAACATTTGGGTGATGTGAAACTAGATCATTTTTTTACTTGAACCACACACTCCTAAGGTTACTAATGTTGCATCACAACATTTTTGTCTTCTGATACCCATACTAACTCTCTTTGTTGCACTATTTTCCTGAAAGAACCAACTTCTTCTTAAAACAGGCAAGAAGACATGAATCCAAAGATAAATCCTCTAAGAAACACAAGTCTGAGGAACATAATGACAAAGAACATTCTTCTGATAAGGGAAGAGAGCGACTTAATTCATCTGAAAATGGTGAGGACAGGCACAAACGCAAAGAAAGGAAGTCATCAAGAGGCAGAAGTCACTCCAGATCTAGATCCCGTGAAAGGTAAGTGATTTGGGTTATTATTTAGTGCCTTCTGCTAACGAGCTGTAAGTTAACAGAAAGCTTTTCATTAACCCAGCAGTACCCAAACCACCCCTGCTGCCGGCAAGTCGATTTTGACTCATAAAAACCCTATAGGGCAGAGTAGAACTGCTTCATAGGGTTTCCAAGGCCGTCGATCTTTACGAAAGCAAATTGCCACATCTTTGTCCCACGGGATGGCTGTTGGGTTTGAACCACTGACCTTTTGGTTGGCAGGCGACTGCTTTAACCACTGTGCCACCGGGACTCCTTTTCCAACAGTACCAAAGCAATCAATTAGGAAATTGATGTTTTTACTTGCTTTGCCCACTAATAGCTGAAGCCTTTTGGGCTTTGCTTTCTGATAACTGCAAAAATGGTTTCCAAGACTGTAGGATAAGGGATAATTATGATTAACACACCCAATTAGTTGCTATAATTCTTTTAATTCTTGATTGATCTGTCTCTTACAGTGAAAAAATGATACATTGTTGAATTACGTTGATTTTGTTTAAGCCAATGTAACAATCCTTTTTCCATGATGTAGTTTGAATGTATTGTAGGAAGAATGACATAGTTAGAATATATCTAATCTAGGTTTTCTCTTGTGGTATAGATAAACAAATTTTTTAAACTGGACCAAGGCTCAAATATGTGGGTTTTTTTGTTTTTTAGGGTTTTTTTTGTTTTTGTTTTTGTTTTTTTAAAGAAGCCGGTGTTTAACATACTTGCGGACTCCGGGGAGTATATATGTGGTATCAGAATCAAAATTTTTCAGTAGTAGAATAACTTGATTAAATATTATCCTTAAGTTTATAAGTACTCTGGTAAATCAAATTTTACGCTGTTAAACAAAATCCTGAGTTGGAGTAGGGCGAGTTAAACATTTTTTACATGTTTATATAGCTTTGCTGTGGTCACTAGGAAGCATCATCAAGCAAGAATGAAAGTTTCCTTTCTTTTAAAAATATCCATTATCCTTTCCATAAGGAGCCCTGATGGTGCAGTGGGTAAGCACTTGGCTGCTAACCTAAAGGTCTGTGGTTCGAACCCACCAGCTGCTCCGAGGGAGAAAGATCTGGCAGTCTGCTTCCGTAAAGATTACAGCCTTGGAAACCCTATGGGGCAGTTCTGCTCTATCCTGAAGGCTCACTGTGAATTAGAATCTGCTTAATTGCATACAATAGTAACAGCGTCATAAACCACAGGCTTATTGGCTGTTTTGATTGTATATAGTACAAATGTGAACTCATGTATAATTGAAAAGAGACAACTCTGAGTAACTACAAACTCTGTGCACTTTAATTTCAGGCGCCATCGTAGTAGAAGCAGGGAGCGGAAGAAGTCTCGGTCCAGAAGCAGAGAGAGAAAGAAATCACGATCCAGAAGCAGGGAGAGGAAACGGCGGGTCAGATCTCGTTCCTGCTCAAGATCAAGACACCGGCATAGGAGTAGAAGCAGAAGTAGGACAAGGAGTAGAAGTCGGTAGGTGCTTGTCATCCGGAGTAAAATTGACGCCATAAAAACTTTTCCTGATTCAGTGGATGACATTTATGGCCTGCTGTGTGCTAGGAATAGACCCCTCCCAGCATCTGTTTATCCTTTGTCAGTCTGAGGATATTAAAATTTGGGAATCAGAATTGCAGTTTTAGACTTATATTTTAATCATATCCTGGCCAATAAAGAATACACTAAATAACTCTGAAGCATTCTCACGTATTTCTTGTTTGGTCATTAAAATTCCTGTGAAGTACAGGTACAAATAGTGCTATTAAAATTACTTCAGTTGTTTTGAACACTTGAATTCATAGCATTAATTTTATAATCACAGTAGCTAGCGTTGGATGCCTACTATGTGCTGTATGTATACATATAATGTTAAAGCTCTTTGCATGTATTAGCTCAGTGAATCCCCATAACATCCCTATTGTTACACAGATCCGTCTGGCTTAGATTAAGTAATTGCCCCAAAGCCCAAAATTATACGGTTATTAAGTGATAGAGCCAGGACTGGATCATACATTTACCTGAATGCAAAGTCCATACATGTACTTAAGCTACTACATAGTGTATTATCTCAGATACTAATTCAAATCTTAATTTGGAGGAGGCTTTACTTCGTTGAGACAGGGTGTACAATAAAGCGCATGTGAGAAAATTTTCCATTACATGTGTTCTTCAGAAATATTTTTATTCTCTTATACTACAATTGTTAATAGTGTATCACAGGTACTTACATATACTACTATTAGAGGTAATAGATGCTTCTTCGGTAATTTATTGTTGCGTAGGTCAAACAGTCTATACAAAGATTAAAATATAGGTAAAAACAGACTTACAATATCTGGTTTTATGATTTAGCACTTATTTGAGTCTTATTAAATGAGTTTATCAGTTTTTAGTTTTTAGTTTTGGTTTATAGTAGTATACTGATTTCAGATTGAGATTAATGAATCTAAAGTAAATGAAGCATTCAATTTTTTATTTTGCTAATGCTTTTGTTTAGTGACAAATACCTTGCGTATTAAGAAAAAATGTCTATAAATTTCATTGTAGATGAAACACTAGGAACATTTGACCTGTCAGTCCCACTTGAGGAAATTTATCCTATATACTTAACTATACAAGTACAAAATGGTTTATGTGCACGGGTAGTCTCCACAACCTTGCTTGTAATATGCTAGAGATTGGAAGCAACCTAAGTATTTACGTATAATGGGGATGGTTAAATAAATTTCCAAAAATATTGGCCATATACAAAAGAAACTTGTCACGCCAGTGGAAAATGTGAAACAGAGGTGAAAGGGAGGGAAATGGCTCAAACTCTTAACTTCTTGTACCATTTTTATTTTGAGTATGTGTCATAAAAATAAATGTAACAGAATATTTGCTGTTGTAACATTTTTACATGTACAATTCAGTGATGTTAATTACATTCATCATGTGAAACCACCACCATGTACCATTTTGATTTCAGAAAGTTAATTCTCGTTACTTGGCCATAATGAGACATGTAAAATACGATTTATTGCAGAGATAGAAAGAAGAGAATTGAGAAACCAAGAAGATTTAGCAGAAGTTTAAGCCGGACTCCTAGTCCACCTCCCTTTAGAGGCAGAAACACAGCAATGGATGCACAAGAAGCTTTAGCTAGGAGGTACGTACAGTTTTTACTTAATGCTACTCAATTTTTTTTGCTAATTCAAAAATAGTTGGAGCAGTACGTCTACAGGGAACTGCCAGAAATTCAAGCTGAATTCAGAAGAGAAAGTGGAACAAGGGATATCATTGCTGATGTCAGACGGATCGTGGCTAAAAACAGAGAATACCGGAAAGATGTTTACCTGTTTTTTATTGACTATGAAAAAGCATTCGACTGTGTGGATCATAACAAATTATGGAAAACATTGCAAAGAGTGGAAATTCCAGTACACTTAATTGTGCTCATGAGGAACCTGTACATAGACCAAGAGGCAGTCATTTGAACAGAACAAGGGGATACTGTGTGGTTTAAAATCAGGAAAGGTGTGTGTCAGTTATATCCTTTTACCATATTTAATCAGTCTATAAGCTGGACTATATGAAGAAGAATGGAGCATCAGGATTGGAGGAAGACTCATTAACATTCTGCAATATGCACACGACACAACCTTGCTTGCTGAAAGTGAAGAGAACTTGAAGCATTTAACGGACGAAGATCAAAGACCACAGCCTTCAGTATGGATTACATCTCAGTGTAAAACAAAAATCCTCACAACTGGACCAATAAGTAACATGATAATGGAGAAAAAATTGAAGTTGTCAATGATTTCATTTTACTTGGATCTGCAGTCAACACCCATGGAAGCAGCAGTCAAGAAATCAAATGACATATAGCGTTAGGCAGATCTGCAAAAGAAAAGCAAACATGTCACCTTGAGGACTAAGATGCCTCTAACTCAAGCCATGATGTTTTCAGTCACCTCTTACGCATGCGGAAACTGGATAGTGAATAAGGAAGACTGAAGAATTGATAACCTTTGAATTATGTTGGTGAAGAGTATCGAATATACCACGAACTGCCAGAAGAACAAACCTGTCTTGGAAGAAGTATATCCAGAATGCTCCTTAATGGCAAAGATGGCGAGGCTTGGTCTCATGGACTTCGGACATGTTATCAGGAGGGACCATTCCCTGCATTCCCTGGAGGACATCATGCTCAGTAAAGTAGAGAGCAAAAAAGAGGAAGACCCTCAACAAGATGGATTGCCACAGTGGCTGCAAGGATGGGCTCTCAAACATAGCAGTGATTGTTGTGTGGATGGCACAGGACTGGGCAGTGTTTCATTCTGTTGTACACAAGGTTGCTATGAGTCGGAACCAGCTTGACAGCACCTAACAACAACATTTTTTCCTTTGCCGTTTGAAGTAGATAAAACTTAAAACATACTAAATGAATTCTTGCAGTCAGAGGATAATACAAATAAACCATTGAATCTAGACCTGAATAAACTGTAACAACTTTGTGACCTAGTGCTAAGTAAGTGGTTTATTGATTCTCATCTTAGACTTCCACTTATTGGCACAACTGGAAAAATTGAGGTGTTAGCAGCAGTTCTGTTTTTCCCTAATGGCTAACTGTTGGTGTTTGTTATTTTTCTCATTTTTTTCTTTTCAAGTAATCTGTAGTCGCAATTATTTTGGTTTTTAATGAAGTTTTTTGTGTCTTAAATTTGATTCAAAGAACTCTTTAATTTTGCCTCTGAAAAAGGCTTTTTTTTTTTTTTGCCTTTATTTTTGTGTTTTTCTCTCAAGAACAGAAAATATTTTCAATAATACTTAGCATTCTGTCACCAGTTTTCTTATTTTGAAGGTGGCAAATATGAAATATACATCATAAGCCAATTTAAATGATCTTGTAAGATTTACTCCTGATAACAAGGAGAACATTGTATTTTTTTTAATTCTCTGATGCTTCAAAGATACATGTTTATGGAACCACACACCAGGGATGTCTAACTGAAATCTGCAAAACTCTGTAAGAACTCCTTCATATGGGGTGGCAAGAAGTAAAATAACAGCCAAGCACTTGTGCAGGCTTTCTCATTTTCTGAAAATCACACCCTGGATTTTCATTTTTTTCCTTTATGAAATTGAGGCTTTTTTTTGTTTGTAGTTGGTTGGTTTTTTATTATTATTACAAAAATCCAGTTATTCCAGTGTAACCTGATACGCTGCTGCACTGAAAGCCAAGCCCCACAGGAGCCCCAGCTGAACAGCAGCAGATGTGTGAGCGTCCCCTCTTCATTCCGTTCACCTGGGTGAATGGTGTTAACTCCAAACCTGCAGTAACCATTTCAGTACAGTCAGTAGTAGTCACTTATTTTTTCTTTATGAAACACAAACAGAATTAGCAAATAAATTATTATAAAACCTGAACTAATGTATAATTAAGGGTTCATTAACTGACAATTTTTAAACCATAGAGTCTACTCTTATTTAGTAGTGTAATATAAATCTACTTTAATGTTTGGATTGATTTTTTTTTAATTAAAATGTTTTTTATTGTACTTCTAGATGAAGGTTTACAGAACAAATAGTTTCTCATTAAACTGTACACGTATTGTTCTATGTCAGTGGTTAACAACTCTACGACATGTCAAGACTGTCCCTTTTCAACCTTCGGTTCCCTGTTCCCAGCTTTCCTGTCCCCTCCTGCCTGCTAGTCCTTGTCCCTGGACTGTTGCGCCCCGTTTTGTTTTATGGGGCTGTCTGATCTTTGGCTGAACAGTGACCCTTGGGAGTGACTTCATTACTGAGCTGTAAGTGTGTCTGGGGCTCATACTCTTGGGTTTCTCCAGTCTCTGTCAGGCCAGTAAGTCTGGTCTTTATTTTGTGAGTTAGAATTTTGTTCTACATTTTTCCCCAACTCTGTCTGGGACCCTCTGTTGTGACCCCGGTTAATTTTTGGATTTTATTAAAGTTGAAGCTGTTACTAGCATTTGAAACTTTCTTGACTTAAAAATAATCTAATTAGTGATCTTTCAGATGACAGGTTTACATGAAATCTAATTTCTGCATACCAGATTATTCCTTGGCTACCTTGACATTTGAAAGGAAGTTTGTTGTTGTTAATGAGAATCTACAATATGTAGACCATTTTTCTTCTTTTGTTTTTTTATTTCAGATGGGAGCAGTATTCTGTGAACCTGCCTTTTATTGTTAACCCAGATTGTAAACTTTATTGTCAAGTGCACAGTCAGATCTGTGCTGTGTCTTATTTCCATGTGTGCTTAGAAAGAGGGAATAGATTATAGATTGTAATATTATTTTCATGGAAATGTGAGCGATTGTTAAATTCCAGTTCACTACCACTGTATTTATTGTGCTTTAGGTGAAAGTTCACAGAGCAGATTCATCTCTTACTAAACACTTAATACACATTTTTTATGATATTGGTTGCCAGCCTCACGATGTGTCAACACTCGCTCTACCCCAGGTTTTCTGTTTCCCACTCATCCAGTCTTCCTGTCCTGCCTGCTCATCTTTGCCCTTGGGTTGGTATGCCCATTAGTCACGCATAATGATTCGACTTTGAAGCATGTTCCTCATCTGTGTTACTTTTGGCCCTAGAGACCTGTCTTCGGTTACAGGGTAAACCTCAGGAATCACTTCAGGACTGTTTTAAAAGGGTGGCTGGGGGACCACTGTATTTTATTATCCATAGCCCATTGTTCTGTTTACACTGCATTAAAGGGAGAGATGATCCTTATCTTACAATTGTTAAATCAAGGATTCCTTAGGAAGAAAAGGGACTTCTCTTTCAGGAACTCATTACAAAAATAATATTACTTTTTATTTCCTGAATGGAAAGTAGATACTGATTGAGCAAACACATTTAATCCCTGAGTGGAGCAAATGGTTCAGTGCTCGACTGCTTACCAAAAGGTTGACGGTTTGAACCCACCCCCGAGGCACATCTGGAGAAAGACCTGGTGATCTGCTTCCAAAAGGCTACAGCCTTGAAAACCCTATGGAACACAGTTCTACTCTGCACACATGGGGTCACTATGAATTGGAATGGACTAGAAGGCAACTGGTAACTGACTTGACAGCACATTTAGCATGCGTATTCCTTAGTGAATTTAGTGTGAGCTGAAATTTGTTTTTATTTTGTTTGAGATGAATATGTTTTTAGTTCCTTGCTAATGATAAATTTCTTGAGCTGCTAAAAGGGTTCCTCTCTCTCTCATGCACATTAGATTAGATTATAGAGAATGGCAGTTAAGATTTGTTTGCCCTTTTGTATTTGGCTGCTTTCATTTATTTGAAAAACTATAATAAAGAATAAGTACAAAAATCATTATCTGGATGTTTTGATTGGCCTCATTCTGGCTCAGCCTCCCCCAAGAAGCATTTATGTAATTCATGTTGTTTGCAAGATTTAATTTTATCCTTGTGCTTGTAACCAGCACTGATAAAGATTGAATAATTTTTTTAAATTTTTTATTCATTCTGTGTAAACTGCATGTAAAAACTATTCCAGATTTTGATTATTGGGTCAAATCCAAAATCTTTAAAATCAGTATTGAAATGTCCATTAACTATGTGACTGATACCATCTTAAGAATGATTACTTTTCTCCACTTGCGGATGTCAGTTTTAGAGGGTGGTAGACTTGTTTTACACACACAGAGAAATAGATACACATACTGGTTTTATACTGAGTGTTATCTTACGTTTATGCAAATTGTCGTTGACAGGTTGGAAAGGGCAAAGAAATTACAAGAACAACGAGAAAAGGAAATGGTTGAAAAACAAAAACAACAAGAAATGGCTGCAGGTAATATGTTTTTCCTTTATTGTCAAAGGAAGGCGTGTTCATAGAAAATTTGAAAAGTAATAAAATCATCTGTGATTCCTACTACTCATGTATATATTGTAAACATTTTTAGTGTGTTAGTTTCCAGCTTCATAAAATCCTTTTTTATTTTTATTTTTTGTGCTTTAGATGAAAGTTTACAGCTCTAGTTAATTTCTCATTGAAAAATTTATACGCATCCTATTTTGTGACATTGGTTGCAATCCCCACAATGTGACAGCACGCTCTCCCTTTCCACCTCGGGTTCCCTGCGTCCATCTAGTTCCTACCCCTTCCTGCTTTCTCGTCCTGCTTTTGGACAAGAGCTGCGCATTTGGTCTTACATATTTGATTGAACTAAGAAGCACATTCCTCACGTGTATTTTTTGTTTTATAGGCCTGTGTGAACTTTGTCTGAAAAGTGGGCTTCGGGAATGGTTTCAGTTCTGGGTCAGAGCATTCAGGGCCATAGTTTCGCCATTCCTCTGGTCTCTTTGAGACCATTAAATCTGGTTTCACAAAATCTATACACGTATATATTTCTGATTTGATCCATACAGTTAATTTTTTTGATGAGTGTATGGTGACTATACTTTTCATGTAGTACTTTAGCCTTTATTGCCAATGTCTTTTAGTTGAAATTTTGGAAATACGGTTTATTAAAAGTTGGTGAGTTGACATGGAGTGATAGATTACATACTGTTATTTTAAGAAATCAAGTTTTTAGACTTTGCGTAAACATTGCCTGTGGATAGTTGAAGGTGATAAGAGCAAACTTAATGTGGAATTCGTATGGAATGAATCTGGAAGATGTTTTTTGCCATTCACGGTAAATAATCGGGGTTTTTTGTTTGTTTTTAATACTCCAAATTTTTACAAACACCCATTCAGTGTTTAATGCATAATTAAACAGAACTTTGTAGCTAGGTTCCCATAATGCTAGTAATTTTGAAACTTTTTAAGGTTATATTCTGAACTGTTAAATGTATAATCAGAAAGCACGTGAGTCAATTCCTGACTCTGCCACTTAAAACGGAAATCCCAGGCGTGACACTTTATGGGTCTCGGTTTTTTCATCTGTTAAATCTGCTTAACAGTTTTAAATGTTATGAGTTTCAAGTAGTGTCTATGAAATAATTTTTTAAACTATAAAGAGCCATGCAAATATAAGATCTTACTGTATTTCAGTATGTCTACACGTACTATGTACGGTTCATGTCCAGTGAAATCATATACCTTCTTACTATTTGCAGAACTATCTTCATCCTCAGAAGTAAATGAGGTTTTCGTGTATGTATTTTAGTGTGTATTTATTATTGAGTATGTATTTAGTACATACTTTAGGGATAAATGTTCTCTAAATTGTCATTGCTTTATAAGCTAAGACTCAACCAGTTCCTTATGTTTGGTGGAAATAATCCTGCCTTTTTGCAAATTAGTAGCTTTTTCTGTGTGTAAATAATGAACCTATTGTTACCCATCAAGAGATTGTTTATGTGTTAATTGCCATACTTGTCTTCAGCAGCTGCAGCTACTGGAGGTTCTGTTCTCAATGTTGCTGCCCTGTTGGCATCAGGAACACAAGTAACTCCTCAGATAGCTATGGCAGCTCAAATGGCAGCCTTGCAAGCTAAAGCTTTGGCAGAGACTGGAATAGCTGTACCTAGCTATTATAATCCAGCAGCTGTGAACCCAATGAAATTTGCTGAACAAGAGAAAAAAAGGAAAATGCTTTGGCAAGGCAAGAAAGAAGGGGTAAGTTCTTTTATTTATTCCTTTAATAGCACTAAAGAAAACCATGCAAGATCTAAGTCAAGCTTTAGCTTGGCTGCTAACCAAAAGGTCGACAGTTCAAATCCACCAGCTGCTCCTTGGAAACCCTATGGAGCAGTTCTACTCTGTCCTATAGAGTCGCTGTGAGTCAGAATGTGAGTCAGAATCCACTCAGTGACAACAGGTGAAATGGAGGGAAAAGAAGTGCTTAGCTTGGGTGTTTTCATGAGGTACTTGCTTATATTTCTTTGCTTTATTATTTCATAACAGAAATATTTAATTATAAGTTCTACTGATTATAATGCCATGAATGCTATTGTTGTTTGTCTTGCTTAGACTATATTATGGGAAGATTTAATATCCTAATAAAACATGTTAAAATATTACAGATTCTAAAATTTCATATTTGTTCACAGGACAAATCCCAGTCTGCTGAAATCTGGGAAAAACTGAATTTTGGGAATAAGGACCAAAATGTCAAATTTAGGAAATTAATGGGTATTAAGGTGAGTTACACTTTGTATTAAACTTCATATCAACTTTTTTCTTCAAGGTAACATTACCATATTTTTACACAAATGGCACGCATGTTATACTTTTTTGCCAGGCAGGCACCCTCCTTGTGCGTCGTTTTCCTCTGCCTGTTGTACGCGTTATTTGCGTAAAATAATGTAGTTCTCACCTTAAAGATATTTCAGTTATGTGTCAACTGTGGATACTTCATGGTGCTTTTCTGTTTATGATCTCTGGATTCATTGCACAGAATTAACAAACAACCCATAGTCTTCACTGGTTGACAGTATAAATTGTTGGATTTAAGTTAGCACATTCGTTGATCATTATTGAGTTTATACCTTAGATGAACCTTATTCAGCATCATGAACTCAGTAAATGAAAATGAAATCATAAGGAGGAGTTAATTTGCTTTTAAATAAAAGTTGGGGTTCTTTTGTTTTTGTTTTTTAGGATTAAGTGTACCTAGAGGGGTGGGACCTTCTTAATTTTTAAAAAGTTTCATAGAAGCTTATTTTAAACATGTAGAAAAGAGACTTCTATTTATTGAAGTGTGAATATACTGCATTAGGTATCCACCAGCAGCTCCTCGGGAAAAAGATGTGGCAATATGCCTCTGTAGAGATTGACAGCCTTGGAAAACCCTATGGGGTCGCTATGAGTCGGAATCAACTCGATGGCAGTGGGCTTTGTGTTTTTTAATACAACCACGTGGAAAGGTCCACAAATGCTCAGCCTTTGGTTACTACTAAGAGGGTTGGTATTTACGAAGGGACGCGTGGCCTAAACGAAGTACTTAGAGAGGAACAGACACTACACTAAGCTTGCTATTCCTCTTGCCAAAAGACCTTTGCATTTGCTGTATTCCTCTTGGGAACATTCTTCCGTCTGATAACCTGCCTCACTCTTTTTCTTGCTTCGTTTTGGTCTTGCTCAGAAGTCACCATTTTAGAGTCCTTTCCCACCAACCTATTTTATAAATAGCTGACATCCCCTCTCCTGGAGCACTCCATCCCCATTCTCTTTTTATCCATGGCACTTACACGCTGTGTAACATGTTCCACATTTTTACGTTTTTTGCTTCCACCACTGTAATATCGTGGATTTTTGTTAATCCTGCTGTCTCTTGATACCTAGAAGGAACATTGCCTTGCACACTGTAGGCAGTTAGTGACTAAATGGAAGCTGAGTAATTGAGATCAAATAGGAATCCAGAAAATTTGATTTAACAGTACTGTCAAGTGGGAAAATCTTTTTATCCTCATCTGAGTTCTTTAATTATTTTATATCTGATATTTAGAGTGAAGATGAAGCTGGATGTAGCTCAGTCGATGAAGAAAGTTACAAGACTTTGAAGCAGCAGGAAGAAGTATTTAGAAATCTTGATGCTCAGTATGAAATGGCAAGATCACAAACTCACACACAAAGAGGAATGGGATTGGGTTTCACATCTTCAATGCGAGGAATGGATGCAGTTTGAAAAAGATCACGCTTGTAAAAGTTTGGGACTTTATAGACTTT
Source organism: Trichechus manatus latirostris (assembly GCF_000243295.1). NCBI lineage: Eukaryota > Metazoa > Chordata > Mammalia > Sirenia > Trichechidae > Trichechus > Trichechus manatus. The sequence goes on along the minus strand of NW_004444067.1, from coordinate 603,842 downwards.
TCTTGTTCTGATGTCAGGTCCTTGTTCACCAACAGCTAGCATTCTAGCTTGCATGGGTGTTGCATTGACTTTAATTTATTGAAAAATACAATTTTTTGTAAATATCAGATCAGTGATACTGGTGTTAGTGTTGTAATCAGGTTAAACCCACTTCAATTAAACTTGACAGGACTACAGAAGGACAATATTTTTTAGTTGATGAATTCTACTTTTCAAATATATAAAAGCCGCAGGTGGGATAAAAATCTCATACATGGGTTTTTTGTGTCCGCTGTCTTGTGTACTTTTGTACTTAACCTTGTACAGTTATTTTCATCTCTTGAAACATGAAAGAAATGTTATGTAGATGTTCTTTAGACGATCTGGCCATTTGGTACATAATCCAGCACAAGTGAGCTGGGTGGTGATGATAATAAAAATGGTTTTCTCAAAACTGGTGTTAATGTAAATTACCTAAAATTCTTGTTTGGATTTGTTTTATGGTTTCTGTAGCATTTTGCAATTGCTATTAGAAAATACTGACTAGAAATACCCCCCTCCTTTTTTTAAGAACAATTAACTATGCTATAGGCAATACCATAGTGAGCAAAAATGTACAAGGAATGTGAAAAGAACAAGCAAAAGAAAGCTATTGAAATACTGTTTTCCTACTATCATAAGGGACAGAATTGGTGTACAGTATTTGTTAACTATTCCATGTTATTCAAGAAATAGATGAATGCATTAAAGGGATGTGTAAGCACTTTTATTTTAATAAAGTGCCTTATAACAAGTCCTTCGTATGCACTTTGCTCATTATCCCATTGAAGTCTTCTCCTGCATAATAAAGTAGCCTGAAACGCTAAAACAAGCAAACTACGTTGTCACTAAATTGAAGATATGATATAAATTTGGTGGTGAGGGGAAACTACGAAATTGGTAATTACTTTCATTACAACAGTCATAATTTTTTTCTTCATGTTCTTGCCTAAAGAAAAGCAATTATAAGTGTATCTCACTGGTATAAGTACATTCCAAATAATGAATAGTACAGTTTTTCTATGCATACAACACAATTTACCCATTAGCATTCCCTAGAAAAATCCTTTGAAAACATCTCCATAATGTAGAATAATACAAGGGACGACTGCTTATAGAGACAAAACTTAGACCCTGATTTTAAGAACTGGATGACAGTCTTACCATCTTGCTTGTTAGCTACGTCTTTGTGATACATGAAAATCAAGTGATTATAAGATATTTAACGTATTTTGGTAAATGTTTAAAATTAATTTTCCCAGAGCACAGTAATTCTCTGGAAAAATCCATGCTTCAGTGACGAAGCCAAGATTTCTGGGGAAATGACACTATGGGTCATTTGGGGTCACCACAAATTCATTTTTCAGTTGAGGTCCACCTGAAAATCCATTGAAATATTTCATGGATCTGCAAGTCACTGTGGGTGCAAAATTGTACATTAACTGCTACTGATGTTTCTAGAATATTATAGGAGCTGGCCACACATAAAATGAATAGTATGGTCTCTCATGTTCATCTAGGGTAGCACTGCCGATAAAAATACAGAAAAATGTAAGCCACATGATTTAGTAGCCAAATTTTAAAAATGAAAAGTGCTGAAGTTTAGTCAACATATCCAAAGTATTTCAACATGTAATCATTTTTATTGTGAAAATAAAACATTCGCCTATTTAACAATTTCTACGTGATTCAGTGACATATTCATCATGTTCCACCATTATTGCTGTCTTTTGAAATTATTCCTCCACAGCATGAATGCAATTTCCTCTTAGCAAAAGCCCCCTTTCCTCCCTTCCACCTCTGGTAGCCACTAACAATCTTCGGTTTCTGTATATTTCATATAAGTGAGATCATACAGCATTTGTCCTTTTGCAATTTTGCTCAGCATGTTTATTGACTAAAGTTGCTTGAGGGTACCACATGACCAAAATAGAACTTTGCTCCCAAACCTGGTTTATATCTGTTCTCTATCTCAAATGGGCACATACCAACCAGTGTTTTAAACTATGATCCTGGAAAACAATCATTTTCTCTCATTCCCCATATCCAACCCATCAGTTAGATCTATTGCTTCAACTTTATCTTTTAAATACCTTCTAATAAGGTCCCTGGGTAGCACAAACGGTTTGCAATTGACTAATGATCAAAAGGTTGGAGTTTGAACCCACCTAGTGACGCTGTGGAAGAAACGCCTAGTGATCTGTTTCCTTGAAAATTAAAAAAAAAAGTCATTGAGTCGATTCCGACTCACAGTGACCCTAAAGGACAGAGTAGAACTGCCCCATACGGTTTCAAGAAGTGGCTGGTGGATTTGAACTGCTGACCTTTTGGTTAGCAGCCATAGCTCCTAACCGCTACACCACCGGTGTTGAAGATTATAGCCAAGAAAACCATAGGGAGCAATTCTACTGTGTAACACGTGGGGTCGCCATGAGTCAGAACTGGGTTATTTCTACTTTTCTACTACCAGAAACCCTGGTGGCACGTAGTGGTTAAGAGTTCAGCTGCTAACCAAAAGGTTGGCAGTTTAAATCCACCAGGTGCTCCTTGGAAACCCTACATTTCTGTTCTGTCCTATATAGGGTCGATACGAGTTGGAATCGATTCGAAAGCAACGGTTTGTTTTGTTTTTTTTTTTCCTACTACCTACTTTTCTCCCATTCACTATTACCCCCCCCCCAAAGAAAAAGCCACTTGCCGTCAAGCCAATTCCGACTCATAGCGACCCTATAGGTCTATAGGACAGAGTAGAACTGCCCCATAGGGTTTCCAAGGAGCACTTGGTGGATTTGAACTGTATCTCTTAACCACTACACCAGCAGGGTTTCTCACTCTATGTTACTACTGCCTTAATCCAAGCTAACACTTTTTGATTTAACTACTACAACAATCTCTACTATTAATCTTGACTAGCCTCAAAGAATTTTACTCTTCCTCCATCTCCAATCCTTTCTCTACCCTGCAATCAGGACCATCTTTTCAAAATGAAAATGTGTTGATCACAAACACATCTCCTGTTTAAAATGTTTAAGTGATTTCCCAGTGTCGCGGGTGGGAGTGAATCACTAAAGTGGTCGCAAGTGTTCCAGCCTCATGTTGTTCCATTCTTTGCCTATTTATTCCACATGTGCTTTCTTCAGCCTAGAACGCTCTTCATTGCATCCTCCATGCTGTGACCGCCAACTTTGCCGTCATAATCCTTCATGTTTCATTTCAAACCTCATCTCTTCACTTCCCTGACTGCAACAGACCGTCAGGTTTCTCTGTTACATATCCATAACTTTCTGTGTTTTTATTTAACATATTTATTTAATATGATGAATACCCATCAACACCTCACTCAACCCGAGAACGGCAACATTTATAATAACTCCAGTTATTTTATTGTTTCTTTCGCTAAACTGTAGGCTTCATGAGAGCAAGAAGTTTTCTATTTTTCTCTTATATCCTCAGGTCTTAGAACAGTGCCTGGCGCATTAAAGGTGGTGAACAAATACTGGTTGAATGAATGATTGAACGAGAGAAAACACAGAAAGCTACAACAGATAAACCTAAAATAGTCTAATGATATAGCTAACTTTACATGAAAAAAGTGAAATAAGCCAAATAAACCGACGTAGTTTGTCTAAGATGATAAAGGTAGTTTGTGGCAAAATTGGAGTTCTTTATTCCCTTGTGGCTGATTAACACGCACACCACAATCTATGATAAGCCAGCCATTCGTCGGGCTCTGACTTTTAGGCCCTAGCTGTACAACAAGGACAACTCATATTGTCTAAATCCATTTCTGATCTAGTCACACTTTCTTCGTCTCTAAAAAGGACCAATCCCAGTATGCAATGCAAACAATGCGTTAACAGTCGCTTAGAAACCACAAGTCCCGGCATGCCGTGCTCCCGAGCACTCTCGGAAGTGGGGCTAGGAAAAGCCATTGCATTCTGGGAGTTGTAGTCTCTCGGGACTGGCCGCTCCTTGTGCACCCTCGGCGGCCTGCGTTTGGAGAAACCCTACGGGGTGGCTTAGAGCAGCCCAAGGGCTAGTGAGAGGTGCCGCCCTACAACCTTCGCCCAGGGCCCGGTGGCTGGCTCCGCCTCTTCTCGAATCTTTTCCCCAATCCAAAATGGCGGCAGAGGTGGATTTTGGCGACCTGGAGCTGTTCGAGGCGTTTGACCACCCGGAGGAATCGATTCCGAAGCCCGTTCACACCCGCTTCAAGGACGACGACGACGATGACGACGAGGAAGAAGAGGAAGAGAATGGGGTTGGCGACGCGGAGCTGCGGGAGCGGCTTCGGCAGTGCGAGGACACCATTGAGCGGCTCCGCGCCGAGAATATCCTTCCCGCTCGTGGGCCCTGTCACACGGGCGTGTGGTCGGGGCTTTCCTCGGGGAGTGGGGCGGCGGAAATTCCAACAGGGCCGGAATTCCAAGTAGTTCCTCTAGCCCCGCAGGCGGACTGAGAATCTGGGGTTCGTGCTGCGTAAACTGCTCCCGGGCCTCGGCGCCACTCTCGCCTCTTCTGGGGATCCCTGTCGTGGACTAGGGTCGCTCCTCCCTCCTGATTTGTTTTTTTAGGGTTATTTTAGACTGTTTCGACTGTTAGATGGTTGAATATTCATTCACCAGTATTCACCACTTCTTCCTCACGCTGTGGGTCATTATCCGATTTCATTTCTTTTGCCCCTAAGCTACAGTTGTCTAGCAATCGCGTTATAGTTTATAGCAGGAGGTACCGGGTTCTTAGACCTGGGCGCAGATCTCTTTTTAGGGCGGGGCAAAAAGCTAGTGGTCCTAAATGTGCAAAGTTGAGGGATTTAAGGGTTCCGGGCATGCAAAGAAAAATGGTTAAATGATGAAGTCTGGGATTCGTTTTAGATTTCTTCCACTTTGAGTTAGCTTCTGTGATGAAGATAGATTGCAACCCTGTGGGAAAAACGCGCCAAATAAGTTTCCATTTTCCTTCAGTTACATGATTACAGCTTTTGTAACAAGATTTGCTAGTGTGTTTATTTACATTCTTAGAGGTGTTTTTTTGTTTTTTGGTTTTTTTCACTATACATGCAGATAATTTTAATTCAGGTAGTTTTCCTTTTAAAGTTTGAAAAGAACCCTGAGAGCAGTTTAGGAGTCTTTAAGTTTAGTCTTTAAGGTTTTCAAAGTCAGATTTTTTTAAGATGCCTTTTTTCTCAACATTTTATTATGGAAAATTTCAAAATACAGAAAAGTTTAAAGGATTGTACAGGGATCGTCGTAGATTCCACCCTAGATTCTTCAATTAACATTTTGTTAGATTGTATTTGCTTAGTTTCACTTATGATGCTTTGACTTGGAAATTTTTCTTAAGTAAATGAGTAATTGTTGGCTGTTTAACTTTTGGCTGGAATACCATTATTTGTATAACGTTTTTGGTTCGTTCTGTTGGTCTCTCTTGAACCACATGCCCATGTCTTAGAATATATGTTCAAAAGGATGAAAATTTAAATACTTAGGGTCCATATGCCTACCAGCAAAACAAAAGCTCAGTAAATGAGTTCTTCTGAAGATATGTGTGGGTCTTTTAATGTGTATAATAACATTGTGACACCAAAAGTGAGACTTAGTAGTTGAATTTTACCATCTTCGTGATTCTTTACACTTTAATGATGGTTTAGAGTCCTTGGAGCCCTTGTAACACACTGGTTAAAAACTTTGCAGCTAACCAGAAGGTCAGCAGTTCAAATCCACCAGCCGCTCCTTGGAAACCCTGTGGGGCAGTTCTACTCTGTTAGGGTCACTGTGAGTCATTTGGTTTTGGTTTTTGGTTATATTGCTTAACAAGTAATAACATCAAGAACTTAAAAGAAAACTGAACATTCTGACTCGACCAAGGTACGAGGCCTTGAAATTACACCATAGTTGTTCCTTATTATTTATCCTGATATTTCTATTTAATCACTTTCTTTGAAAAAGAATGTTTAGGATTTTTGTATCATGTTTATTTGTTCAGCATACTTTTTTTTTTTTTTTTTTTTTTAACGCAGAGCATTGATCCTTTCATCTTAATTTGTAGGGGTAAGAATTTGAATTCTCATAACTGCCCACTGAGCTTTTCAACTGATTTATTGGGTGAAAGTATTTGTGAAATACAATCCAGAAATTTTTAACTTAATGTTCAGAGCAGCCAAGTTGTCAGCCTATATGTACCTATACAATAAATGTTTCAGGGAAGCTAGAAATGAAATTACAGTGTTACTCTAGCTGAAGATTTATTTACACAATTAAAATGTATACCTGAGGTTGTTCATAAGTAGAAACAATGTAAGATATGGTGCTTTAGAAGAAGAAGTAGCAGGTTTTGACAAAAGTAGAGGAAGTAGATTTGCATTCAGGCATCCAGTTTTAACAGAAAATTGAATGCTGGTGTCCATTAACATAAATTCATTTAACAGGTCACTAAATTTAAAAATATGTTAAAAGTATAAATTCATTATGTAGAACAGTATTCTCAAGCTTACAGAATTTGAGACTGCCACGATGTAGTTTCATACACTTTTTTAGGAGCCCTGGTGGCACAGTAGTTAAGACCTCGACTGTCAACCAAAAGGTCGGCAGTTCGAATCCACCAGCCGCTCCTTGAAAACCCTATAGGGCAGTTCTGTTCTGTCCTATAAGGTCACTATGAGTCAGAATCGACTCAACGACAACGACTTTGGTTTCATTGTGTGTGTGTGTGTGTGTGTGTGTGTGTGTTTTGTTTTTAGTACCAGCTGGGATAACCAGCTATATTGGTGACTAACAGTTTAAACTTTGAAATTTCAAAGTATTTCCAAAACCTTCCCCATGCCCAATCCCTCCTTTCTCTATTTGAGCACATTTCGTGGCTCTAAATTCATTTTTGATGAGGTATTAAATATATTAATTACAAGTAGGACTCCTTGTAAAAGTCATAATTTTTGTAGATTTAAAAATATTTTGTATCAATTAGCACAAATTTTCTAATGGAATTAATTGCTTACACATGAAATACATACTAGAAAAGGGTGCTAATCACCTGGGTTCACATGATTACAGCGTCCTAGGGTTTGGTAGTTTTTAAGAAGAAAGTATCAGCATCATAAAAAAAGGAAGAAATTATCTAGAATTGGTAATCTCCATGGTGTCAGAGTGATAAAGCATTCAACAGAAAAACATGGAAGAATGAGAAATAGAATTATTTGGATAAAACGTTATCATAAAACTCTTGGTTTAATCCTTATATTCTGAACTGTCATAACTGGAAGCATCTTCTCTTTTTTGCAAAAATAAACATTTAAAAAAAATTTTTTTTTATTGTACTTTAGGTGAAGGTTTACAGAACAAATAGTTTCTCATTAAACAGTCAGTACACATTGTTTTATGACATTAGTTAACAACCCAACGACATGTCAACACTCTCCCTTCCGGACCTTGGAGGACCTTTTTTTCTTTTTTTTGTGAAAATATACATAGCCAAAGATACACGATCTCAAAAATTTCTACCTGTACAGTTCAGTGGCATAGATTACGTTCTTCCAGTTGTGCTGCTATTCTCGCTATCCTTTTCCAGATTATTCCATCACCATTGTCTCCAACTCACTGTCCCCTAGGCTTCCCATCAAACCATTTGTTAAACATTTATTTTTAAAAACTGAAGCTTGCACATGTTGAAACAAGACCCTGAACTTTTTCGTATTTTACTTTTATTTTCGTTAATGTGAACAATTCCAAATACAGACTGATTCATTTCACTTGCTAGACAGGTAGAGGAATATGGGGCAGATGAGAAGAGGAGGAATTGGAGATTCAGCTGGCACCACGTTGCTGAAGGGATATATCGTAGGTCTCCGGACTGCCTTCTAGTTTTATTTTTTGCAGTATTTGAAAGTCAAATCCGGAAACAGTTTACTTTTTACAACTCTGTTCTACAATCTTGGATTTGAGATATTTAGTGCAATGTGTGTTGCCCTTCAAGAGCCTATCCATTTATAAAGTGTTTCATGTTCCTATATACTTCCTAGCAGAAATTCACTAGATTCTTTTAGAAGTATATGTTCTTGTAACCTGCTGGTATGTCTAGATCCCCCTTGCTTTGTAAAGAAACTAGTGATTAGGTAAAGAAGCTTTTTGGGTGAGAGCTGAAAGATTAACCAGTTTTTCTTTTTTCCGTTTTTTTTTTGGTGAAACATTTTAAAATATATATTAAATAATGGATACCACTGTGTAAAACAGCTTAGAGTAAGTAGAATTGGTGATAACATGTATTTTCCTATTCTTGAGAAAAATTCAGTTCTTCATGGTTTTTTATCTTACTTGTAAAAAATTAGATGATCTTTGGTACTTAAGAATTATAGACGTTATATGTTTACAGTACATATGCAAGTTTTACTCTGCTGAGAATATATTTTAACTTCTGTTTTAGTGGAATATTGGTGAACAATACTAAGTTAGATGGACCTTTATTACAGATTCTCTTTATGAACAATGCTATTTCAAAGTAAGTAATTTTTTTTCCTTTCCTAAATATAATGAGTTAATGTGTTTGTGTATGTCTTCTATAAAATTGCTGTTTTCTTTTGCGCTTGAAGTATCTTTATTCTTTTACTAAAATGTTCCTAAAGTTAAAATTTATGGAATAATGATTAAAGTAAGAACATTGGAGTCAATACAGACCTGAATTTGAATCTGGACTCCTACTTTCTATATCTGTGAACCTGAACAAATCATCGGACGTTTCTGCACTGAAAACAGGATATGAATCTTAACTAAAAGCACCTATAGGTGTTTCTGGGTGGCACAAACGGTTAAACACTCAACTTATAGCTGAAAGGCTGGCAGTTCGAACCCACTCAGAGACACCTCAGAAGGCAGGCGCAGCAGTCTGCTTCCGAAAGGTCACGGTCTTGAAAACCCTATAGAGCAGTTCTACTCTGCACACGTCGGGTCACCATGAGTCGGAGTCATCTCGACGGCAGCTAATAACATCAAAGAGCCGAGTAAATAAAAAACCAAAGCCAATGCCATTCAGTCGATTCCCACTCCTAGGGACCCTAGAGGATAGAGTAGAACCGCCCCATAGGGTTTCCAAGGCAGTGATCCTTATGGAAGCAGACTGCCATGTCTTTCTCCCGTGGAGGGAGCAGCTGGTGGGTTGGAACCGCCAACCTTTTGGTTAGCAGCCATGCGCTTAAACGCTGCCCCACTAAGCCTCCTTCTGCTCAATAAATAGCATCTAATAAAAACAACCACCACCACAACAATCATAATGTTAACCATTTCTCTCCCAAGATAATTTTTTAAATATCGTAACTAGAGCTTTGTAGCCTTCCAGCGTGCTTGGGTCTGGGGGGACTCCCTGCCTTCCTGCAGTGCTTGCCAGAGTGTTCTGAAATGGTTGGAGGGCTCGCCCCATCCCTTCCTCAGAGCATGGGCATAGACATTTCAGACAGTTGCTTGGCCCCCCTGAATTGCTTAATCAGATTATCATCTTATATGCTGGGCAAAGTGAAGAGAATATATGTAGTGTTACTTGTGTGCCAGGCCATTACCTGCTTCTTCTCAGCAGAAGTGGAACCTGAGGCTCTGGGGGGGTGGGGAAGCTGGATGGTGATGAGTGTGGCATCAGCAAGGTGCTGGGCACAACTGGGTCCTCATACTGCTTTCTCCATCTTTCTAGAATCTGTATCTACTGTTACTCGTGACAGTCCCACTTCTACACCATATACCTGGTGTCTCGCCTACAGAAATCCTAGACTGTCAGAGCTAGAAAAAACCTAAAGATCACATAGTCTATGAAGGGGAAGCTGATTCTGAGACCTTGTGGCTGCCCAGTGGCAGCCCAACAAGGCCTGGGCTCCCTTGGCAATTTCTGGACTGAGCAATAAAGATTATTTCAGGAATGTGGCTTTTCACTTGGAGGAGTAGAGAAAGTAGACCTCAGTATTTTTTCTTACATTGCTTTTTGGGTTTATTTTTTCCAGTTTATGATTTATGTGAGTGTTTCCTTATATTTGCATAAAGAATCTGGGAGGAGGCTACATAAGGACTGAATACATTGTTTGCCTTTGCGTTGTGGAAGTAGATGGCTAGGAGACAGGATAGGAAGAAAACCTCATTACATAACCTTTATTTCTTTTGAATTTTCAACTATTGATGTGTATTATCTATTTGTAAATTAAGTCCATAAAATTTTAAAATAAGATCATTTTATTTTTTGAACAAATATTTGGCAATCATAAGCCAAGCACTTTACTGGGTTGTCATAATCATTTCTTTAACTTGACAACAATGTGTATCTTTTCCTAAGGAATAGGTTCCTGAATGTTACAAAGAATCAGTGATTTGATAAGCCTCTAAAAACAATAATAAAATTTACATATGGCCTCTTATAATATGCATAAGACTTCGATCTATTACATGTTTTTCTGTGTTTGGGTTCTGACCATTTTGTCCTCTTATGCAGGCAATATCATCAAGAAATAGAGGAATTTGTATCAAATTTAGTAAAAAGATTTGAGGAACAGCAGAAAAATGATGTGGAAAAGACTTCCTTTAATCTTTTGCCCCAGGTATTTCAAACTTAAGAGAATTTAAGATTAGTAGGTTATTCTGTTCACTGGCAATTATTAGGCCACAGGGATCCTCTTATCAAAACCAAAAGGTTTATTGAGATTGTTTCTTCACTTCCCACTCTTGAACTGGTGTCCTAGTTCACAGTCTGGCCGATACAGCCATCTGGCTTTCTTTTGATTGTGGCTCTTTTGGCCGGGGGAGTCATATGCAGACCTGCTACACGCAAAAGTAAAGCCTGAGCACATGGTTTTGGGGACAGAAAGTTAATTTCAGGCCAGGAAAAAAAAACAAAACAAAACTGTATTTCTGGAGTTTCTAACAGATGGATTCTTTTATAAATTATTGTGAAAAATTATAATTCTTTTATTTAAAACTGACAGACTCCTGTGTTAAAATAGATATGTTCTTTTTTTTCTTTCACTTGTTTAAAAGAAAATCAATAGTGTCCCCACAAAAGTCTTGAGAATGTTATTCATATGAATATTAGACCACATATATCTGTAAAAAAAAGGAATCAGAATTGTGTTTTCTGGCTTTTTTGTTTTGTTTTGTTTTGCTTAAATTAAAAGTAAGGTAAGTAGAGTCTCTGAAATAACCTAAAAGAAAAACTTTTTAGCTATTTATCCTCGGAGGTTGGAAAATGAAGTGTCCTGATTAAATTTTTTGCCTATCACTTTTAGTTTTTACCTATCATATACAGTTTTTAGAGAATCAAGGAACAAAATACATTTAACAATATAAAAATATGAAATCATGATGAATATTATTTAATTTTTGATCCAAAGAACACTTCAGAATATTATAGTGTCCCAAGGGTTGTTACGAACATCAGTATTGACCAAAACAAACAAAAAACACCTGTCGCTGTCGAGTCAGTTCCGACTCATAGCTACTCTATAGGACAGAGTAGAACTGCTCCATGGGGTTTCCAAGGAGCGGCCAGCTGGTGGATTCAAACTGCTGACCTTTTGGTTAGCAGCTGTACCTACCACTTAACCAGTACACCACCAGGGTTTCCTCAGTATTAACCAGTAATGTGAAATTATATATGTTTTCATCTTTCTAGTTATCTGATTTCAAGATAAACTAAAGTCTCTGGCCAGTTTAAGTGTTCAAGTTCCATCAATGTTCATGAACACAAAAGGCATAGTATATGCTAATGCCTCAGAAGAGGCGGTCTTTGTAGACCTTTAATCTTTAAAATTTCCCACTGGTGAAATTTCTTTCATAGACATCTCTAGCTTAACTTCTAAACTCACTCTAATTATGACAGTGATGGCTCCAAAATACTGTAGACTCTGTTGGTATCTATTAGAAATTAAAAGGAGTGTGTTCAGATCCCTAAGGTTGGAAATTTTAAAAATCGATAACCCTTTGTAACGTGTGTTTTTTCTTTGTATTAGCCATCCAGTATCGTACTAGAAGAGGACCACAAAGCAGAAGAACCCTGTGCCATTACAAATAACACAGAAGCTTTTAGTGTAAGTTTGGGCATTTTGGTTTTGAATTCTGCAGATCTGTGTTTCCCATCCTTTGGTGGTTGGGTGACACTTAAATAATGAAGTGGTATAGTCATATGTCATCAATGATCACAACATTCTTTTGTTATGTTATTATGAATAACAGCATAGCCTTCAGACTCTTAATATTATAGTCTGCTTTTTAATAACTATTGCATTGTTTGCTGGAAGCACAGTAGGCATACTTTGGAGGACTTTGTTTTTGTCCTGACCTCCTTGCATTTATTTCCAAGGACATGGATGAAGATACATGTTTGTTGAATTTACAAGTGACGTGAATATGAGGGATAGCTAGCTAATATGACAGACGGCAGATTTCAAAGTGCAAAAATTGTAACAGACTAGAATAGTGGGTGAAAACTAGAAGAAACTTTACAGGGATGAAGCTGTGTTTAGGCTAACAGCCGTTCAGTACATGCAGACTTTGCTAGTGTCAATACCATCTAGTGATGTGACTCTGCAGCTTATCATTTTCTTAAAAAGATAATGTAATCTTGGATCCTATTAAAGAAAGACTAGGTTTCATGCTTATGGGTTATGCCCCATTGATACACCATGATTTTAATAACACTGGGCTGCTGAGATGATGAAGAGCCCACAAACCTTCTTGAAAAGCAGGTTAGAGATGCAACATTTCTGCAGATAAAAGAAAGGTTGTTCTTTGCATAGAGTATTGTTTTAGATCATCCTTTATATGCCAAGTGGCAGAATTAGGACCAGTGAGTGAACTGGGTAGAAGAAGACACATTTCAACTTAACTTTTAGAAAACTAAAATTCCTTACAATGGGGATGTGAAAAATGAAATGATATGTCCCATTAAAAAAGAAAAAATTAAGTGAATTCATTGTTTACTTCAAAGAGTCAAAGACTGAGATGCCGTCAGGGTACTTTAAAGAAAGATTTCTAAATTTGAACTAGGTAACTTTTCATTTACCTTCTAACTCAGAGATTCTGGGATTTAAAGTGGCACCTTCCTAGAAATGGGGGAATTTCGTTTCTCGATTTAGTTATTTAGCAAATACTAATAAGTATTTACTGAATGCTGCTGTGTACCAGGGACTGTTCTAGGATCCAGCAACACAGCAATAGAAAAAAACTAGGTAAAGCCCGTGTTCTCTTTGAATTATATTCTAGTGGGAGAGGCGGTGCTGTAAAGCAAAATAAAGCAGGCAAGGAGTTAGGAAGTAACTGTGGGGTAGGGGCTTTTTATAGGAGTGGTTTAGTGACAGCCTTGCTGAGCCAAGAGCTGAGTGAATTGAGAGAGTGAGCCTGCTGCTGTTAGAGTAAAGAGTATTCTGGGCAGTAGGAAAGGTAAGTGGGAAAGCCGTGAGGCAGAGGCCACCGCATCCGTCTTGGTTACTGTGTACCAGGCGCTGCTCTGAGCTCATTACAGATGCAGCTCATGAAGGTACCGTTACTCTCATTTTACAGATGAGGAAGCAGACACACAGGCAGTCCCGGGTTACGAACGTCTGACTTATAGGCAGCTCGTACTTAAAAACGGACTGCCTTAAAGCCTAGTACATTAAAAATTGGACTTAAATACAAACAGTCGTCTGTAATAACGAATGCACACACTACTTGGTGACTCTCATGACAACATTATGCAGTTTGGAAGTGTTTCTTAAGTGTTTTATATGCATAGAAAGGTAAAACGTATACTATATTCTAAGACTAACATTTGACTAACTGACGCTAAATAAGAACTGTATCTACCTATTCCGACTTACCTACAAATTTGACTTAAAGACAGGCTTAGGAACAGATCTTGTTTGTAACCTGGGGACTGCCTGTAGAAAGCTAAGTGGCAGAGCCAGGGTTTGAATTGAGGCCATGTGACTCCTGAGTCTATGTTCTGAATCCCTAGGTTGCCTTATAGGCCATAGTGAGCACTTTGGATTTTACTCTGAGTGAGATGAGAAGATATTGGAGGATTGTAAGTAGAGATGTGTCATGATATGATTTGAACTTTTAAAAGAACTGGCTTCTGTGTGGAAAATAGTTTACAGGTAGTTAAGTGTGAAAACCGGAAATCCGATTAGGAAGAGAAAATGTTGGCTTTGACTAGAATGATGATAGTGGTGGTGAGAAGTCCTTAGAACTTGGATATGGTTTGAAAGTAGAGCTAATCAAATTTGTTAATGAATTAAATGTAGAATCTGAGAGAGAAAGAGTAGTCGGGATGACTCAGGTGTCTGGCCTGAGCACCTGGAAGAATGGAGGAGGAGCAGGTTTGGAGGAGGTGGGAAGTCAGTTTGATTTTTAATATGTGGGTTTGAGATGCTTGTTACACATCCAGGTAGAGCCGTCAAATCAGCCCTTGGATACACAAGATTGGCGTTTAGAAGGATCGGGATTGGACATTTGGGTGTCATCAGTATATAAATTATATTTCATTCCCTGGATCCAGGTGAATCACCTAGGGAGTGAAAGAAGAGAGGAGGTGTAAGGACTGAGCCCTAGGGCACCCCAGTATATAGACAGATCTAGCAGAGGAGAGTGAGAAGGAGCGGTCAGCAAGGCAGGAAGAGAACCGAGAGAACAGAGTCTTGGAAGCCTAGGGAAGAAGATGTTTCCAGAAGGAAGGAGGAATCAGCTGGGCCAGTTGTTGCTGGTCAGTGGAGTGAGATGAAGACAGGACTGTCCATTGAACTGGGATTCACTGGGGCTGTTGGTGAACTCATCGTCAACAAGCTGAGTGCAGTAACAGGAACAAAAGCCTTCCTGGAGAAGTTCAGGGGAGAATGGCAGTATCATTTAGGAAAGAAAAAAAGGGGGGGGATTGTTCTAGATTAAAAGAGACTAAAGAGATGTAACATCTAAATGCAATGTGTGAACCTTTATCAAATCCTGGTTGGGTGGAAAAGCTATAAAAGGCATTTTGGGGACAACTGGGAGAACTGAATATGGGTTGGATATTAGATGACATTGGAGAATTATCATTGTCTTAGGTGTGACAATGGTATTGTGGTTTCTAAGAGGATGTTCTTATTCTTAGAAGATATACACAGAAGTGTTTAGGGGTGAAGTATAATGATGTCTGCAACTTTCAAATGGTTCAGTAAAAAAGTGTATATGTGTGTGTGTGTGTGTGATGTATGGAGAAAGACATGCACAAAGATGTGGCAAACTATTAATAATGATTGAATTTAGGTGGAGGGTACATGGGTGTTCATTGTACCATTCTTTTGAGTTTTCTATATGACATTTTTTCCAAAAATAAACTGGGGGCAAAAGAAAAAGAAGAGAGAATGGGAGGAAAGGAAATGGAGCCGTTAAATAGAGACAACTTTCCTGAACGTCTTGCTGTGAAAGGGAAGCAAGGAGATGGGAAATGGGAAGGTCAGGGCTTTTATTTTGTTTGTTCTTGTTTTAAGTCTGAAGAGAGTGAGCCGGTAGAGGTGATCTAGGAGGGAGAGGGAATCTGAAGGTGTAGCTTTTACTTACACGTCAAAATCTGGCTCATGTAATTAGGGAGTTGATGATTATTTCTAATTTCATCCAAAAATAAATTGTTAAGGCAATTAATCATATTCTTACATTATTCAATGTCTTTTTTCTTGCTTAAATAGCAATATCTTTTGACTTGTTTTCTGCAGGTTGTAGGAAGTGTCCTGTATTTTACTAATTTTTGCCTTGATAAATTGGGGCAACCGCTTCTAAATGAAAACCCTCAGCTTACGGAAGGATGGGAAATACCCAAGTATCCTACATACTGAATGAAGATCTCTTGTGCACCTTGCCATTAAGTTCACCTTTAAAAATTTTTTACCAAATTTTGCAGACTATGATAACTATTCCTTAATAAAATTCATTAAAGGTACCAGCAAGTCTTCAGCCAGATTGTTTCTCTAGAAGGGCAAGAAATACAAGTAAAGGCAAAAAGGTTTGTGTGGGGAGTTGTTTTTGTTTTATCCTTGTGTTTTTGTTTTGTTTTTAACCAAAACCATAAAACCTTTAAACTTAAAAAGTAAATATTCTTTATTACTGGCTTACTATAAAGTAAATTACAGATTAAGATAGAAGTTTAATATACGTATTTAAATCGACCATCTGTTTATTGGAACTCATTGGTTCGCGCCTAACGTGCCTGGGTGGGTGGAAAGGTAATTGTTGCTGTTGATTTCACTGCTGTCTTGTAACCACCTGCCTCTTTCCATGTTACCTGAAGGAACTCTGTTATCTGTTTGCCTCAATTCTTCTGTTATTAACCACTGTAAAAACCCAAAGAGGTAACAGATTCTGTCAGGAACATAAGGGTTCCTGGGTAAAAGACTATGCACCGTACTGCCAAGTACGGGAGGTATAGATCAATAAGTGCATATTATTATTGGAGATCTTAGTAATTTGTGATCTACTTGCTTGTCTCTCTGATAAAGTTTGCTGTCGTAGGGAATTTTATTGATTTGCTTTTATATTTTCATTTACATCTTGAAAATCTTTGTCTTTTGACCAAATAGGCCAAAGCCCCACTGTTTCAATTGTGGTTCGGAAGAGCATCAAATGAAAGATTGCCCAATGGTAAATTTTTCTCATATAAAAACATGTCTTTGAACTGAAGCTTTCCCTTGTTCTTAGCACGTTTATAGAATTGTGCGATGTGAAGAAACTTCATGTGTTTCTTTCCTGTAATCCTTTCATTTGAAATCTTTTCAGATTTCATATGTTTATATATTAAGACATCCGTTTTTTAGTTTTTTACAAAAATTGTTTATTACGGCGCTGTCTCTGTGTGGGATGTGTGTAACATTATGAGAGTTGGTTTTAAGATAGTTTATTCAAAAAACTTAATTTTTTAGACACATGACATAAAATCATGTGTTTATGTTGTAATAATACTGAGGAAATAAGTGAAAGGAACTGCTTTTCTTCCTTGCTTATTTTCCTAAAATATCCACTCTTTTACTAATGTTGTTCCTTATACATTAAAACGGAAATAATTGTTTGCTTGACCTTAAAAAAAGTGCTTATTTTTATTTAATTTCTGAAATATTTCTAAACTACTCTTTCAAACGTATTATGACACCATTCTTTTCAAACATGTTGTGATCTAGCCTCGGAATGCTGCTCGAATATATGAAAAGAGAAAAGAGTTCTTGGATGCCTGTGGTGAGGCAAACAATCAGAATTTTCAGCAGCGGTACCACGCAGAAGAAGTGGAAGAAAGATTTGGAAGATTCAAGCCAGGAGTTATTAGGTACCTCTGTCATTTCACCATAGACACGTCATTTTTCCCCAGTATTTCAAACATCTTATGTATCTTCAGGGTAATTGTCAGTATATAAATCGACTCTATCAAGGCCCTAAGTACATACATCAATTCATTCAAAAACATTTATGGACATCGTAACTGTGTATTTGTATGCCATATATCATGGTACTGTAAGACAGAAATGTTTTCAAGTAGCAATACGATATATTTTCATCCAAGCAATAATACAGCATTTTTCTTCCTCTTTTATTTTTATTTAGTGAGGAGCTTCAGGATGCACTTGGGGTGACGGACAGGAGTCTCCCACCTTTTATATATCGAATGCGCCAACTGGGATACCCACCAGGTTGGCTCAAAGAGGCTGAACTGGAAAATTCAGGGCTTGCACTCTATGACGGAAAAGGTGTGTCAGATTCGATAAGTCAGCTTAAGTGTTACCTTATTTCTTTTTTAAATTGAAAGACTCACATCAAAATGTAATACAGATGTCTGGCTGAGTTAACCAAAAAATAGCAAGATGATGTTTCCTCTGTTTTGCAAGGAAGTAACTGTAACTTCAGTGAGCAGGTAGAATGACTAGATGGTTATCTGGACTTGCTCAGTGCCTCCCCAGCCCATTGTAGAGATTTTCCAGCTCATCCTCATAGGTTCTTGCCTGTTTCAGTACTTGCCTTTCGAAGTAATGGCAACAGACGTATGTCTGTCAATGCCAGGGGAACAGTACAATTTAAACCCGTTGCCATCGAGTTGATTCTGACTCATAGCGACCCTATAGGACAAGATAGAACTGCCCCATAGGGTTTCCAAGGAGAGGCTGGTGGATTCGAACTGGCAACCTTTTGGCTAGCAGCCTGAGCTCTTAACCACCGTGCCACCAGGGCTCCATCAATTTAAGACTACATAAATCCTCAATTATAAAATTATACAATTTAAGACTACATAAATCCTCAATTCTAAAATTAAACAATTGAAGACTATGTAAATCCTCAGTTCTAAAATCCCTCCTATGCAGCTACCTCAGATCTGCGTGCTCACATGTATACACAAGGAAATACATACAAGGATATTTTTGTAGCATTGAATATGAGAGTGAAAAATTAGAAAGAAAAGCTCTAAAGGGGAATGGCTACATAAACTTCGGTAGATCTGGGCTGTGGAATACCTATAACATTTAAAAAAAGAGTATAGGATAAATTCCTATAAGCTGACATGGCAAAATCTCTGGAATACTGAGTGAGAAAAAGTAAGTTTCTGAACAGCTCACATATGATTCCATTTATCTTAAAAAGAAAAAAAAGAAAAAAGAAAAGACAAACCTACATGGATGAAACAGTGCTGTATTTTCTCTGAAGACTTGTGTACTTAAAAAATATTCTTAAAAGGTTTGGGCCATTATACGAAAACTCAACAGTGGTTAACTGCTGAGAAAGGGAAAGAGGATTGGGCTAAGGACTTTAGTTTTACCTCTAATGCTGCCAGTTTTTTAAGATGAAGATGTGTCCATGTGTTACTTTGGTAATTCAAAATAAAAATGCGAAAACAAAATTTTTCACAAGTCCCACTCTCTCCCCCAAATAGCACCAAAAAGATACTTGGCATGGTCCTCTTAATGTGTCCCAAAGTCTCAGTAACGTTCAGACTATCCCATACTGGCATCTAGCAGTAGTAACACCTTTGATGGTCTGTAATAGATGGTGCTGATGGGGAGGCAGAAGCTGGCGAAGTACAACAGAATAAAAGCGTCACTTACGATCTCTCCAAACTGGTAAACTATCCAGGTTTTAATATATCTACTCCCAGAGGAATTCCAGATGTAAGTATATTGTTTGTTTCTTTATTCTGGGATGTAACGTTATTATGTTAAAGATTGTTCAGCACATTAGCTTACGTACCAGTTACTGTTACATGAAGAAGTAGATACAGTGGTAGATAGGAGGTAAAATCAAATGACGAGATTTGTCTCCCTAATTTTGGTATATTAGCTTTTCAAATTTTAGGAAAACGTATAAACTCTTAAATGTATATTTTTAAAAGTATATTTTAAATACTTTAAAATCTGGGATGAATATAAAATGTTAACATTGAGGGAAACTGCA